>NW_012098321.1:789430-833267 GCF_000951045.1 Mandrillus leucophaeus
GGAAGGAAGGAAGGAAGGAAGGAAGGAAGGAAGGAAGATTCTTGTTTTTTAGGCACAATAGAAGTTCCAGTAGCCAGGGAAGAGCTCCATTCCATACTAACCATGAGATGGGGCTTTATTCCTGCAGCAAACACTTTCTGTTCAATTTATGCAGCATCTTTATGCTAGCCAAGGTATTGCCCTTTTTCTCTAACTGCCTAACAAGCTTTACTTGAAGTCAGCCTTGGCAGTGTCCTACTCTATGTGAAGAATGGTTGTCTCAGTCTGTTTGTGCAGCTCTAACAAAATGCTTGAGACTGGGTAACTTTAAAAGAACAGAAATTCATTTCTCACAGTTCTGGAGTCTGGGAAGTACAAGATCAAGGAGCTGGTATGGGTGTCTGGTGAGGGCTGCTCCCTGCTTCCAGAACACATCCCCTGTGGATGTGTTCTCCACAGGGGACAGATGCTGTGTCCTCAAATGGCAGAAAGCAGAAGGACAAGAGATAACTCCTTTCAGCCTTGAGCCCTTTTATAAGGGTGCTAAACCTATACATGAAGACTATCCCAAAAGCCACACCCCTTAGCAATTGCATTGGGGATTAAATTTCAACACCAATTTTGGAGAAGGCACCATCATTCAAACTATAGCAGTAGCCATCTACACCTAAGGTGATGCCTTCATAATGATCTAATCCCAAAAAGGGAAATGCCCCAAATATTCATAGCAGGGAATTGGTTATACATATATCGAGGAGCTGATATCCAGAAAAGCTTAATGTTCTTTAGAGTTTTGCAGCTGAGGTCATTCTCTTTAGATCTTAGTCTAGAAAGAAGCATTGTTACTGGTCCCCTGGGGGACTACTGGAATAGGCACACAGTGGGCTTTTCTGGTAGTAAAGGAAACCACAGAGAAGATGCAGCTTTGGCCAAAGAAATCTCCTGAGGCTGAAAGTATGAAAACAATATCCTACATTTTGCCACCATCCCTTCAATTTTACACCAGTGTTTACCATTGATACATCCCAGAAAGACATCAAAAAACTGACACTAAGCAGAGATCTGGTGCCTTGCATTGAAGAGCAGATGCAGGGAAAGGGATGAATATACAGCCAGCCAGGGAGATCTGGAATAATTTCCACTGGGGATCATTTGTCCTTATGATCTGTCTGGTTCTTGTAATCCTAACACGTGGTCTTTTTTTTTTTTGGATGAATACCCACCCCTGTGCTCAATTCTGACCCTCACTTCTAACTCACATTGCTATATAAATAAGTTGGGCAGACTATATGTTACAAAATGTATGAGCTCATGTGAAGCATAGCAATTTATTAATGAAGATTGAGAATAATAGATATAAAAGATCAAATTTATTGCCAAATCAGTGTCAATAAATATTCTTGTTAGCGTCTTGTATCTTTTCTTATTCAGGTCCAAAAATTACCTTTCTGTTTTTCTTTATTTTTAAATGAAACATGCTTGGCTAATTTTAATTTTATATCTACCTTTGCAATAAAAAAGGAAGTGACTCGGACTCTGCTATTTTTCATTGTGCCATGACTCTTCAGAACTTTTCTTTATTCAAATAATATAGAACTCCTTGCCTCTCCACTTCCCTAATGCCACTTAAATTCTGGTTTTTCATCGTTACTCACGTGTTGGATCATTCATCGTGGTACCAATGACTTTCTGAGATTGTGACTGTGCTTTGCTGATGGTGATGACAAATCAATTCTTATCCAGAGTTTACAGGAAAATGCGGACAGTAATTCATTTTTTTGGTCACGTTAAATTAAAATTAAAACATTTAAAATTATTTTATACCATTAATGTAGTATACATCTCAAAAAAACCTTCTCTAATATACTTTAGACCATAACCAATGCATTCCTAGATTGTAATCATTTTGAAATTTTGACTGCATCCATGTATTTCACAAACACTATTAGAAGGGAGAAAAGGCAAGAATGTTTTTCCTTTGTCCAGCAGGACTGAAGAGCAGCCTAGGAGAGGTTGAAAGTTACCACATTGACTGGAAGGGCTGGTTAGTATTATGAAGCAATTGTCATAAATGTTCTCAGAGGAGATAGTCTTGGCCACTTATATTAATTTCCTAGGGCTGCCATAACAAGATACCAAAAGTAGGTGGCTTATACAAGAGAAAGTTATTGTCTTACAGATCCGAAGGCTAACATTGCTTCTTTCTGAGGACCGTAAGCCTGTCTTCTAGCTTCTGATGGTTTGCTGGCAATATTTGGTGTTCCTTGGTTTGTGGCAACACAATTCCAATATTCATATAGTATTCTTCCTGTATATTTGTCTCTGTGTCCAAATTTATGATTTATGTTTTTTTTAAGGACATAGTCATATTGGAATAATGCCCAACCTAATAACTTCATCTTAACTTGATTTTCTGCAAAGTCCTTAATCCCAAATAAGGTCACAATTACAAATATTGGAGGTTAAGTCTTCAACATTTGCGGGACAGAATTCAACCCATAACCCTATCCTTGGAAGACTGCCTGGTCTCGGGCATGGGGCTTGTGGAAGTAGTGGGGTAAGCGCCCTTGGTATGAATGATGTGGAACATATAGGGTAAAAAGACCTATGACAGCCCCCACTGTCTTTGGGGTTTGAGGCAACATGGTTGGAATTGGATAGCAGAGAGCCAAGTAAGCCCACATATGAGGTTTGAGCCCAAGGGTTGGTAATGGGCTGATGGAGGGCATGAGTTTTGAGCTAATCCCATGTCTGATGTATGACTTACCCCAAATCATAGCATTAGCACCATTTGGGCAGCCTAGTAGTATTTGATCCTATGAGAAAATGCTATTTCTCCTGGATTTTTTTTTTTAATATGGAAGTACTTTTCCATTTTTAGTTTTCTATTTTTCTGTGTTAGTGATTATTTTCACCAAAATATCTGTGGTGATAGACACTAGTTTATCTAGAAGAAAGGCACAATACATCTATATTATCTCATTAGAAAATTAATAAGTAAAAAGTATACCTATATACCTGCTATTAATGATACGATGTACAATCCAGTGACACATAAATACAAAATGAGTTCTTAGTGTTACTATGTATTGAAATAGCTGATAGAAAGTAGAAATTTCCTTTAAAAGTTCAATCAAGTAATCATAAGAAAGGAAAAATAATTCCATTAACATCAAAGTTACTAAATAAGGTGGTCATTTTTCTTTTTTGGATGTCTAGTATAGGCTTCTCCAAAACAGTCTTTAAGGGTATACAACTTGACACCTTGGTCCCTAATCGAATCAGGGATGCATATGACTAAGGAAAACAGCTGTGTTGAATTATTAACATCAATGATGTTAAAAATTCCTCCTTGAAGGAAACAAATAGAGAAGGACTTTAAAACTCTAATCTCTGACTTGACGCACAAATTGAAATATATTTTTAAAAACTTACTCTCAGAAGATAGGTTTTTCATTAGGAAGAAGATTGCTGAAACAATGTTCCAGTCTCAAAGTATATGAAATTGCAAATTCTAAGGAGAATACATGTACAATAAAGTAATTATCTACCATTAGTAGCTTTGAGGAGGAAAAAAGGCTTTTTTCTTTTAATGAAGAATTATTATTTCACTAAATGTATCATAGTTTGGCGAAATTCAGTTTTTAATGCAGTGATAATTTAACTTTAAAAATGTGGTCCTTATCATAGTTTAGCGGAGAAAAAGGATGGATAAAATGTCTATCAACAACTTTTTGCTATCTTATGACTCCATGATACATTTATGTCATGGGACCTGAGCCTGGTTCTCAGTATTTTAAAATTTGGATATTGATCGTATCAATCTAACTAGGGATATTCATGTGCTAGTATATTCATCCAAATAACAATGGATTAATTTAAAAGCTAGAAAGCAATTTAGAACTTTGCATGGAGACATTCAAATGTTTAACCATAATCACTATTTATATTATAACTCAAAATTTCAGTATTTTTTCCTGTATTCTACAGAATAAAGTCTAATATATTTATCTTGGCATGTAATTCATGCTGACTTTATTCCAAATATTTTTCTACTTTTACTTGCTATTACTTCCTTCCATTCCTGCTACATTCCTTTATGCAAAATGTCTTTCACTTACTATTTTCTCAATAAAATAATAATTTAATTAAATGTGCTCAAATTTTAAAAAAAAAATAAGGTAAATATTTATACTAATTCATCAGTTTTCAAATCTATGAAAATGTTTGACTGGAGAAATTTGGAAGGTTAACAAAATCTGGTTCTTTGATCCAACCCTCTGCAACAGAAAGAAAAATATCTGCCAAGCAAATACAAATATTTGCCTTCCTTATTCTCTAAGTATCAGCCTGGTATTGCATAATGCTTGGCCTCTAAGTAGATGCTCAATAAATGTTGCATGAATGAATGCCAGTGTCAAATTCTGGCCCTTTGGCTTTTTTTTTTCTCCCTCACCAGACTTCAAGCAGGCCTTCACCTTCTTCTGACACTACATAAAGGAAGTAACAATTAATTAGGTCAGTTTATCTTATATTGGCTTTATTTTAGTCTCTTTAATGAGATTTGAGAAGCACCCTTGTGTAATCATTTTCACATTTAGAAACCATCTGCTAGAATGGGTCACTTCTGCAGATGGCTAATCTCATTAATTTATGTTGAATCTTTCCAACATCAGTATCAGACTGAAATTTTCCTACTAGTTCCCAATCTTTAGAGGAACACTTTACTTGGAGTCTTCAGATTTCGATGATCTGGAGAAATAAGTAAATGTACTCTCATTTGTACGCAAATTTCCTTTACAATGAGAATGATTTGCATTATGTGAAGAACAAGTCAAATGGACCCTACATTTATACAGCCTATTGTTACTCTCCATGGAGAGCCAGCATGGCATTTAGAAGGTGGTAATTTAAGCCTTAATTAGTATTGATTCAAATGGATTCTCATGACAACTGTGTTCCTTTAGAAATGGCATACAATGAATTCTACTGAATTCTTACCTACCTTCGTTCAATCCTAAACATTGGTGATAGTAGAGTTTGAACCCTACATAGAAGTGTGTCCACAATTATCTTCAAGAACAATATTCGGCATGCACCATTTCAGCTACTTTGTCTTTCTATACTGGCTCAATAATAATGTCATTGAAAAGAGCCCTAAATTATATATTTTGCATAAAAAATTGCAAGGAACACTTGCACATATGGACTATGTAAACCAGAACATTCAAGGATTTTAGAGAATGAAGGAATAACCCCAATTTATCAGAACATGATATTACAAAAAACATATTTATTCCATAAAAGAGGAAAATTACTGTCATAATAGTCAGTAACACTCAGGAGAGAGATCAAACGTTAGAATTGCAGGAACCTTCAAGACCTTAATCACTTCACTTTTCAATGAGGAAATAAATATCAAAAGCTGTTGTGACCTATACATGATCAAACAGCCAATTAGTTAGATAAATTAGTCCTGGCAAGATTCTCTTAAATGTGTTTTTATTCAAAACTTCACCACTTAATATTAACTATTTTTGTTTTCTGAATGTTTGGATGGCGGAGAGCCTAGTCTTCCATGAACACATGAAGCTGTCGTGGAGAAAAATATGAATCATAATCTAGAAATAAACTTTATATCAGAGTGTTTCTTGCTCTGATGTCACCAATCTTTTGTAACTAAGTATTCAGCAATACTGCTAACTATTCTGTGTGGTGAATGATGTTCCCTTCCCGAAGTAAAATGGATAGAGAATGAGAAAAGTATTAGCAAAATGAGATGATTCTTGTATTGTTTTGTGTGATTCATCAATGTACAGAAGAGACAGATAACCTGATTCCAGTTTTAGATCTGTCTACATGGAACATTGCTAATATTGCAGCAAATGACAAAGGACAATGGTGGAATTACATGCTGGCTCTTGAAAGTTCTCTTTCAAAAACTTATGTGTTATCTTGCTTATATTTCCCTGGCTAAAGCAAACCACAGAGACAATCCTGATTTTAATGGTATGGGCAGGTAAAGTCTCCCCTGCAGAGAGAGGAACTGCAAATCACATGATCAGGCTTTAGGAATGGGGCGAGGGATCAAACCCTACCACAAGGATTAGCAACAAATATTTAAAAACAATTATACAATCAATTTTAGGACATAGAATTATTACATATGAAAAAGTTATCTATGAATAGTAGGTAATAAAGATTAAAACTACTCAAACACCATGAATTGCTTTCTACCACTTTCCTAATTAATTACACAGTCAACAGTTAATGTTCTAAATATTGATATCCGACACTTGAAGCTAATTCATTGATACCTTTAAAAAAATTCTAATTGAAAAATGGTGGAAGGAAAGAAGGCAGGAAGGAAGGGTAAAAGGAAGGAAGAAAGAAAGAAGGAAGGAAGGAAGGAAAGAAAGAAGGAATGAGGGAAGAAAAGAAGGCAGGAGAAAACATAGAAAAAGGCAAGAAAAACAAAGAAGAGAAGGAATATTTTTGTATGTATTCTTCTTTCTCCAGGACCAAAGTGTTTCCTTAGATGTGAAACTTTTACTGCTAAAACCAGGAAAGTCTTGGTAAACTGGGATGAATAGTCACTATACTTTACACGGCCTTGATGAAGAAACAGTATATACACAGCATCAGCGCCATGGAGGAGAAAATACAAATTTGCCTGCCACTGCTACATGTGTGGTGAAAGAAGACATAATATTCTTGAATGAGACAAAAGACTGTTACTGACAGCAATGGAAGTACAGCACTGACATTTTCTGTGCTTGTTCCCCCAGGCCCAGTCCCGACAGGGTGATGTGAAAGGATGTAGAGGTGCACCTGCACACACAGTGAGTTGTGTTACAGTGAAGGATCTCTGGGCTTAGGGAACCAAGATCTTGTAAGTAGGCTGTAAGCTTGCCTGATTTTTGCTCCAGAGGGAAACATTGTCTTTATTATACTGGAGGAATCTTTATTATACTGAACAGGAAGTGTGCCTGCCATTGTCTTTGGTTGGGGACATTTTTGTTATATTTCCAGGCTTTTCACTCTAGAAACATCTGTGAAAAGATAATCCAGAATAAAAATAGTCATTATCTCAATTGACAAGACATGCAGAATTGGGCTAGACCCACGGAGAATTATCTCCCAACAATTTTTATTTCTAAAAGTGTTATGAGATGCATTTTAGCATTTGAATTGGATATTGGGAAGGAAAAGTTGATATTCTCTTGGCTATAACCTAATTATTTTACACATATGTTTTGCGAAACTTGTGCATAAAGAACAGCTATACTGGGAGTCAGGAAAGGATTCTAAAAAAGTGAAACTGCCTTTGGTCATATATAAATAACTAACCTGAATATGTTAGAAGACGGTGTTTGATTGAGGAGAGAAAGAGTTTTTAAAAGGCCAGATAGGAAGCATTGTTTACAGATCATTGTCCATTTGGTCTGAGATTCACAACATCAGGAGTAGTTGGAGGACATCAATGCTTCCAGTGTTTTCTGCATATTACTTATAACGTGATAGCACATCCTGTGACTGTAGGTAGGCTTTCTATTTTCTTTGTTTCAGAGGTACTTCCAGAAGTTGGGCCACACATTGGGTCAAACAATGTGTGTCCCAAGCGAGTGTAGACTTGACATTCTCTTTCTGGTCATGTGCCTTCTTCACCACTCAACCTTTTCTGACTGTTCAACATCCCTAAGAATGTATCTGCAGCTACCCAAAAAATCCCACATAGCCTTGTAATAAATAGCAACATTGCTGAACACCGATGAATTCCCACTATCATCAGACACAACATGTAATAAGGCAGTGGTCCTCAATCAGGGGGATTTTTCACCCTTCCCTGAGATATTTGACAATATTTCCATACCTCAAGGGTAGAGGTGAGAAATACTGAAAAACACATGGCAGGACACAGTACAGCTTCCCACAATAAAGAACTATCTAGCCAAAATGTCAATAGTACCAATGTTACATTGTTGAGAAATACTCCTATAAAGCTCTGTATACATTTAGCCACTTTAAATTCAGTATTAGCGAGTATTTATTATAACTCTAACTGGTGTATGTGAATAATTACTCCTGATTAAAAAAAAAACTTTAGGTAGATTTAATTTAAAGGGGTTTAATCGAGCAATGAATAATTCACGAATCAGGCAGCCCCCAGAATCACAGCAGATTCACAGAGACTTCGGCGCAGCCCACAGGGTGGACGAAAGTTTATAGACAAAAAAATGGAAATGATTTACAGAAATTGGAAGTGAGGTACAGAACGACTGGATTGGTTACAAGTTAGTGTTTGCCTTATTTAAACAGTGTGAACACTCAGCGGTGTATGAATTGTTGATGTATGGTGTCTGTGATTGGCCTAGTCTCAGCTCTTGTTACAGGTGCATACTCCTAAGTTAGGTTTTTAATCTTGTCTACCTCTTAAGCTGGGTTGCATTTTGTCCACAAGGACTCAATATAGAAGTATGGAGTCCTTCTCAGGCCATATTTCATTCACTTTAACAATTCTCCCCTTTTGGTCATTTTCTTAATTTTGAGAAATTGACTAAAATTTTAGTTATTAATGTCACTATCGCCATTGTGAATGTACTTGTTTGGTCTTGAAACCCACTGGGAAACAGTAGAACAGTGAGTTTTGCAAAGGTAAGAACAAGGACTGAGTAGAGGGTACCTCTTTATGCTGGAACATACTGTTTAAAGGAGAAAAACAAAACCCAGTCTGTTTTAAGATCTATGTGTTTCCTTAAAGTCTTAGTTTGATTATGTGCTAAGATCTATGTATCCTTAAAGTCTTGGTATGATTATTTAGCAGGATTGACTCCATTTTAGTTTGGTTTGGCCTGTTGGGGCCTAGTGTGTGAGCTTAGTCCAAAACAATGGCCTTCCATAATTTTGTTTAAAAAAAAAAAATCCCCACTTTTGGTCAGCTTCTCCCTTAGGTGAGCATGCGACCAAAACTAGGGCCTTAGCTCCACTCTCTGTTACCATCATTGTGGGTTTCCTGTCTCAGCACATCATTCACAGGTTATGGTATCTTCATGGTCACACATTTCTTTCAGCTCTTGTTATTCCAGTTGAAAAGAGACTATTTGATGTTCTAGAGATGCCTGCATGCAAATATTTAAAACTTTTGAGAGAATACAGTGCATCAGCAGGACTATTACTATGACTAGTGGGAGGATAATACCAAGAGTTTGGAGCATGCTCCTTACCCAGGGTCCCCATAAACCAAACCACTGAAAATTAAATAAATAATAAGCTAGATAAAGAATCTACTCACTTGACTAAGTGGTCTTTTTATTAATGCCCTACAACCGAATTTCTATAATCTACATTTGATAAATTTCTTCATAGGCCATAAGTACCAGCAGCTGCACAAGTACTTTTCTGTTTAGCCAATTACATTATTTAGAATGGCTTTCATGAAAGAACTTAAAGTCTGTTGTTTAATGATAGCCTTTACAGTAGAATCTGCTATAGAGCCTATCAAAAGGGATACATTTCTAATTATTGCCTTTTTTATTCTAAACCATGGAAAAAGGACCTAACAAGTGATGTCCTTGTAGAAGAGTGAGCATCTCCTGACAATGTTCTCTTTAATCTATGATGTAGGTTAAGAGGAGTTTTGACTGATTATGAGGCAATGTATGTACCACTAAAGTTTCTCACCTACACTGGGGCTTCATCTTTTATCTATCAGAGTATAAATGTATTTATGTGTAAGTCTGGATGCAAAATTCTTCACAAATAAAAGTACACCCTATAAGTGCATATAATAGGCCCCCTTTCCATTTCCGTTGTTCTAGAGGCACAAACAGGGAAAAATATTCAAAGATAAGAGTCTCATGATAGTAGAAGTTTTGATTTGTGATCTTGGGAAAATCTGTTCACATCAAGGATGCCATCTTCTTTTGGAGAGAAACTTTCCTGGTTAGTTTTACCTTAAGGGTTCCAATGGGTGTACAGTTGCAAGAGTATTGGGGTACCCTTCTCAGTTGTGAGATTATAAACCCAAGGTTCAAGCTTCCAAAGTTTTGTTGCAGTGTGGATGGCAAGGTCAGTCTTTCTCTGATGTTCTCAGAACATCCAATTTTCAGTTTTTAGACTGTGAAGAGGTTGATTGTCCTCAGTGAAGCATAAAAAAGCTTTCCATACCTGGTGAAAATATAGTGTGGCATAATAATTAATTATTATAATATCAAACATACTTCAAAAGTGAGTAGGAATCTTTCTGTAAGTGTTTAAATGGCCCATCAGTTAGCGAAATGTACCTGAAGGTTTTATTGTCTTCCCAGAAGTGTGGAATCAAACATTGGTTTTAAACTATTTTTGCAATTTATTAAGTCACTACATCAATATATTCACTTTGGATTATTTTATCTTTTCCATGATGAGTCATGGAATGAAGAACTTTTAATAACAAAAGCTTTAAGGACTCAGGAAGGACAAGGCAGCTGTCCTGGTTCTCCATGAGTCCACGCTTAACATTGGACTTATATCCTCTTGAATACCAGTTGTTTTTCCAATTTAGGGGCATAGCACTGATAACTAATGGGTTATCATGGGTAATTTGACTTAGACCATAGAGTTCAAATTGTATATCTAAGCAATTTCAGTATATCCTAGTTTAACATAAAAATCTGGCAAGGTGTTTTCTTGGTATTTAATTAATTTTTTTCTTCTACTTGGGTTAACAAGGAAATTTGGTTATTTCTGTGGTATAAAATAATATAATAACCATAATTATGATTGATAGCATATACTAAGGCATATTAGAATTTTAGGAATCCCATACAATTTTGGAACATATATTAATATCATTCACTAAAATATAACCTAAAGATTAAACATTATTTTTATTTTGACAATGGTTCCCATGTAACTTAACATGTTAAATAATTCTGTTTACCTCTCTTTAGGATGATTCAGGGGCAGTCTGTAGCATTCCAAAGTTAGAGTTCTGAAAAGACCATTTTGAAGCTGAAATTTCATTTTAGGAAGCCTTTTAAATATGTTAAAAGTTTAAAACATTTGATATTATTAACTAGAATTCTAGGTCACCATAAGTCATTAGACTAAAACATTTTTAAAAAGGTAAAAAACCTTTACTCATTACTTGAGGAAAGATTTAGCTTTTCAAAAAATCTGTCTTTTGTCTTTTCCTTCTTTTTCAGTATGTATTTAAAAAGGAAACAAAAATCTTTTGTTATCTTTTAATATTACATGAAAATCTTATTCAAGAGAGAAAGGCAGATTTCACCCTTGCATTAGTAGACTAGTAATGCTGACCCCAAGTTTGAATAAAACCTTATAGACAATTTATCCAGTCTTAACCTGTTTGGCCATAAGGTGAGATTTTCATAAACCATTTATAACCCTTTACAAATTTTTGTTCAAGTGCAGATTAGTGCTTTAAGAAAATCCCATTGTGCTTTTATTTCTGTGTTCAATTTACAGGAAAAAAACAAATAATACTCCTTTGAATTTAGTCAAAATTTTCACAGAACAAATTTCTCTTACAAGGTTAATTTTCTCTTACAAGGTTAATTTTTTACAAACTTTTCACAACTTGTTTAAACCTTTAGCATTACAGTATTTAATTTAAATCCATCCTTTAACCCTCTAAAGAAGGCAAAAGTTTACATTCCCATGCCTTCCTATAATCTCTTACTAAAAACACATTTCATTCTCCTCACATGCCTTACATGGAAACCTATTTTTTTCAGTAGTCTCAAATACATGTTATAATGGTAATTCTTAGAAACTTTCACTTTTGATACATACATTTTCTTTGACAAATCCTTTCACGACTTACAAAGACCATCTATTACATGCTTAGACTTTTCTGACTTGTTCTAAACATCCCTCTCTTTAAACAACTAGTCATTTTTTCCTTAGGACAAGAATTTACTATACAAGATCCTTTCTTATATAAACCCTCTTTTCTTTATGATCTTCTTTGCATAGCTAAGGGACAAGGCTAATTCCATGTATGTACAGGACTTATTTAGAATCTAGTGTCTCCAAAATATATTGAACAATCTGCAAAAGTTAAAGAAGCAGTTTATGAATTGAAAGCATTTAGCAAACTTAGTATCTGACCTGCACTGTTTAGACCAAATGTTTACATTTTTGGAGATATTTTTATTTTACCAATAATCTTTAAAACTGTCTTTATTTCTCAAAGATTACTTAAATCACAAGAAGTAAAAGGCATTACACTTTTTACTTTTCTGACAAAATATCTGATTTTCACTTGTTTTTAAGGCAACTAAAGCTTTTTTACTATCACATACACGAAACACATATAAATACACAGACAACAGAAGACAAAGAACTCATCCCCTAAGCTGGGAATTGAACTCTGAACCAAGACCACCACTGTAAATTGAGAAAGTACTGCCATGTGGTTGCAAGGTTAAGCTCCCAGGGACATACAAGACCAGAGGGCAACCTCATCCAGTTTTTGTTTTGTTTTGTTTTGCTTTATTTTTTAGGGATCTTCAGCAAAGTTTGTAACTGGCCAGTTTGCTGGGCCAACTTGAAAAGTGGGCTTCCAGGTGTCCTAAGCCAGTGTTCTATCCTAAGGAATGCCTCTTTCTTTATGACAGAACAATACAGAAAGACACACAAAGCACACTAGATTTACTACAGCTTAAGACTAGTGTCACAAATCCTTTTTTCCATTAATCAAAACTTTACAGAGATAACCAGTGATTTTTATACATTCATTCAATTGATTTGCACACACACAAACATGTGCACACACACACACAGAGACCAGAAATCTGACCGATAAGAAATTCGTATCCTTTTGCCAGCATGCCAAGCTTCTGAGTTCCCTTTTGCTAAGCGGTCCTAGTGACTTGGCTTGCTGCACATTAGCCCTGGGGTCCAAGCTGCAACACAAAGGAAAATTATCTTTCTTTTTTGGTCTGGTCAGAGCAAAATACATGTGATAAAACTTAGACATAAGCCACTCTGCTTAGAACTCAATATCAAACTGCCAGGGCTTAAATTTGCCCCTAGATGGGCCCCGTCATCTTTAATCTGACCTCAGACTATGAGTTTCAACACATAGTCTCTGGGCCAGATGGTTGCCCTGAGCAACAGAAAGGGCATGAAAGGAAAAGTAGAAAAAGAAAAGTACTGCCTGTGGTAGAGTGGGGAAGGTGAAGAGCTTAGGGGGGCCAGAGAAAGACCCACCCATTACAGCTGACACTGAATCAAAAGTTCAGGCAGCTGCTTGTCAGTAGTGAAGGGATCTTTTCCAATAGTCTCTTCAGCTCTCAATCTTCCCCTTTTGGAGAGGAAAAAGCTCTCCATGCTGCATGATCTTGTACGTGCAAAATCCTGTCACCCACAGCCATCATCAAAGAGTGTGAGGCAGATTATTCTAAAGAGAATAGCAGCTAACATCTCACAGTGATGAACCCATTCTTAGCTGAAGGGGATTTTACCAAGAGCCCTCATTTTTAAATGTACTTCAATGTGTTGTTGTTCATTTGAAACATTTTACTGTAAGTTATCTTTAGTAATATTTCACCGTTGTTGTAAGACTGCGCTGTCTTCCAGGGTTAACGTATAAGCCAGAAGGAGCTCAGTTTTCTAGAAATTAAGGATCCCATTTTTACCTAAAATATTGGCTTTACTCTCA
This sequence comes from Mandrillus leucophaeus, assembly GCF_000951045.1. Classification (NCBI taxonomy): domain Eukaryota; kingdom Metazoa; phylum Chordata; class Mammalia; order Primates; family Cercopithecidae; genus Mandrillus; species Mandrillus leucophaeus. The sequence continues at coordinate 803,079 of NW_012098321.1, forward strand.
GGTTCTCTTGATTAACTTAGCCAATGATTTTTCCTATCTAAGTGAACAAGAAAAATGAAACAAAGAGGTAGAACACAAAAATCCCTATGAATTTCCAAAAGCCAAATTCTATAACTCCTGCAATACTACTGCTTATGACCAGTTCCTTTCTGACCCAGTCTGAATTAAGAGCCCTCTAGGCCGGGCGCGGTGGCTCAAGCCTGTAATCCCAGCACTTTGGGAGGCCGAGACGGGCGGATCACGAGGTCGGGAGATCGAGACCATCCTGGCTAACACGGTGAAACCCCGTCTCTACTAAAAAAATACAAAAACTAGCCGGGCGAGGTGGTGGCGCCTGTAGTTCCAGCTACTCGGGAGGCTGAGGCAGGAGAATGGCGGGAACCCGGGGGGCGGAGCTTCACTCCAGCCTGGGTGACAGAGCGAGACTCCGTCTCAACAACAACAACAAAAAAAAAAAAAAAGAGCCCTCTAACTGGATCCAAACCAGTTAACTCCCAGCTCAAATCTATTCCTGGACCCAGCCCAGTTTCTGTAGTGACTTCCAAACCAAGTTTGGATTAGAAATTTGCTCAAAGAAACTCGAAGCTCAAAACACAAATCCATGGAGCTCTGAAATTCGAGAGAGAAATCTTACCATGATTCCCATCACTCTGAGAGATCAGTGGACTCAAGAAGGTCCCACAGGTACCTTGTTTGTTCACTCAGCACTCCTGGGGGTCTCTAGAAGCTCTACTACAGATCCTGCTCTGACACCATCTGATAAAAGAAACACTACGGCTGAATTAAATTTAAAGGAGTTTGAGTAATGAACGATTTGCAAATTGGGCAGCTATCAGAATCACAGCAGATACGCAGGGACTTCAGCACAGCCATGTAGTGGAAGAAGATTTATAGACAAAAATGGAAATGATATACAGAAGATGGAAGTAAGGTAAAGAACGGCTGGATTTGTTTCAAGTTGGTGTTTGCCTTATTTGAACACAATTTGAACACTCAGGAGTGTACAGATGGTTGAAGTAGGGCAGTAATGATGGGCCAAGACTCAGCTATTCTTACAGGCATGTACTCCTAAGTTAGGTCTTTAATCTTGTCTACCTGTTAAGCTAGGTTGCAGTTTGCCCACAAGGACTCAAATATAGAAGTACAGAGTCCTTCTCAGGCCGTATTTAGTTCATTTTAACAGTCCTATGTATTTTCTTATGTTATCCCCTCCATGACTGGTTGTGTGTACATTTTGAGAGAAGAGTTTTGTAGATTTCTTGGGTATAAATTGCTGACCAGTAAATCAGCTAAGGAATTACCTTCTATGTGGAATTGATTTAAAATATACAGTAATACAAACTATTATATGTTTGGCTATTAAATCCCTTTTCACCATATCCATTTCTGTAAGACTGAAGAGTTAATATTGAGTCACGAAGAAGTTGAGGTGCTAAGTCTGAGTATGTTTGTAATTATTTAAAATGGACTTAAAAACAAAAAACAAAAAACAGGTAGTCCTGAATTCTCAATAATCCAGAGACTAATCCTACTATTTATTTGCCACATCAGGTGTTTTATGATTTGTTTTGCTTATGTTGACACTTTAATCATTAAATCCTTCTTAGTTTACCATATTTTAACATGGGGAATTGAAATCTTTAAAATGTATTTTATTCAGCATACATTTGGGTAATAAATACCAGAATACCTATTATTATTGGCAGATGGATTATAAACAGAAAGTATAATTCAGCAATAAAAAGTTTTATCAATAGCCTCAGATATTGTGTCTGCTCTTCTGGCTGCCTAGTATCAATAGTTACTAGTCATGTCCTAGTCATAAGTATTTTGGAGAAGTTGGTGGTTCAGAGTGTTCATCTACTTACGCAATAATCTAATTGTGACTTCTTCACTTGAAGCAATAAAGTTTCATTTGAATCAGACATTGCATTTGCTAATCTCCTTGAAATTTTAGATAAACAAACTGAAAGAAATCAATCACCATTCCACAGCATGCTCTAAAAGTTTTAGGATTCCTACCAGGCTACAAAATTGAGTGTCATCACCACTCTAAAACTGGAGTCCAATTACAAGGTAAAAAGAGAATAGAAAGAATATGAGTTATCACTATTTTAATATATATTGAACCATTCATGAATGAATTTTAAACTCTGTGACAAAACTCTGTATCTTTAATTTCTGAAATTATGATAAAATTTTTGAAGTTGTGGCGGATGCTATTTGTGCCCTGCCCAGATTGCATTTCCAAAGGTGTGCCCATCCTTCAGCAGGTGTGAACATTGGCTGCCAACTCTTCATAGTTGTCTGCTTCTCAAAAGAATCACCTTTAGACGAATGGTGATGACGCTGTCAGGTACTTACAACTGAGAGCATCCCAAGTCCTCATGGCCATGCCTAACTGTCACAAGGGCATGAAAGTTTTACCCCCTTGCATGTAGAGGTACTCAGTGTTGCAGTTTGTGCCTCAGAGCTTCCAGTGAGATCAGGCTTAAGCTATTATTTAGCAGAAACCACATCCTTGCTGTTTTTCCTGGCTTTATCCTGCTTTCCTCACTCTCTTTACCCGAAAGCATCCCTCAATTTAATCTCTCTATCTCTCCTCTTTTTTTTTTTTTTTTTTTTGAGATGGAGTCTGGCTCTGTCGCCCAGGCTGGAGTGCAGTGATGCAATCTCGGCTTACTGCGAGCTCCACCTCCCAGGTTCACGCCATTCTCAGCCTCCTGAGTAGCTGGGACCACAGGCTCCCGCCACCATGCCTGGCTAATTTTTTGTATTTTCAGTAGAGACGGGGTTTCACCATGTTAGCCAGGATGGTCTTGACCTCCTGACCTCATGATCTGCCTGCCTCAACCTCCCAAAGTGCTGGGATTACAGATATAAGCCACCAGTCAATCTCTTTAACAAGAATCCTCATCTAAGGTTCCACTTCTTGAAAATCACACCTAAGACCTAAAAGTACCTATGAATAGAAACAGGAATATTACTATTTATTTTGTATTAATATCACTTGTCCTTAAGAAAAACGACACTATCCAGTGTTTAATAGTAATTTTCTCTCTGCTAGGCATTAAGCAAATTGTTTAAATATATCATTTGAGTTTATAACTCCTAAAACACTATAAGTGATAGTTGCTAAAACCCTTTTTTTTCTATTTCACAGATTAATAAACTGAGGTAAACAGAAACTAGGTAATTTGCAGAATAAATGAATAAAGAAATAAAATACATGCTACATGGCATACATTACAAGAATATATCTCACGTTTTACATACAAAGAAATAAATCTGAGACTTCAACCAGTACATTACTTTTATTAATATACCAGTTACGATGAGAGGGTAGGTAGTAATCATTACAGAGGAAAATAAAATGGATTAAGGGAGATTGGGATACTTCTGTGTGTGTGTGTGTGTGTGTGTGTGTGTGTGTGTGTATTTATCTGTCTTTACTAGTGGCTGGTGGGGTAGGAATTTCTTGCTATTTTTTGCAGTCCTCACTGCTAAGGGGAGCTGAGGCATGAAACAAGTTAGAGAGGGAGTGACATGTGCAGAAATGGTGAAGCAAAGCATTCCAGGCAATGGAACAGCAAGTTCAAAGGCACAGAAGTGGGAATAGTCTGGATGTGTTAGTGACAACATAAGTGGGCGACAGAGGCTTCAGCTGGGGTGGAGTGAAAGATGAGACATTTTCTTTACTCTTGGTGGATGGAACACCAGTAACGTCTTAAGCATAATCTGTCTCCCATCACCTAAGGGTCTCTTAGGTCTGTGGTTCGAGGGCAAGAGTAGAAACTAGTAAAGCAGTTAGGACATGTTTATCATTTCTGGGGACAGATCAAAGAAGGTAGCTTGGATCAATGTGGTGATGTGCAAATTGTGAGAAGAAACCACATTCTAAACATACTTTAAATCAAATGTTCATTTGTATAAACAGTTAAACAAAATTATTATTCCTAGTCAGCTGCCCTGGTAATTACTCTTGGAGAGCCACCTGCCTCTGTTGGGACGAAGCCTTAACACATTTTCGTGGCCTGTAGATTGAAATACAGAGCTCAAGTGGAGTCCTGACTGCCAGGATTCCAGGCAAGAAAGAAGAAACTGCATAATCAAGTGAGAAGAACTCATCCCTGGGGTATGGGATTGATAGGGGTTTAAGAAAAAAACAGGGCTTTGGCGATGGGGAGCCAGATGACAGAATGCAGACTGGTACACCAGGGATTCCTCCCCGCTGTTTCTCAGATCTTCGATGTTCCTGCATCCTTGAGGTGATTGAACTTCTTGTGGAGTGGCAGCTGTTTCAAAACTAGGCTGACATGGGGATGAAGTAGAGACAGCATCAGGGACCACGCAGTGGGGAGGCCTCCGGTAGACCCGGGGTTATTTGAAATTTAAGGAACACTTATTGAACTGAGTTCATTAGTCACTTTGTCAGACTTCTAACCACAAAATCCCATACAAATCCCATAGAGAAACATGCTCTAGTGGTTCTATGGTTAATATCATAAAAATATACATTTTTTAAGTAGGCATGTATAACTAGATGCTGTAATTTTCTAACCTTTCTGACACAGTTTCTTTCAGTGCTCACCACTTCTTCACTCTCTCTTCTCTTTCCCTATCTCTTAGACAGGGAAGAAACTCTGCAAACCAGTGGGAGGAAAGTTCCCCACTGCCTTTTCTCTAAAATTGGACCATATACTTCAAGGAAAAAGCAGCGGCATGGAAATAAACCTAGACCTACCACCTGTGTTCCACCAAATTTACTGGCAGGAGGGAGGGGCAAAGGGCTTTCATATTAAAAATTCTAGGAAATACTTGCAGATATCTAAACACATTTTCGTAAATATATACCTTTGATAGTTCATCTGACATTCCTCAATAAGACAGAGGGAAATTCACATAAGCAAACATGTTAAATGTATTGGCCAGACACTGAAGTTCTTGATAACCTGTTCATCTTTGTACTGTTCTGTAAGAATAGGTGATATGAGGGAAACAGAAGTTTATTGCATATCTGTGCCTAAATGTATAAACTTCTACCTTGACACTTATTGAGCAAAATAAGACGACAAATCTAGTTAATTTTTAACTGTGTTTTGCTGTCGTGACATGAATAAATTTAATCAACTGTGGAACAGACCCCAATCTCTCTCATGTAATCTAATAAATCTAGTGAGCTTACGATAGATTGTGTTTGTGAGTAAAATAAAGAGTCTTAAAATTTTATAATAAAAGTTTCAAAAGTGCCAGATATTGGTTTGCTTTTAAATGAAACATTGTACTTTAGGGAAATTTTTTATTTTTATGACATTTTAAAAACAGCAGGCATATAGAGTATGCATAAATTCCAGTCTTGTTTATGTTGATTATCTCAGTGAAATCCAATATCACAATCACATCTCAAAAAATGAAATTCAAGAAAGTGTTATTATTGTTCAAACAGGTAGCTCAGTGGGATCAAAATAAATGTAAAAGTGTACAACTATTGTTTTCCAATAATAGCAAGAAAGTAACAAATAACTGGCAGAGGGACAGATTGATAATCTTTATAAATGCTTTTAATTAAAAATAATAAAAAAGTCTTGCATATTGCCTTTAAAATGATATAGCACATTTTGAAAGTCACAGCAGTAGCTCGAACCAACTTAAAAAAGAGCAGTATCATTTATCAGCTTTCACATAGGAGGAGCATGTGGGCAGTTTGAGACAATTTTAGCAGTTCTGAGCACTGTAACTTCTTTTTACAAGAAGCCGATTTAATGCTTTACGACTTAAAAAATCATTTAAGTGGGTGTTCTATTTATATGCACAGATATAGCTACTGTCAGTGGGGTGAAAAAAATCTAGTTTTATTACGATGCTATTAGGAAAAAAAATTAAAAGTGCATAGTAAAATCTTATCTCCTATAAATGACTGTTTTTCATATAGATGCTACTTGATAGGAATCTGGCTACACAATGCTTGAACTTACTACATTTCACATGCAATTTTCTATTTGTTTTTTTTCTTACAAAAATCAAGATGCAGAATTTGAAGTAATCATAGATTCCCTATTTAAATAAATATGCATAGTTACTGTCTATGTACCCTGTGAAAGATACATTAGCTTCCTTTAATTTTATAGCATTTATGATCTTACATTGTTACTAACTTCTTCATATGCTTAATGGCCTAATGCCATTTGGTTTCATTAAATGTGAAAAGCATAATTTACAAAGCATTACAAAAGATTTGTATGTCATATGAAGAAGCCAAGCACTGAAAGAAGTTGAATAATGTAGATAATTTTTTAAGGTTGAGTTAATTTTATTGATGATTTTATTAATATATACTTATATATAGATACCATATATAAATTTATATTAAATATTCTGATTGAATACCTACAAAAGTTGAATAATGCACTGTCATTCTATAAAAGTTTTATGTATAGATTTTTGCATATATTATTGATATATATTTTAGTATGTATTTATGTATGCTATGTATTTACATGTATATATAATGTGTGTAATTTATCACATGTATACATTTAATATGCATTATAAATATGTGTAATGTATACTAATAATATAGTGTATGATTATAATGTATATTAAATATATAAGTACATATTATGCATGAATGAATACATGAAAAATTTTTATAAATCATCACTTAATATATATAATAAATTGTATAGTTATATATAAAGTTAGATATTTATAATATATTAAATATACATTACATGTAATATTTATATATTTTAAATAATATCTATTTATATGTTAAATATACATGTAATATATGTAAATTTATATAGAACATAAGCTGTTGTGTTTATTTGTAATAAATTTTGTATTTACATATAATTAAAATGTTACATATTTATAAGCAAAATATATATTATTATATATTGTTATATTTATCATATATTAAATATATATTTTATATAATGCCTTTATAGAAGAGCAGAAGTATATTTTTAATGTTTATGTGTTTTTAAGTTATAAATATTTAATAGAAGAGAGTTGCTTACATTTCTGTACTCTCTTAAGTTTTTGTGTAATTAACACCACTATTCTAAAAACATTAACAGAATTTAATAATGGAAATATAAGAAAATTTCTAAGGAAAATGAGAACAACTCAAAGATAAACTGAGTTCAAAGAAGGTTAGTTCAGAGAAGTATAATAATAGGTGAAAGAAGGAGGACACCAATTTCTTGTTTAATGATGGGACATAAAAATTACACCACTTACAAGATCACTTTCTGATTCATTACAGAGTATGATTTTGATGTGTATTAATATATAGTATTTGTCCCCTGGTTTCTGCAAGGGATTAATTCCAACTCCCACCGTCCTCACAGAGCAGCCCTAAATCCTAAGATACTGAAGTCTTACGTAAAATGGTGTAATATTTGCATATTACCTAGGCACATTTTCTCAAATAGTTTAAATGATCTCTAGATTATTATAGTACCTAATACAACGTAAATGCTATGTAAATATTTGTTATACCATATTGTTTAGGGAATAATGATAAGAAAAAAATGTCTGTGCAAGTTCAATACAGACACAACCATCGTTGGCCTAGGTACATTTTTGATCCACAGTTGGTTAAATCCCAGATACAAGGGCTGACTGTATGGGTAAAGATTTTTCAGGAACTAAATATTTTTGAAAAATAATTGACTAGAGAAGTGTGTTATCCTGAACTAGAAGATATAGTGATTCATTTTATTGTGATCCACATCCCATAAACTTAATTTTGCTTTTCCCAAAATGCACGGAAAAGACTAGCAGATGGTAAGAAGAAATTAAAGCTGTTTAAAAACTCAAAAGAAAAATTATTTTGTAATTGGAAACTGGAAAATTCCCTAAAGTATATAGTTTTTTTTTTTCTATACTTAGATGTTGCAGTTATAGGCTTTCTTATCTAATTGTTTGCCAGTGCAAGAAAATGTGTTTTTAAATATGAACATTTTTTAAAAATTAAACAACTTGAAGTCAGTACTAGCGTATATATCTAAAACAACAGGTTTTGCTATGTTCAGTGCTTGCTGTTCACAGTAGTCTCCCAGCTGTTTCAATGGTAATGGCCCTCAGACACCTAATCATGGGTTCACAATATGTTCATCCTCCGCTTTTAATATGCAAGTATCTTGAGACACTTCCCAGGGTGACGTAATTCCTGTTCTAGTTCTGTAATGCATCATGCTGCTAAAATAACTGAGAACAAGCATTGTGGCCTGAAAGGAGCTACCTGAGTAGTGAATTTATGAAAAAAAGGAGGCAATGGTGTATTTGTTCTTTCATAGCAGGTGACATGTTAAAGTTGCTAGGATTGTCAAAAGAAAACACAAATACAACTCTTGGTTCCTGCTCTCATCTAAACTGCCAATACTATTCCTCTCCATAATCATTCTCACCTGTTCTCTACCACTATTCCTTCATACGGTAACACTGAATGTATTACAAAGTCAGAACATTTAAAAAGATTAAAACTCAAGGGAATAAGATTTACACGTAATTTACAATTTTCCGCTGTTTGCCCAAGGTTAATGTTCTATCGTTCAACAATGAACTCATAAAGTAGAAAGGGGTCTGGGAAACCATTTAGTCCAAATAACTCATTTTTAAGTGCAATTATGTTTTGAAAATTATTGTGAGCACTCATTCTCTTTCATCCATTTACTCTTTTGTGAGTGTATGTGTTCACAAGGTTCTACTTTATTTGCATTAAAGAGAAAATGAAAATCTCTGAGCCCTTAGAAATCAGATTTACTGATATAAAACATTTGAAAGGTATATATATATATATATACACACACACACACACGAGACTAGGACTATACTGGAGACTAGGCTATACTGGAGATGGGGACCCGTTTTATTTCATTTTTGGTGGCAATATTGAGAAAATAGTTTTCGAGATATTATTTGAAGTTTATTCTCCACCACCTTAGTCTTCTCACAATACTAATACACAGCAATGATATATGCAGCAATCTTTGAATTTCATAAGCACTGTTTTCAGGAGAAAATTAATATTGTTAAGAACCAAGTATATACATATAAGAACCATGTGTATGTATATATACACACACACGTACACACACACACACATGAATATACATCACCTATTCTTGTCCAACTTTTGGAAACTAATTTGAAGCTTCTTTATCAGGAAAGATGCTATATGAGTCATCTTACTCCAGACCACTTGTTCCCTTGTGGTCTATTAATTGTTTACAAAATATTTATTCCCTATTATCTTACTACTAAAATTGTTGACCTTTTCTTGAACTTTCAAACATGTACTTTTTAGATGTTTGTGTATTCTTTATGCATCAAGTTGTCTATCCCTCTAGCACACCAGGAAACATTTAGTGGTTACTATTGTGTACAAGGCTCTGTGCCTTCTAAGCACATTTCATTTTTGGTGGCAATATTGAGAAAATAGTTTTTGAGATATTATTTGAAGTTTATTCTCCACCCCCTTAGTCTTCTCATAATACTAATATACAGTAATGATTTATGCAGCAACCTTTGAATTTCGTAAGCACCGTTTTCAGGAGAAAATTAATGTTGTTAAGAACCAAGTGTCAAACATCCTCTTGAAAAATCATAGCAGAGTCAATAGTCTTGAAAACCAAACTACTTTAGATTTTTAAAGGATGGACTCTGTGAAAGAAAAATCCAAAATATGTAATGGTGATGCGCAGCAAAAGCCTGAAAAAACTTGACCCAGAAACTACAAAGCTGTAAAGAATGCAGAATTGTATAAAAAGAATTATCTAATCAGATTAGATGAAAATCCCACCGGTCAAAAACTTCAGAGAACTAGAATAACTATGGATCATAGGCCTTCTGTTCAGTACTAGAGCAAAATTTCAGTATCTGTCGATTTAAGATTACCAACAGGTAGAAGGTTGGGAGAAATGGGAAAAGGAAAATTCTGAGTTGAACAAATGGCTACTTAACAGCCATGGAAATTTAAGCAAGAAGTGATCAATCATGAATTGCCAAGACTGCGATAGATGTCATCATTAGAAATAGAATTCATGTACAGTTAAATTATTATAAAACGATAAATAAACATATTTTTGCACAGTAGTTAGAATATAAATTTAACAGTTGCTAACCACAAAATGGGCATCAATTTCCGGAAGGAAAGACATCCAGGAACTATGAACTAGCAAGTTTGAATTTGTGCTTACTTTTTCCATCTCTCCACTTATTCTCATAATGATAGTTTACCCTTCATTTCTAGTTATTTTTTAACTCTCCTTTAAATACGGTATGTCCCAGACTATTATTTACCATCCGATTTCTCACGCATGGGACCTAGAACCAGGTGACGGATTCCAATTCTAACTTACTTAGAGAACCATTGGTTGGTCGATCTTGATTCCTGCTTCTAACTAATCAGCTGTGGTTGGGTGGCTGGAATTGTGTAACAAAAGACATGTGAGTCATACATTATAAATACGGAGACTAGGACCAGTTTTATCAGGTGATGAGAAATTCTAACAGAAGGAGACAATAGTTAGATGAAGAATCTAAGATAAAGCATTTACAATTGTATGATAACATTCTATTTAAGAAATTGAATAAACATTTAAACATAATAGAAGACATAAATATTATAAATAGCATTTTAAACCGTATTTATAGCAGAAACATGCATTCTTTCTTTCTCATTATGGTGAAACTTTATTAAAGGCCCTAATCTCCAAAACAAATCTTATGAACTCAATCTCTAATGATAAGTAAAAATTTTTCCCTCAAGTTATTTAAAGTTACATTAAAAATAAATACATTAATGTATATTTAATACATTAAAAATATATTAGCAATTACACACCTGACTTGATTTATTTTAACATTCAATGATACCACATCACCAGTTAATTCAGGCAAAAGAAGTTTTGGTACAATTATTTTGATAACGTAAGATAAAAATATTAATCTGGGTTTAAAATATGCAGTGGAATCTGAGAGTCCATGAGTTAACATAAATGTTGCAAGTGATCTATAATATGCGACATGTAATAAAGATCTATAAAATACAGATATTCTGGGCAGGGTCTGGTGGCTTACGCCTGTAATCCCAGCACTTTGGGATGCCAAGGTGGGTGGATCACCTGAGGTCAGGAGTTCAAGACCAGCCTGGCCAACATGTTGAAAACCCAACTCTACTAAAAATACAAAAATTAGCCGGGCGTGGTGGCAGGTGCCTGAAATTCCAGCTACTTTGGAGGCTGAGGCATGAGAATAGCTTGAATCTGGGAGGCAGAGTTTGCAGTGAGCTGAGATCTTGCCATCTTGCCACTGCTCTCCATCCTGAACGACAGAGTGAGACTCCATCTCAAAAAACAAACAAACAAAGAAACAAACAAAAAAAACAAACCCAGACGTTCCAAGGTTTTATAATTTGAAGCTACCTTATCATTAAGTAAGTTACTTGGATAAATATATAGATATATTTGAAATAATATGGTATTAAGAGTGATTACATTTTAAATCTATATTGTAGATACTATATATATATAGTATATTATATACTGTAAAGGTGAAGCCTTTACAATAAGAGAGAAACCAGTAAAGCTTTGGAAATTGCATGCTTTATTAACATGTAAATAAACTTAGTAGGAAATGATGGTGATAATAATGAAGTGAATATTAATTTTTCTATTATTTTTCTAACATACTGATTATTTTGGTTTCTTTAAAATCTAGAACTGCAAATATGTTGGATGTCATGTCTTCAAATTTTGTGAAGATCTTACATATTAATTTGGATCCTCATGTATAATACCAAAAACTTTAAAAAATGAGAATCATATTTATATATGGGGTAACTGAAGTAACATTGAGAGAGCAGGTGGTTAGTACTAGGAGCCTCATTTATGAATGTTTTCTCTAATATCTACATGACTGTCCTGCAAAATCTTCTAGAAAGAAGCAATTACCTATATATCTCCACAATAAAGATAGAGCATTCAGTAGAATGAGTGATAGTAACCAGGGAGGTAAATGGGTTGTCAGACTCTGTCACCTTATCACTGAGAATATCCCACATAAAAATGACAGGGACGATATGTGATGGCCTTAGACTTAAATGATAGCCGAGCAAAAGATAGAAAGGGATAATCACCTCTACACATGAAATCTGATTTATTCCTTAGTATGGGAAGGTGAGCTGTATTACAGATGCCCAAGGTATTGTTACAGACTCAGAATAGTAAAGATGGCACATTTATTTGTTGTATCAGTGGAAGATGATAATTATTCTTCCAAAACAATATTAATGCTAGTCTTCAAAAGGAAGCTTCAGAGTGGGAAGCAAAGCCGTGGCAGCTACCCATATGCTTTGAGCTGAGGGGAGCCTGTTCTCTTAGTTCAACAGACAAGTGGTTTTCCTTCGTTTACTGTTAGAAAATGAACTCCTCGGCATGAAAGCGTTACAAATCCAGAAAAGCAAAGGGACAAAATATCCTGCCACAGAATGAAAATGTTGTCAGTAAAGGACAGCAATTAATCTAATAGTGGTTTTTTTTTGTTTGTTTGTTTGTTTTTTCCAATCTAGTCATGAATTAATTTGTTACAATCTTTTCTTAAAAAGGAAGGAAACCCAAATAAACACATGTAAACAGAGAAAAATATTCAAATATTTCCTGAATATGGCACATCAAAGAATACTAGTGGGAGAAGCAATGGTGTGGAATTCATATTTTCATGGAAAAAGGAATACATGTGTCTGTTCCATCTAGATCACCTAGGTATATAGAGCGCTCTTTATTTTTATAAGACCATAAAGCTTTAGTAATAGATTGAAAAATTAGAATGTGAGGGTATTTATACAGGAAATCTCAGTTCTGTCAGACTTTTTTCAGGCATAATTTGCAAAGTAGAGTTTTGCAGATCATCCTGTAAATGCAGTGCACCTGTATGCAGATAGGAAGTGTTCATCTTTTCCTAAGCCCAGGAATTTACTCACTTTCTGCTGTTCCTCCCAATATACTGACATGCAACATGCATTCTGAAGACAAGACTAAAGAGAAGAAAATGTACACATCAAAAGTTCTGGGAATAAATTGTTATTATAACAAAGTATTATTCATTACATAATAGCTACTTTAAAAATCACATTAGGCAACCAGTTCCTTCTAGCTTAACTGTAAAATAAACATTGATTCAAATAAATCGAGACAGGAAATAAATTGATAAAAATTTTGTGACTCAACTCATGACAACTTCCCACTGTGAAATATACCACATATCAAAAAAATGCAATAATGTGTAACATCCCAAACTAAACTATTATCCTAGAAATCCAATGTAGCTGACATAGATACAAGTTTCAACCTGTGATGGAGAGCAAGAGCTATGACTGGAAGGATGCTCAAGGGACAATGTAATCTTACCTACAACTTGCTTCTGATTCATAGTCTGAATCAGCTAGAAAACTGCAAACTGCTTTTTAAGTTGGCTAAGCACATTTTGACCGTCAAATGCTTCTTCATTTCTTTTAAATATTCATTTGTCACCATAATTAACATAAATGAGGCATGCCCTTTTCGTAGAAGAGGAAGACTGAAGCATGATGCAACCAGCATATGAAGTTAGGAATAGGAAAGTGGCTGGATCCGGAAAAGCCACCGGAGTGAGCACTGCATGGTGGCCGTATTGCATCCATGATTTTTCAATAAGGAATCAACTAAAGACTACAGTAAAGACTAATTTCTTCACCACACTTTATTAAAAGAAGGTGAAGTACCATGAATTTTTCCTTCAATCCAGAAGTCGAAACAGATTAATACCAAATACCAGAAATTTGACTAAAGCCTATGTCCCTCTATTTAACTCTAGCTGAATATCAGAATTGTGTTTATTGTGGTTAAACATAAATATCGTACAATTTACTATTTAACATTTTTTAAGTTTACATTTCACTGGCATTAAGTCCATTGTTGGGCAACAATTAAAACCAACCATCTGGAGAATTGTTTAATCTCCCAGCCTGAAGCTCCATGCCCATTAAACAATAAGTCCTCATTGCCTCTCTTCCCAGACCTTGGCAACTTCCGTTCTACTTTCTTCATGAATTTGACTACTTTAGTGAGGTATGTCAAATAAGTGGAATCATACAGTATTTTTTCTTCTTTGACTGGATAATTTCACTTAATACAATGTCTTCAAGGTTTATCCATGTTGTAGCATGCACTGGATCGCCCTTCCCTTTTAGGGCCAAATAATATTTCATTGTATGAATATACCACATTTTGGTTCCCTATTCATCTGTCCATGGACACTACGATTACTTCTGCCTTTTGGCTATTGAAAATAATGCTGCCATGAACAGAGATGTACAAATATCTGTTGGAGTCACTGTCTTCAATTTTGGGAGGATATACCCAGAAGTGGAATTGCTGGATCAAATGGTAATTCTATGTTTCATTTTTTGAGTCACCACCATATGATTTTCCATAGCAGCTGCATCATTTTATATTCTCACCAGCAATTCAGAAGAGCTCCAATTTCTCCATATTTTTGTTGAAATTTGTTATTTTCTGTTTGACTTTATGTATGTACGTATGCCTGTATATCATCACCATCTTAACGTGTGTGAATTGGTATATTATTATGATTTTAATTGCATTTCCTTAATAATATTATGTTGAGCATGTTACCATGTGCTCATTGTCCATTTGTATATCTTCTTTGGAGAAATATCTATTCAAAACCTTTGCCCATTTTTAAATTAAGTTGTGTATGTTATTGTTGAGTTGTATCATTATTATTCTTTAATTTGTTACAGTAGTAGTTTTATTTTCATCCTGATCTTACTGATGTCTGCATTAAATTCATACTTTTGCCACTTCCTAGTTAACGTAATGATCTAATGACATCAATAAGTGTTATTTCATTCATGAAGCTAATGAAAGTTATTATAAATGGCCATGATTAGAATTAAAAATGGGTAAAAAATCCTACCAGATTAGAGGAAGCAGAAGTAGCAGGAGGAGGAAGAGAATGAAGAGAAGATGAGGAATAGAATTGAATAAGAATAGGTATATACAGTGAGATTGGAAAGTTTCTAACACAACAAAATGATAAATGTTTGAGGCAATGTATACCTCAGTTACTCTGATGTGATTATCACACATTGTATGCCTGCATTAAAACATCACATATGCATCATAAATATGTACTTTCACTATGAACCCAGAAAAATGTAAAATAAAAGTACTTTAAAGAGACTAGGTATAAATCCCATGAAATATCAATAAAAGGTAAAATGACATAAAGCCAAATATTTAAGTGATTTTGGTAAATAAAAATAAATACAAATTTCTGCAGGCTGTAACCATTTTCATCCAACCACTGTGTGTTTAATAGTTTCTAATTTAATAATAATGCAATATATTAGTAATCATTTGAGATATCGGTTGGTAACATAGTATAAAATCAAAGGTAACAGATCCATGGCAGTTTCCTTTGGTTTTAGAATTCCTGAGAAAGGCCGAGGGTGTGAAGTTGTTAGGGACACTGTGCAAGATACATAGAGTTTAGACACATCCGGAAATCTCAATTCTTTCAATACTTCTTGGTACTGAAACGATGATCCTAGCAGAACTTACTCTAAACAGCTAAGTGTTTCCTTTTAAGGGAATCTATAAATATCATCCTGTCATGTTAAATATTGTCCTGTTCTGTTTCATGAAAGAATTTCAGCCATAGCAAGGCCACATTATCATCCTAGAGGAGGGACCAGATTCTGTGTCTGGTTGGTCTTGAAAAATATCTGGATTCCCAGAATTCCCTAACTCTTCCCTAGTTCCCCTCCCTTCTCTAGTTCCCTTCCCTTCCCTAGTTCCCTTTCCTAGTTGCCTTCCCTAGTTCCCCTCCTTAGTTCCCTTCCCTAGCTCCTTTCCCTTCCCTTCCCTTCCCTTCCCTTCCTTTCCCTTCTTTTCCCTTCACTAGTTCTTTTCCCTAGTTCCGTCCCCTCCCCCTTCCCTCCTCTCCCCTTCCCTCTCCTCTCCTTCCCTTCCTTTCCCTCCCCTTCCTTCCCCTTCCCTTCCCTAGTTCCCTTCCCTTCCCTAGTTCCCTTTCCTTCCCTAGTTGCCTTTCCATCCCCAGTTCCCTTCCCTTCCCTAGTTCCCTTTCTTTCCCTAGTTCCCTTCCCTTCCCTAGTTCCTTCCCCTCCCTCCCTCCCTCCCTTCCTTCTTTCCTTGCTTCCTTCCTTCTCGTCTTTCTTTCTCTCTCTCTCCTTTCCTTCCTTCCTTCCTTCCTTCCTTCTTCTTTCTTTTTCTTTCTTTCTCTCTCTTTCTTTCTTTCCTTCTTTTTCTCCTTTTTCTTTTTCTTTTCTTTCACCCCCCTCTTTCTTTTCTTTTATTTCTTTTTCTTCTTTCTTTCTTTTTCTTTCTTTCTTTCCTTTTTTCTCCCTTTTTCTCCTTTTTGTTTTTCTCTTTCTTTCTTTCCCTCCCTCTTTCTTTTCTTTTCTTTTATTTCTTTTTCTCCCTTTCTTTCTTCTTTCCTTCTTTTTCTCCCTTTTTCTTCTTTTTCTTTTTCTCTTTCTTTCTTTCACTCCCTCTTTCTTTCTTTCCTTTTCCTTTATTTCTTTTTCTCTTTCTTCTTTCTTTTCTCTCTCCTTTCTTTCTTTCTTTCTTTCTTTCTTTCTTTCTTTCTTTCTTTCTTTCTTTCTTTCTTTCTTTCTTTCTTTCTTTCTTTCCTTCCTTCCTCTCTCTCTTTTTCCTTCCTTGCTTCCTCCCTCCCTCCCTCCCTCCCTTCCTTCCTTCCTTCCTTCCTCCCTTCCTTCCTTCCTTCCTTTCTCGCTCTATTTGTTTCTTTCCTTCTCTCTTTCTTTTTTTGAGACAAAGTCTCACTTTGTCACCCAGGTTGGAGTACAGTGGTGCAAGCATTGCTCACTACAGCCTCAAATGCCATGGCTCAAGGGATCTTCCTGCCTCAGCCTCCTGAGCAGCTGAGACTGCAGGTACATGCCACCACACCTGGCTACTTAA
Organism: Mandrillus leucophaeus; assembly: GCF_000951045.1. NCBI lineage: Eukaryota > Metazoa > Chordata > Mammalia > Primates > Cercopithecidae > Mandrillus > Mandrillus leucophaeus. The sequence continues at coordinate 820,097 of NW_012098321.1, forward strand.
AAAAAAAATTTTGGAAAAGACAAGTAATTGCTATGCTGCCTATGTTGCCTAAGCTGGCCTCAAACTCCTAGGCTCAGGTTATCCTCGTGCCTCAATCTCCCAAAGTACTGGGAATACAGGCACGACCCACTGCACCTGGCCACACATTTGTCTATATCCTCATATCCAATGACAAAGGTTTTAAAGTAGGGATCAAACAAAATAGTCAAAAGTATGACACTACCAAAACATACACTTGAGTCAAAGAGGCATAGAAAGATTTAAAAGTCAAAAGCCAAGTAAACATAAGCAGAAGATGACAGCAAAATATGAAATAGTAATTCTAGAAATATTTAAAACAAAAGTTGTTGCATAGCCCCCAAAATAATTTTTGTATGTTGAAAAATATGAAGTTCATAAACATGTAAGTTATGAAGATTTAGTAGTGAATAACATTAACAAACTAACAAAAAATAATTGTAAGAAATGAAAGCGGAAACAGAAACATCATTGTCAAACATAATCTTCATATACTTTTTAATGCTTTGACCCAAAGCAAAAGCAAAGATGTTGGAAAACAGAATAATTTAATGTAAAACTAACAAAGAAAAATCAGGAATCAATGTAATATTTAGAAACACTCATAATGTATGTGTATTGTAAAGTGAAAAATTGTTATTTTCCCAATTAGAATTGTGTTTATAAATTTCTGAACACAATCCAACAATTTTAGAAATAAATAAATAATGAATTTTTAAACAAAATAAATGAGCAATTAAATAAATATTAAGGTATTTTGGGTAAGAAATAGAAAACAATTGTAAAATTAATGTGGAAAAATAGTGAAAATAATCAAATTTGAAAATATGAAGTTACATGCTTTTCTACATGATAAATATGTGATAAAGCTGGACTAATTTGAAAAGCGAATTTCTGTAAGAAAGTATCCATTACACAGACAAAAAGCTCCAGAAAAGGACTTTAGAAGGGCCTTATATATATAATAAAATTGAGAATTTAAACCGCTCATGATATATGGGTTTTTGTTGTTGTTGCTGTTTTGAGACAGAGTCTTCCTCCATCACCCAGGCACTGGAGTGCAATGATGCGGTCTTGGCTCACTGCAACCTCTGCCTCCTGGGTTTAAGCAGTTCCTCTGCCTCAGCCTCCCGAGTATCTGGGACTACAGGTGCATGCAACCATGACTGGGCAATTTTTATATTTTTTGTAAAGATGGGGTTTCACCATGTTGGCCAAGCTGGTCTTGAGCTCCTGACCTCATGATCTGCCCGCCTCGGCCTCCCAAAGTGCTGGGGTTACAGGCATGAGCCACCATTCCTGGCCAACATATGGTTTTTTCATGAATGTGCTGGCGTACATTTTAAACTATTTGGATAAAAATAAAGCAAAACCCCTAACAATACTATATACAAAAATAAATAAAAGTCAACTTTTAAATAGAAGGAAGAGGAGGAGAAAGAAAGGAAAAGTAAAAGGAGGAAAAACTCAGAGCGATTACTGACATGGATTTGGGAAGTGATTGTCTAAGTATATGTAGCTGCATGGGTGTTCTTTCTATATTACTAAAAATGCATTTTCCCCAAAATAACTACATATTTCTTTTTAATATTTGTGTAGTAGTCTAAATGTATTAAGTGGTATATGTGCTCTTTTTGTATTAAACACACATTTCCCAAAAATATTTCTGTATTTCTTTTTGTGTATATCTAAATACAATGAGCACCCACTTGCATAGCAGAAAAACATATCACTTGATTTTTTCAAAGTAATGTATTAGCAAGTAGGCCCAAGATACATGCCAGCTGTGTACTTTATCTAGATCCCATGTCTTCTAGGAGAAGAAGATTTTTACTAACCCTGTTTTTACAAAGAGAATAAGTTGCACTTTAGGACAAGAAGCCAGGAAGAACTTGCTTGGAGGTGGGGGAGCAAGAGAAAGCTTAAGAAATTATCTCTATATTATCTAAAGAAGAACTTTGTACTTTGACAAAACATCTTTGTAGGGAGCAAAAGTTTTCAAGTTGTAATAAAATAAAATTATTTTAATCTCATGTTTTAATTCTAATAGTGAAGATAAGTCTGCTAAATTTTTGTTGATTGAGCTACATTCATGTTTAATTTGCTGTTAGTGATTTGGAGTTTCTGTTTAGTTGTAGATTACTAGAGAATGTCAAGTTTAAGAGTAAATATAATGCAAAAGCACAAAAAAAGGCACATAGAGGCTTGAAAAGTATCTGCGTAAGTACATTTTTCAATATTACATGCCCGAATATTACATGCCTCAAATTAAAAAGAAAATAAAATATTAGAAATAAATATTTGAAACATATATGAACAAAGACGTTCTATCTTTAATAAAATCTTCTCATTTATCAGTAAAGAAGGGAAAATTCTCTGATGGAAATAAAGGCAAAATATTTTTAACACATCACTTGGCAACAGCAGAAATACAAAAATCTAGGAGAGCTACTTAAGTTTTATGCTCCCTTTGAATTAAGAAATGAAAACAATTCATGTAGCAGAAGAAGGCATGGTAAATCTGTTTTTCCTAATCTATGAATTATTTTATATCGGCATAAAAATTACAGACAGCAATTTGACAATATTTATAAAGAAGCTTAGAAATATCCATGACTTTCAGCTTGAAATTTTATTTCAAATTTTATTTTACTTCCTAGAGAAGTAATCAAACATCATTTGCAAAAATATTTGTGGAAACATTATTTTCAATAGTCAAAACACACACATGTGCACATATGTGCACACACGCACCAGCACACAAAGCTTCAATTCCACAAGAGATGTCTGTTGATTAAATTATTGCACAAAGAATATTTGTTGATTATGGCACTTAATTAAATTCTATCACTAATTTGAGGCCAATAAATATACTTTCAAAAACATAACAAAACTGTGATAAAATGCTAAATGAACTTCTAGGATAAAAAATATAATATACAGCATAGTCTGGATATTTTCGAGAAAATCTTTCTTAAGTCATTAGGTAAGAATTTACAGAGATCTCCACCTGTGTGATCTCTCTCTGTCTCTGTCTCTCATTTACCTCTCTCTAACACACATATACACACACATTTCTCTCTCTCTTTCATTTATCCCCCCAATATTTCAAAGATATTCAGTGTCTACTATTTAGTAAGTATTTTACTATATTTCAGGCTGATAATGTGGAAATAGTGACCAGACTGAAGAATATATCATAGGGTCCGAAACTTTCTTCGAATAGATTTAAAGGGGAGACTTTAAGGAATAAGGAAACAAAACCAAAATTCTTACTTCAGGAAATACAGCTGTAGATGACCACTGTAGGTGACCAATGTAGGTGAACGCTAAAAGTGCGCTGATGGTGGAAACTGGGGAAAAAAGTAAAGTGAAAGAGAAACGAGAAAAGAGGGAGAGGAAACTCTCCCTTTTTAAATTTTTAGAACTTAAGTAGTAGTTGTCATGCTTAGCATTTTGCTTTTGCACTTTCTTTTCAACTACTTGTTACTGAGAGCTGAGGCTTGAAGCTAGGATTTAAACTTGGTTCTGTGAGACTCCAAAAAGTGTGGGAATTCTGGGGTGTGATATTTTTCTATATTGCTTCTTAAGTTAAATTGCACCCTCATCATTATGTTAGAAAAATATCCTTGAATAACTTGTTTATGCTGAGGACAAATTATAATAAAGATAACTTAAAATTTGTTAACTAGTTCGGAAAATATTCTATATATGCTTTAAAATGATAATTTAATCAAGTACAAGTGAGCATATGCTAAGCATAGGTATTCCTAGATATCTACATGTTGAAAAATTTTAACATTCAACCAATATAATGTGCATTTTATAGAAACAGAAACTGTCTCACAGAGAGGGAAGAAAATTCTAATCCCACTTCAGTTTCCACCAGTAATACTAGCCCTTTCATTTATTTTTTTAATGTGCTGTCTTAGTTCATTTTGTTTTGCTACAACAGCATACCACAGGGTAGGTAATTCATAAACAAAAGAAATTTATTTGGCTCACAGTTCTGGAGGCTTGGAAGTCTAAGAGGGTGTCTTAGGTGTCAAGGGTGCTGGCATTTGACATTTCTGCATGATGCCATGGCAGAAGGTGGACGCACGAGACAGTGAGAGAGAACAAGAGTAAAAGTAAGAGGGGGCCAAACTCACTTTTATAACAAACCCACTCACCAGATAACTAACCCACTCCTGAAATAATATTAACTGATTCCAGAAGGTAGAACCCTCATGACTCAATCACTTATTAGGCCCCATTTCCCAACACTGTTGCATTATGGACCGAGTTTCTAAGACGTGAACTTTGGGGGACACATTCAAACCACAGCATATGCAAAAGCTTTAAAACTGATCCACACTTTAAAACTGATCGTTAATATTTTAATAGGCATAAACATTAGAATTTTAGCATAATTACATCTTCTTAAATATTATTTTATGAATTTTCTGGCAGATAAGATTTCTGTTTTATTTGTATATTTTACCATTCAATTAACAATATGTCTGAGATAAAATGTATAAGCTGGGTTTGGACAATTTGCATTGTTTTGCCAGTTTGCATAGATACTACCCATTTCATTTACATATTCAAATATAAGTGAGGAGTGACATGGTTTAGCTCTGCATCTCCATGCAAATCTCATCTCGAATTGTAATCCCTAAGTTTTAAGGGGGGACCTAGTGGAAGGCGCTTGGATTATGGTGTCGGTTTCCCCCATGCTGTTCTTGTGATAGTGAGTGAGTTCTCATGAGATCTGATGGTTTTTAAGTGTTTGGTAGTTCCACCATTGCTGACTCTCTCTCCTGCTGCTTTGTGAAGAAGGTGCCTGCTTCCCCTTCCATCATGATTGTAACTCTCGTGAGGTCCTCCCAGCCACACAGAACTGTGCATCAGTTAAACCTCTTTCCTTTATAAATTACCCAGTCTCAAGGAAGTTCTTTATAGCAGTATGAAAACAAAATAATACAGGTAGGTAATATGCCATGTATAGTGTATTCATTAAAGAATTCAACTGGAAAATTTCTCCAATATAATTACCTGATATAAAGTTAGAGAACAGACAGGAACTGAATAGCAAAAGGCAGCATAAATATGTTTTTAAAAGTATAATTTGTAGGCCATACTTATCTTAAAAATATAATTTAAAAATATATTATGTAGAAATTATGTAAGTAGGGCATTGAATGGCAAAATATTAAGCCATATGAATTTTTCTATTGATAATGCTGGGTAAATATCTTCACCATACTTATACAGAAAAAATATTTCAAACTCACTTGTATTAATTGTTACCAAATAAACAGTTTTGCATTTATTGATTTTTACATATCAGTTATTTATCAATATTCTGTAAAATTTCCTAAGCTATATATTTGTAACTAAAGTGTAAAAGCTGACATTAGGTTTGTATTGCTTAATGACCCATGTTTACATTATTTTGAACTTAAAAGAAATGTAAGGGAATCACTTACTTGTTAGTTCACCTGGAAATATTCAAATGCCTATACAATATTATCCCACTTCCTTATTTGCCCAAAAACTTATTCAAAGAAAAGCTAATGCTTATCATAGAGCAGAGATAATGGTGACGGCTCTGAGGCTCCTTCACTGTAGACAGCGGTGATTTTCAAGACATCAGCCTCTTTATTGAGAATCATAGTAATATAATGAAAGATGCTAAAGGCAGAACTGTATTCTCATAAGAGAACAATATTTTTTAATTACTTATTTTCCTGGAACAACATAGATTGCCTGTCGTAGCTTCTCACCTTGGCCCTAGACTGAAACTTATACTGTAATTCAGACTTACAGGGTGGAAGGAGCCAGGCATTACAGATGTGACCTGACGTATTTTAAGTGTGGAAACGCCATATGCACAAAAGACTGTGTTAGAACAATCCTAATTGCCCAAGGTCATAAGGAAAGTCGTGGGAGTAGACATATTCTGGACTATACCATTAATGCCTAGGAATTATGGAAAGATCTTTTCTATTTAGAGAGGAAAATATGATTATTTAAAAAAGAACAACTCTATATGTACAGCTCACGTTCATCACAAACAAATTTCTACCTTTTTTCCTTTTTTTCTATTTTTTTCTTCTAATTTCTCAAATTCTTTTTCCTTCATGGCATTTTTTCTTCCTATGAAAGTCCTGAGGCAAAAAATATCTTTAGCTATTGCCTAGGGAGGAATCAGCTTATGGAACCTTTTGCTTTGCTGCTTCACTAACCTTCATCCACTGTAAGCATCTGGTAAGTCTACATTAATACTTCTTGTGGTTTAAGAGAAGCAGGTGTGTGTCTATTAATCGAATAGGAAAGATCACATCTGGCGTTTACTCCTTGTCAAATTATTTTGTAGCTTCTGATCTCCCTAAATGAGAAGTATACAAAGCAATATTTTGCTCCACAAATAATGTGGGATAGTATCCATTCACTGGACACTATAATCTTTGCAATTGTAGGAAAATAGTTCGTAGAATGTAGAATTAAAACAATAATAACAGAATAACACTAAAATTCAAGACCAAGACGGAGGACTGCTGTACAATGTCTCCCTGAGGGAATTATGCTTAGTGCTCCTAGATCCAGATTACATTTTTTACTGCTGAGTTCCTTTGAATAGACCAGTGTATTGATCCATTCTCATGCTGCTATGACGAAATGCCTGAGACTGGGTAATTTGTAAAGGAAAGAGGTTTAATTGACTCACAGTTCAGCATGACTTGGGAGGCCTCAAGAAACTTACAATCATTGTGGAAGGGGAAGCAAACATGTCCTTCTTCACATGGCAGCAGCAAGGAGAAGTACAGATCCAAGCAGGGGAGAAGTCCTTTGTAGAACCATCAGATCTTGTGATAGAACACTCACTATCACTACAATAGCATGGAGGTAACTGCCCCCATGATTCAATTACCTCCCACTCCATCCATCCCATGACACATGGGGATTATAAGAACTACAATTCAAGGTAAGATGTGGGTGGGGACACAGCCCAACTATATCAAATAGCAAATAAGAAATTATGCCTTATGGCATGATTAAAAAAAAAAAATTGTGTAAGAACATTAAGAGCCAACCAAGACCCCACAGGTCTTTTTGAAGAAATGGCTTGAGTAATCTCAAAGAAAAAAAAGCACCAAAATAATAATTACATTGTGAGTATATAATCTTGGGAGTCTTGGATACATTTTTTTTTCTTAAAAGGGCTAATAAGAAAAGTTGAAAATACGGTTGTATTTACTGAAGCTAGCGAGCAACCTCATCATATCCAATGCCCTCCATTGATACCTGAGCAAACAGTGGCACAGTGTAGGTAAGTTGCTGACAGAGGTCATATTGTGAGCTATTGGAAGTAAAGTTAAGACTAGATGGCAACCTATGTAATTCACCAACTCTAGAGATGTTAGGTGTTTCAAGGTAAACATGAAGTAATTTTTAAAATATTACTATGATTCTAGTTTGCTTTAAAAAGAGATTCTCATGAAAACTCTTTTGTGTTATCAGAGTATGTTAGAATTCTCTTACATAATCAGTGGCAAAGCAAGAGCCCAAAGTAAGTCCTAACCAAAGTGACATTTATGAGCCCTGGCTCTGACTGCTTTTATGAGCTATACTGCAAAGCAAGAGATATACAACTGGGGAAAACATGAAAGCAAAGGCAGAATAGAGGAGGGGAAAATGGATTTATTCTCATTATGTTCTAGTTTTTGCAAAGGGAAGCAAACTATCAAAGGCAGTGCCGGAGACTCTCTCATTAAATAATGCTCAAATGTTTTCAGAAAAGAAGACCAAGACCACCTAACCTAATCCATGAATATGTAAAAACTGAAGCACTGATGTCTGTGCACAACAAATGCCGTGCAGTATTTTCTGGTCTGTGAATCCCAAGTAGGTTTAGGATAACCATCCAGAAGGGATCTAGATGGTGCGTAAGTAGTCTTTAAAATAATACTTAAATTGTAATATATGTAATCAACCCTTAAACCCTTCTCCTCTGTTGGGTCAAAATCATGTCTAACTTTCTTCTTTTCTCATGCAACTCTCAAGGCTATATTCTGACTGCTCAAAAATGTCAACCATTGTTTTGAGCTGATTTCACCTCTTATGAACAGTAAGTACAGGGAACAAAAATGATGTGTTGAGACTAGTATGGCTTGGAGGCAGATTGATGGAAAGTACAGGAAAGTGAAATGTAGTTTAAGGATTGAGGGAGTGGATATAATGGTTTCAGGTATATAATAGAATCAAAATAAGTACTTAGCTCTTCTTTGAGTTTATCTAGAAAACAGACAAAGACATTATTACAAATATTATTTAGAGGCCTGGTGTGGTGGCTCATACTTATAATCCCAGCACCTTGGGAGGTCAAGGTGGGTGAATCACTTGAGCCCAGGAGTTCAAGATCAGCCCAGGCAACATAGCAAAACCCCTTCCCTACTAAAAATACAAAAATTAACTGGGTATAGTGGGGCAGGCCTGGAATCCCAGCTACTTGGGAGACTGAGGCAGGAGAATAGCTTGAACCCAGGAGGCTGAGGTTGCAGTGAACTGAGATTGCACCACTGCACTCCAGCCTTGGCCACAGAGTGAGACTAGGTGTCAAAAAATTTTTTTATATATATGTAAGAGTAGAAACATTAAGTACAAAACTGAGAAGGGTTGAAGGGTCTTTGATGTTATCCTACTTTTAAACAAACAAGTAAGCTTGCTACTATTTCTCTCTCTCACCTCCTGACACCCCTGCCCCACAAGAACCCTAGATCTCTGGATCAAAGAATCAACCTTTTGTTTACTCACAGAGCAATCTTAGCAGCAGTAGATCTCCATGCTCCAATTCCTTGTGGGACAAGACAGTAAGAGCCAGAGGTTACCTGGATATGTTGTAGGAATTACACCCCAGGGGAAGAACCACAAAATAAATAGACTCAAAACCTGCATTGGGTGGCTGGAACATCTACCCCACCTCCCACCCAGAGACAGGGAGTGAGAGAGAGAAATTTTGCTCTGGAATGTAAACAAATTATCTCTGAGGATGACAGGGTAGGTCCTCCTACAAACATAAGCAAATAGCAAATGTCTCCAGAGTAATGCACAATCTCTTAACTTACAAATTCTGCTTTCCATTTAATCATTCATTCCTGATCATGCCGAAACATCAAAATATTCATGGAGAGTAGGATTGTTTCCAAACAATGAGAATTTGCTTGGCAGTAGAATGTGAAAGGGATTGGTTCACATGCCAGTGAAACCAAAACAAAACAGATAATAAGCTTTTACAGGATAGGAATGATTTCTATGTTTTCTTTATTATCATTGTTATACCCTAGCATTGTTTTAGGTGTTAATAATATTGAACTATAGAATACTACACATCAGAAAGCCCACCTTCTATCTTTTATTCAACCCTATTGTAACTTATATTTGGAACAAATATGTCTCATAAAATTCAATCAAAAAGCAATTCTACTTTGTTTTCCAATGTTTCTTTAAAATGTATTTACTGTGGGATATTTACCCATTATCCCTGGGTAAAAACTCATGAATTTTGTATGTTTTTTCCCCTATTATCTTTAAGCAAAAAACATATCGTTTAATAAAAATGGAAAGAAACTTGAAGTTATAAGTGACAATTTCAACTGCCCTCTTAGAATATTCAGTGCCTTGTAATGTTTCTAGCTTTACTTAGAGTTATAGCTATTCCTTCTCCTCTCATGTAGAAAAGGCTATGCACAGCCCCCTGGTGTCCAGGAAGGAAAACAGTTGCCTGCTTCTTTCTATGCTCCTCACCTTTTCTGAAATTTATATAAGCACTTTCCTATTTCTTTAGAGTAGGAGCTAAGAATCAGAAGAAAAGTAAGAAAAAAGGCATATTTGTTTACTTTACCAGATGGCTTCATAATTGTTGGGTCTGGTAGATATTTAAAACTGAATTTATCCTAAGTGACACTTTTTTTGTGTTTGTAGGGGCAAGGGCCGTTCTTCATAGCTACATCCCTACTGAAGATTTCTTAATTACAGCTACAAAGTATTCTTCTAAATGAAATGGTAGCTTTACTTCTTCATCGATGCCTAGAAATGTTGACATTGACTTGAGCTTTTGATTGTTGAATAATTGCTGTGCTTGGTCCTATTATACAGTTCCCAAGATGAACCCACGGCTGGGCATTGTATGTAGCTCGGTTCCAATTGGTGAACACTCATGAACTGATTGACACATGAAGTCATGGGGTGCAGACCTATCCCCATGTGCTGCCTCTCCAGGACTTTAGTCCTCAGCATGGAGCTAGCAGCACAACTTCACGTCCTTCACTTTCCTTGGCAGAAGTAAAACAACACAACACAAAACAAAACAAAAACAGAAAAAGCAAACAAACAAAAAAGCAGGCTTCTGTGTGTCCTCTCCACTTCCTGGAACTGAATGGGGAGATACTAAACTCTCTAAGTAATCTCCTTAAGGCCCGTCTTTTTAAACAATTGTCACGGATATAGAAGTCTGAATATCTGGATAATAAGTGTGCATACTCTGAGATATAACAGATTATTGTTAAAACATCAGAAAAAAATAATGTCTACTCTTTAGGAAATAATGTCACTTGTTAACGTCTATGCAAGACAATCATAATTTTCAAATAGTGATACTTGTATATTGCTATTCATGTAAATGGAAACCAGAAAACAAATCTATAGCAATAAATTAGAACAAAAAATCTCAGATACTGTAATTTTCTCTCATATAGCTATGGAACCTTTTAATTTGGGCTGAAATATTCTACTTTAACTGGCTTTGATCAAGTGAAAAAACTAAAAAGTTTTTTTTTTCATTTTTTAATAATTCAGACCACTGCAAAGGCCAAGAAGCTTTTTAAACGCAGAGGCCATAATATGAATAGTGAAAGAAGTGGTGCTGAGGATATTTTTTCAAAGAGAGAAAGGTGGTATATTTCCCATGTGTATCAAAATAGACACTGAGCACTGTTAATGAGTATAGATATTCTATAGATACATTTATATGGCATAACAAAATAGCTTCTGAAAATGCTTTCTTAGGTGTTTTTCTTTAAAAAATCAAGCAATTTCTTCACAATGAAATGGCACCCTTGCCTAGCAATGATTTGCTAATTATATGCCAAATATATATTAAAATATTCACAATCGGGATAATATATAAATTAATATATAATTTATGACATACAAATAATAATATATTCCATTGTAATCCTTAAATCTGTGCTAAAAAAGCTGTTTACAATGATGGAGATGTTTCTTCACAGAACAATATAGTAGCCAAGAACCACACGTGGGCTATTGAACACTTGAAATGTAGCTAGTGTGGCTGAGGACTGAATTTTAATTTTATTTAACCTCATTTCATTTAGATTAATATTTAAATAGCCACATGTGATTCTCAGCTTCCATATTTTACAGCACTCTTTAAAAACTGGACTTCATATATCATAAATTCGATTACTAAAAGTATATATTGTAGTGCAAATTGTTAATCAAATCCTTCTAATAATTTTCAAATCATTTGTTGATTTTTCAAAATTGTTTGAAGGAACATCACTAGGTAAAAGCTACCCTTATTTGATATATAATCTGATAAAAGCAATTGCAGAACATTTACCTTCTGATTTTCCCAGCACCTGGCACATTGTTGCAGCCAGAGGGCGACCAGGTGCCCTGCCACCTGTCCTGGATGGTACATACTTTGTGTCAGTACCTCCTGCAATGCCTAGTCCCAGAGAGACCTGGGCCACTATTGCTAATGCCTCTGAAAAAACTGTATGTTTTGTCACCTGCTCCACTGCCCCCAGTGGATTTGAGCTTTTTGGGGTTAGTGGGGAACATAAAACAAGTATTCACTCATGCCCCTGTCACCCTAATTCACTTACCAACCACTGGAAGCGTCTCTGCAAGGGCCTGTTAACTGCGCATTGTGGCCAATAATATGCAAATCAACCAGTATGGAAAAAATTTGAATATATTAACAACTGGCACAATGTCTGTTGATCAAAATCACTGACTGTATAGGCTTGGGAGATAATTTTTTTCTGTAGCATTTAATTAGCACTTTAGGTGTTAGCAGAGACTCAGGTTGTAGTTTGAATATATCAATTAGGAAATTCATAAAACATTTTAAGGAGCTGCATTTGTTTAACAGTAGGAATGATAAAGAAAGAAAAAAGGCGTGTTTACCCAGTTGAAACAACACCTTCTTGCTTTCTGTCTGTATGATTTCTGTTTGGTTGATTTATTAATACATTTCGATCTTTTCTGATGTAGTTTAACATCTGTTCAATTACCATATTCTTAACACACATTTCCTTGGCACGTTTTCTACTCCATCTTCCCTTTGTTCTCTTGGACAAATTGACTGTTGTTGATTTCATTTGGGATGTGCGGTATAAAAGGTTAAGAGGAGATTATGCGAGTGAAGTAAGCCATCAGGATAACATTGGAGAAGTTCAAAGGAAAAATAATGGAGGAAAAGGCGTTCGAAAGAGACACAGAGGAGTCGTGAGATAGTAAGAAGAAAACGTATGCTTTAAAATCTAAAATTTTGGTGGCTTTTTTGACAAACTTGATAGATTTTTCTCATAAAATTTTGCCAGTCTAATACTAATCTGGTAAATGTCATATCATTATTACTTTGGCTTCCAGAAACAATTAACTGTACTAAAGTTATGATGTCAGAGAGAAAGGATATTTGCTGTTTTATTTTTTGTGTGTTTTCTACTAATTACTTAAGTCTGTAACATAATCTTTTAATAAGTTAAACTTGATTTTCCCATTTTCTGAATGAAAATTTTTTGGTTTTGACATTGAAAATTTTCTCAAGGTCTCAAGTATCATCCTTTTTATGATTTCTTCTTTTGAATATTCTCCTGTCTTTATTCTCTTTTTCCCTTTCTGCAGAACCTTTAATATGCAATCAGATAGCAAAGAGAAATGTAGCATCCAGGCTGGAAATCAATTTCTGTATATTCTCTTTTTTCCCCCCTCTCATTTTGAGAAATGAAACTATCAAGCTAAACATTGATATAAAACACAGATCTTCTTTGCTAATACCAAACAACGCTGTCTCAAAATAATAGGGCATAATTGTTAAATAACACAATAAGAAACACACACACACAAACACACACACACA
>NW_012098321.1:836762-837065 GCF_000951045.1 Mandrillus leucophaeus
GGCTGGGCATTGTATGTAGCTCGGTTCCAATTGGTGAACACTCATGAACTGATTGACACATGAAGTCATGGGGTGCAGACCTATCCCCATGTGCTGCCTCTCCAGGACTTTAGTCCTCAGCATGGAGCTAGCAGCACAACTTCACGTCCTTCACTTTCCTTGGCAGAAGTAAAACAACACAACACAAAACAAAACAAAAACAGAAAAAGCAAACAAACAAAAAAGCAGGCTTCTGTGTGTCCTCTCCACTTCCTGGAACTGAATGGGGAGATACTAAACTCTCTAAGTAATCTCCTTAAGGCC
>NW_012098321.1:841780-859347 GCF_000951045.1 Mandrillus leucophaeus
TCTTTGCTAATACCAAACAACGCTGTCTCAAAATAATAGGGCATAATTGTTAAATAACACAATAAGAAACACACACACACAAACACACACACACAAACACACACACACACGACCATTCAACTCAATAATGAGAGATCTATGGGTTATATTTGCCATCATTTACCAAATTTACCAAATTTTACTACAATATTTGTTTAATTTACTCAGTTTATTCTGAGTCCATATGAATCTGTAAAATTCTCAATTATGTGTCATTTGTTTTTGTTTTTACTCACTTGGTCACCCAGGCTAGAGAGCAGTGGTGCCATCACAACTTACTAAAGCTTCGAATTTCCAGGCTCAAGTGATTCTATCATCTCAGCCTCCAGAGTAGCTGGGACTCAGCCATGTACCACCATACTCTGCTACATTTTTAAAAATTGTTTTATTTTCTGTTGAAATGGGGTCTTGCTATGTTGCCCATGGTGGTCTCAAACATCTGGACTCAAGTGACCCTCGGCCTTGGCCTCTCAAAATGTTGGGATTATAGACATGAGCCACCATGCCTGGATAATTGTGTCTTTATTAACACAAATATCCGTGGACCTCAAAATGTAAAGAAGGGCAATTATGAATTTTTTTACAGAAAAATTTGGGCAAAGACAGTTTCATTAACTTGAAATTGAAACTTCCAAAAGTAAAAACTTGATTTTGGTTGCTGGATTTTCTCGTTTAATTGTGTCGTGAAAGGCAATGAAATGATTTTACAAATAAAACAACAAAGACAAAGCTGGGAATCAGAAAAATGGCAGGTGCAAAGCCTAATATTTAACCCTAGCAATGAAAGCTATTATTGTGACTGAAGAATCCTATTTTTCTCTGTGTTATAAGATAAACATAATATATTTCAATCTTCAGAATGTAAAGCTTGACTCTGAAACTTTAGAGGCTTTTTACCCTCAACATTACGATATTCCTCCAACTTAAAAAAAAAATCAGAAAAATTTTCCTGACCTGAGAAAATAGAAGTCAACTGAGGGAGTGAAAACATAAATTCTATGTTTCTTAAGATGAAATATTGTTTGCTAGCTACTTCTATCAGTCTCACTCATGGGAAGGAAGATATTCAGTGCTCTGGATATGGTCGTAATATTACCAGGTCTCTCTCTCTCTCTCTCTCTCTCTCTCTCTCTCTCTGTCCCTCTCTCACCCACACTCACAAACACACACTTTTATTTATGAATTAAGAAATGCTTCTCCCTCCATAGTTGTTATATTTAAATTTCTGCTGTGATTTCAATGGGCTTTGTAGCATATAACATAGAACAAAAAATTGGTAAGGAAATAGTTTCATATGTAATACCAACCCCAAAATACCTCAGGTAATTATTAGGGTGAAGGGAAGGGAGGTTACAATGGATCATGCTATCCGATTTTAACTGTACTGATTATGTTTCACGGTGGTGACACGGGCCCCTTGTGGATTGTATGAATTAATATGCTTCTAAAATGGAACAGCCTCGCCTTCTCAAAGAGTGGAGTTAGTTTCTGCGTTGTATGCTGTCACTTCATAACTTAATAACTGGAAATTAATTCTCTCTATGATTATCTATAACTCAGGCAAATCCCCTGAATATTACTGAACCTAAATATCAGGTAGCAATATGCTTCACTGTATGTTTAGCTTACTCATGTTTTAAAAACAACCTGAATTTACAAATGGCATCAGGAACTTTATATGTGTGTGTGTGTGTACTAAATTTTATTATAATAAATTATCTACCAAATTCAGGCCCCTCCAATATGAATGTTTCCTTTCATTCATTCTTTCACTTCTTAAAAGCAAGAAAACCATATCCATTTATGCTGATGCTGGTGCTTAGTTTTCTTTTAAGATTATATTTGTTTTATTTTCCATAGATATTTTTTCCCAAAGAAAAGTGCTTTAATTTGCATATCTCCTCTTTCAATCTAGATACAGAACAAGTAAAGATTTAATACTGATTAGTTATATAAGTGTTAGTTTTTAGATAAACTTCCCTGGAAACACTTTGGAACCGAAATTGTTAAAGCAGGAACTACTTTAACAGTACAATATTTACAATATTTGATGAAGATATTTTCAAATGAGATGTATAATGCTTTATTGGGAAGTCTTAAAATGCATTTTTATCTGGCACTTTTAAATAAAATTTGGAAAATGTAAGGCAAAAATCTGAATAGTCAAACCTGGAATAAATGAGAGACTTCAAAAAGTTGAGTTCTTTATTCTAGATACAATGAATAAAAATAAATTGTATCTTGTGATTTTCTTTAGTTTCTTCAAGATTCAGTCATGTGCTTTAAAGAAAATATATTTGAGTTTTTAATTTGAGGCAGGTGTTGTGTAAATGCTACAATTGTGACATCTAATGCCAAAAGAACTAACTTTAATATTTGCAACAAGACAGTTTTGGCTGTGAGATTCCATCACTTCTTGGAGATGGGAGAGGTTTAAAGAATCTTGCTAATTCCTAACCTGAATAATTTCACTTTACATGTCTATTACCACCAAATGAATTAAAGAGGTATTTAATCAACATGATATTTTGTGCTTAGAAATTAAAATGAAGCATTGAGAAATAGTGTATTTGTAAATGATGTATCATAGTAAATTGGCCCCAGTAAACTTGGAAGATTTAATAAGAGGTGTCAAATTTTTAGGATAAAAGAACGATGAAGTAAGAGTTTTCTGGTTGAACATACCCACTGACTCATTTATTTAGTCAAAATTTATTATACATCTACTTAATATATGCTATGTGCTGGCTTAGGTAATGAGCATACGCAGGTGAACAGGACATTATTCCTACATTCAGACTTTATACATTTGTAGACCAGACTTATACAAATAAAAATTATAATAGAGTATACTATATTTTGTATTAATGTATGTCTAGGGAGCTATACAAATACTGAGAGATTCTAACTCAGTGAACAATTGCTGTAGGCTGGGAAAAATTACCAAGAGATAATAACATTCATGTTTTGAGTCTTGGGAATTAACAAGAAATAACAGGAGAGACAATTATATGGCAGATTATAAAAAGTCAGAACAATTTATTGTGATATTTCAAAAAAAAATGTAAGCATAAGGTGTTTGTAGAATCCTTGCAGAATATGAATGTGGAGATATTAGCAAGGGACATATTATGGTTTCCACCAAGATCATCATAATTTTTACTGTATTGGATATAAATGAGCTGAAATTTGTACTTAGAGTTGTTTTTATTGCGTGTTTGTATTTTTTTGAGTGTAGAGTTTTAAGTGTGATTTTGAATCTTCATCTCCAGTATTCGTTTTCCTAGATGGTCTTGGGTAACCTACTACAGTGCTCTAATTCAGGCATTGACCACTTTGACCGCAGTTTAGAGGCTATACTGGAAGATACAAGGCTGAAGAAACTATTTAAAAGTTCCATAAGACTGCAGAACTTTGTAATATTTTATTCTCTACTGTATGTACAGCACTATAACTGTGACTAGCATATTAGTAGGCATACAATAAATACCTATTGAATAAAAAATGTATCACACTGTTGTAGTCTTTAAGTAATAAGCTTGTTGCTATTGAGAGAAAACAAAATAAATTACGTAAATGGTGTTTGGGAAGTAGAATCATCAGAACAAGTTTATCAAATCATTTTTGGCTAAGTCTGGAGAGGAAACTAGATGAGTAAAATATGGTGCTCAGGTTGTTGACTTAGGCTAGGTGGGAAGGTAGTATTACTGATTGAGATCGGCTATTCAGGGAGAGTATCTTTTTGCTTTTTTCTAAGTATCCTCAGAAGTTAATGAGAAATAATCACTTATGTACGAATTCCATACATTAACATGTGTTTTGACTAAAAACGTTACCTTCAAAAAGCTAGGTACGCTCACTCTCTTTCACATAGATTAGCTGTTACTTCTCTTTTAAAAGAATATTCTCAACTGAATACGCTTCTTCCTGACAGAACTGAAAAGAATAAAAGAAGGCTTACTCTAGCTACTATTCTTGTCATCTGGCATCTTAACTCTCTATAATATAAACTTTGGGTAAATCCTTTTCTTACTCCTATACTCACTTAAAAAAAAATTTCAATAGCAGATTGTACCATATTTTCTCATTTTTTTCTGCTAATATTCTTATTGATACATTTAAATGCATCTTCTTTGTTCTCCTTTTCAGGTTCATTGGTAATTTGCTAAAAGAATGCCAGTGGGAACAGAACAGAAGCATTTTCAAGATTAAATTGGCAATGGTTGTGACTGATTGGATGAAGGAAGTAAGGGGCAGAGATTCATCAGAGAGAGAAGGCTTCTTTAATCAACAGAATTGAGGAATGAGTTAGAAAATAAAAGAACAAACAGGTTTTTGTTGTTTTATTTAATTTTGGTCAACCTGTTTGTATTGACTTTCATAGCATAAAGAAAATATTTTACTTTGAACAAGCATAAAACAAAAGTACATCTTTCATACAATACAATGCAGTCAATGGCTTTTCCCATTTATGGAAATAGCTCTAAAGGGAAGAGATGATTTTGTTGCCAGGTATCTTCAGGTATCATCAGTATTTTTAATCTCTGGTGACATTGCTGTACACCCTCTTGCTGCTATATTTCTAAATGCCCTGAGGATGTTATTTCTGACTGTTTCTCTGAAATTATAGGACCATATGCTACTCTCCTTGATCATAGAAATTTATGACATGCTCTCTGTTTTACTTCTACCTCAGTTGACGTAATATTTTCCAGCAAGTTCTTGTGTTGCTTTTAAAATAACTTAATTCAACTCTTGTAGACAAAAAGAAACATTTTCTTTCTGTGGTCATTCAGGATGAGATGGTAGCACCAGAGGTCTCAGTAACAACACTTCAGGGAAATATTTTTAGGATCTGACACATTCAGCAGAGAAAAGGAAGATGAAAAACTGGCCTTTTTCTGAAAATGTGATAAAAGCAACATCACACCGGAAGAAAACTAACAGAGAATGGAGGTAGATCCACCTAAGAGACCTGTAGGTCAACACACATTCAAGTGCAGATCAGAGAATGAGCTTCCCCAGAAGAGGAAGCAGGAGATCTGACAGAGAAATCTTTTCATAGAAAGGAAATGCTCTATTTAGCAGAGCTTGACTTTAGTATCAGTCAATTCAGGCAACTCTACACAGAAGAGAACATCTTGCCCCAGTGGTCCACAGAGAGCAGGCACTTCCTGGACCCTTGAGCAAACATGCCAGGAGGTCACTTAAAACAGCGACTCTTCCTTGGTTGTACAAAATGAATGGTACTAAGAAAAAATTTTCTTTCTCTGGAGGAAAATTAGATTCATTACAAGCATTTTTCTTTTTTAAAACAACAAATGGAACCTAGTTGTTAAAAAAAAAAAAAAAGGAAACAAAAAAAAATGAAAAAGAAAAGGGATATTTCTAGAAACTGAAACTATCACAATGATTTCTGTTGAATACGAAACCTATTCTAATAGTAGAAGTTCACATTAAACATCCAAGTGATATTAATGCAAAGAAAATTCAACATTATTTTGCAAGGAGGTCCAAATTCTGGAGACAGAATTTTCAAAAAACAGACGTGAAACTAGAGGTATGGGAAGAGAATGTAAGATCAGGCAAATAATCTGGATGCAAAGAAGTTACATAAAGAAAAGCTACTACTAAGTCCTGCCACAGTTTTGTAATTAAAAAGTAGTCTCGGGAGGCTGAGCCTGGCAGATCACTTGAGGTCTGGAGTTTGAGACCAGCCTGGCCAACATGGTGAAATCCCGTCACTACGAAAAATACAAAAATTAGCCGTTCATGGTGGTACATGACTGTAGTCCCAGCTACTTGGGAGGTTGAGGCAGGAGAACCACTGGAACCTGGGAGGCGAAGGTTGCAGTGAGTGGAGATCATGCCACTGCCCTCCAGTCTAGGCTACAGAGTGAGACCCTGTCTCAAAAAAAAAAAAAAAAAGAAAAAAGTAGTAGTGACACCTAAATATACTATCTTAGTGTATACTTAACTATGATCCTCACATTAAAAATGTTATAACCCAAAAGTGATTTAAAAACTAACATATATGCTTTTTAAAAAATGCATTAAGTGGTATTTTATCTGTAAGGTAATACACAAAGAGCTATTTGACCCAAAATATAGCTAAAAGTAGTTAATTTATATTTTTGTTCTAGTTTATTTTCATTGTATTATAAAGACAATGTTTTCCACCTGATTCATTTATTTCTTCTTCCAGTGTTTTTATTTTCCAGTTAAAAAGACTTTTGTGACCTCTTAAATTATTTAGCAGAAAGGCATGGCCGTAGGATTGGCAATATATCTTCTCTTTTAACTTCTCCCCTATCTTATGGAGATGGAAACTTTGGGTTCTAATTAATAAGGAAAAAACCATTGAGAGAGAACTTCAAATTTTAGAACTATGGGAATTCATTTCCAAATGCGCATTTGCCGAGACCAGCTTGGTCGGGGAGACCCTCACCCAGCGGTGATGGAGGAATTCAAGACACACACACAGAAACACAGAGGTGTGAAGTGGGAAATCGGGGGTCTCACAGCCTTCAGAGCTGAGAGCCCCAAACAGAGATTTACCCACATATTTGTTAACAGCCAACTAGTCATTAGCATTGTTTCTGTAGATACTAAATTATCTAAAAGTATCCCTTATAGGAAGCGAAGGGATGGGCCGAATTAACTGCGGCAGGGACACGCCCTTCACACACAGATCGCGCATGCTCATTGTTTGTGGCTTAAGAATGCTTTTAAGCGGTTTTCCGCCCTGGGTGGGCCAGGTGTTCCTTGCCCTCATTCGTTAAACCCACAACCTTCCAGTAAGGGCCATTATGGACATGTCACAGTGCTGCAGAGATTTTGTTTATGGCCAGTTTGGGGGCCAGTTTATGGTCAGATTTTGGGGGGCTTGTTCCCAACACGCATTGATTAAATAGCAGATAATTTTATGTAAAGGTCATTTATAAAGTGGATTTTTGGTTCCAAGTCATAGAAGGTACGTTTAATAGCAGAATCAGTAATCAAAAATGTGTAAGAGATGTGCTGGAGGATTGATTGAAACAACATAAGTTTAATAGAAATAAATTTAATGTTGAACTTGTGTCCAAAAACTCCATCTGCACAACAGAATATGTGAGAGACCAGCATATATACATATAAGCACATTTAGAGGCTTTCTGACTGAAATAAACATGAGCCAGCAGTGAGATCTGGTTGTCAAAATGATATAATCGTAGGCTTCATTATTAGTGATAATAGGTGGAGAGTGATAATTCCACTCTGTTCACACAATCTGTTGTTAGACCCCAAGTAGAATTATGTTCAGTTTTGTTGTATGACAGCTTAAGAGGCAAATACATCAACTGGTGTATAGTCAGAGAAGAGCGGCTAGTGCTTGTATGGGCTTTTGGTAGTGCTGTATGCTGAATATTGAAGGAGGCAGAAATATTTAATATGAAGAATGGAAAATTATGGGGCAGCAAATAAACCCATGCACTGAACTCAGGGGCTCAAAGCACTGTATGGAGTCACATCTCTCATAATTAATTTAAAATATAACATCAATGAAACATCAAAGATGTATTAAGAAGTCTAGAAAAATTATGTGTTTCCTATTATTGTTAATACTGTTTTTGACACATCAACACTTTAAATTATTTCAGAAAACATTACCAAAAACTTTTTTCATTACCAAATTTTGTGACATTCTTCTGTTGGTGACCTAGGCATGACTCCAGAGCATTCTAGAAATACAGCTGTTCAGGAGGTGGTCACTTTTCAAATACTGGGAACATTTGAATGATGGAGATAACGTGTTCAATATTTAAATATTCAAAACGTATTTGAACCAGAGGACTGCAAAAATTTCTTCTGAATCAGGCAGTACTATTTTTGTCTCTAAATAATAATTTCATTTCTATGAGTTCATATTCTCATATAAATTGAATCTAATACATAGAAACTTTCAGATCAAATAAAACGGAGATAAATTAGGTTAATATATGTTAGCTTCTATATTTAACTAAGATTTTTCCTAACTGAAAGTTGTAAGTCACTTTTTCAGTTTTGCATTAACCTCATTGCAGCTGTCATGGAGTTGATATGGCATTATTCACAAATTGCTTCTGAAGATGATTAGTGGAGGGTACAAAGCGAGGCACATCTTTATCATTTGAACACAGGAGAAATGATTTTTGTCTATATTCTATTACTATTTGATATGCAATCTCATTTTTAGTAGAAACAGTTGTTTCATATGCACACACAAAGATAAATAGACTTCATTTCATTTGGAGTGATGACTTAAATAAGTACGTTTGGTTTCAAGAAGAATAGAAATTGTGTTTTTATTCTTGAGGATAAATTATAAACTCTAAAAAAAATCAATAGTTTTAGATCTTATTTTAGACATCATTTGCTTTAGGGACAATAGAGAAAGCTCTTCCAGGAGTTTAAAACGACTAAAAACTAATGTATAATGTGAGAATCCTCCATTCCCTATCTCTTGAATGATTAAGTTTGGGCTGAGGTAAAGAGTGCCATGATTTTTATTTTTATTTAATGACTTTCTTGGGTGCCATAAGGAAAATATTGGGTTTAGCTATTATTAATTTTTAATAATTTGATAACCGATAAGCTAGAAGTTTGCTACTGGAAATTACATTTTGGAAAACAAAGAATATTTCCCATGAATCTGTACTCTTTAGCAGCTAATGAACATCTGTTTGTATAAGCAATCAAATAAACAAATGGAGCCCAGCGCTCAGACTCAAGAACTAGTTTCACATATAAGTAAAATGTAATTCTCTGTTTCTATTGTATCATTATTATTTTTATTATCACTTTGGGGTATCATTAGCACCAAACAGGTAAATATAATTAAATATAAAAGCAACAAAATATGTATACAATTAATTTACATGTAATTAAAATGAATATTTGTATAATTAAAAATAAATTCTGCATTATTGTTATTTCCTAAGTATTGTTGTTGCTTTTACTTACAAATTTGGGGTCTCTGAAAAGCTTTCCTTTCTCTCTGTTGCTTGAGAGGTGGAATTACTGTCCATGTCTCTCTCTATACATATAGCCTTGCTTTTTGTGAATTCAATTGATTGGGCCAGAGGTGAACATATGATATCGAAAGTATGAACTGGTCTAATAATTTTCTTTTTGCTGCATACTGGCTCATGATGAGACTGGGGCAATCAAATGTAAACATAGAATTTGTTACATTTTGTCAACTTAGTACCCAATGGCACCAATTTGGGGCAGCTCTTGTGGTCTATGGGAACATAGATTGTGCAAGTCAGATCACAGAGGGAAAAAGAAAATTAAGCAGAGATAGTAAAAAGGAAAGTAGAAGGAGAGTGAGAGAATTTTTTTGACACTATTTAAGTTTCATTTCCTGTGTTAGTTTTTTGTGAACTCATAGAGCATTCCTTGCTTTGTACATTTCATACTTAGTTTCATTCCAAAATTAGTTTGAATATATTCCTCTTTCTTAAAAACAAATAATTCCTCATCAAAATATACAGTAAAATGAGACTTGCATTTTAGATATTATTTTATTATATTCTTTATTTTGCACTTGGAGAAACTGAGGCTCAGTAAGGTTATCTGATGTGCTTATATTTATTTCATAGAAATATTCTTTTGTCATCTCATGTTTTAATAATTGGGAATTTCTATTAAAGTACAGTTAACATAATTGAAACCACACATATTGTAACTACTCAGCTTGACCATCAGTATTCCATCATATGGGTGTGCCATAATACGTTTGTCCATTTCCCACTGATGAACATTTGGTTTGTTTTCAGTTTTCGTCTATGAATAAAGATGTTATAAACATTATGATACAAATATTTTTGTGAATATACACTTGTATTTTTATTGAACAAATAGGGTTGGAATAATTAGCTGTATATGGGAAACTCCCAAGGCAATTCTCCAAATTGGTTCTACTGTTCTACATTCTCATCTGCAGTGGATGATGGATCGGGTCCTGGTGGTTCCAAATCTGTTCCAACATTTACTGTCCTTAGGTTTTGTTTTGTTTCCCATTAAAGTGGCTGAAATGTAATATGACTGTACTTTAACTAGCATTTCCCACTGGTTAATAATAGCAGGTTTTCATGTGCTTTCTGGCCATTTGTATATTTTATTCTGTGTACATGTGTTCAACTTTTTCCTTTAAAAAATTACGTAATTTATTGATGATTTTTTATCATTTCCTGATCTATTTTGAATAATAGTTCTTTGTGAGATATATATTCTGTGAATATTTTTTATCTGTGCTTTATTTAATTTTTAATGGTATTTTTTGATGAGAAGACACTTTTAATATTAAAGAAGCCCACTTCATCAATCACTTTTGTCCTTATTGTTTGTGTGTGTGTGTGTGGTGTGTGTGTGTGTGTTTACCCTGACTGGGGATTTTTTAAAAATTTTATTTATTTATGTATTTATTTATTTTTGCCTACTCTGAGCCCACAAAAGTATTCTGTTTCAAGAATTGTGAAGGGTCTGAGGTTTTACTCTACTTACAAAATAATATTTGATCATTACAGTTTCATGAATGCTATTAGATTACCCAGTATTAGGATGTCAAACTAAAAGGACTTTATAGTCAAGGAATAACAAACAGCATGACCATCCATGTATTTTTCTCAAAGTTCTTTCACCTCAAGTCCCGTGTGATTCATATGGATGGACCAAGATCAGTGTGTCATGTTCAGTAGGTTGAGTTACTGAAGAAAAACATTGAGCATAGAACATTTGAATCTTTTATAATAGGCACTAAGCTTGCCAGCCCTTTGATCTGGAGAAATACATTCTTTTTACTGTGCTAGGCACTATCTACATCTTCCAAGACTTTAAGCAAACTCACCCTTTCTGGGGAGCAACATTAACTCTATCTTCCAAAACTAATTATTTTATATGTATATATATAAAATATCAAAGACCCTTCAACCCTTCTCAGTTTTGTACTTAAATGTTCCTACTCTAATTTATACATCTACATGTATAAACTTTTATCTATTTTTTATTTTTTTTTTTGAGACAGAGTGTTACTCTGTCACCCGGACTGGACTGTGGTGGTGCCATCTCGGCTCACTGCAAACTCCACCTCCTGGGTCCAAGTGATTCTTCTGCCTCAGCCTCTTGAGTAGCTGGGATTACAGGTGCGTGTCACCAGGCCCAGCTAATTCTTGTATTTTTACTGGAGACGGGGTTTCACCATGTTGGCCAGGCTAGCCTCAAACTCCTGACCTCAAGCGATCCGCCCGCCTTGGCATTCCAAAGTCCTGGGATTACAGATATGAACCACCATGCCTGGCCTATTATACAAATATTTTTTAAAAGATGGTTTGAAACAACAGATTTTTCAGTGCCTCTGATCCTAAAACATGCAAGAACAGGAGAGACTGGTGGATAGCTGTGTTACAATTCTTTCTCAAAGCTTTAAGATTTTGTCTTGTGCTTTTAGGTTTATGCCCCATCTCAACTTACACATGAGGTGAGATAATCACCATGGCTTTGTTTTTTTTTTTTCTGTTTCTTAACATACGGATATTCAATTGTTCCAAAAATGTTTTCAAAAATTCTTTCCCATCCCTATGGAATTGGTGCCTTTTCCTAAAATCAAGTGTGTGTGTGTATGTGTGTGTGTGTGTATATATACATATATATATATGTCTATTTTAATACTCTCTATACTGAATTTGTCTATTCTTACACCAGTATCAATGTTTACTTAATTATTGTAGGAAAAAAAAACATGATTTTCATACAGTAGTTGTTGCATAACATAATTGACTTTTATTGTTTAAAATCATTTTCTAAGTCGTATGAGTCAACTAGCAATGCCTTGGATAATCTGCTCTCCTGCCTTTGCACTTGACCCTGTGGAATCCATTTTTCGTACAGATGCCAGAGAGATTCTTTAAAAATGAAAGAGAGACCAGGTCGCACCTTCTCTAACCCTCATATTGATTACCAATTCATTCAGAGTTAAAGCACAAGTCATCACAATAAACTTATCAGTGCCTTGCATTTTCTGTAGCCCAGGCTTCATCTCCCACCCCTGTATTCTCACTGGCTTTCTCCTAGCTTCCCTGGTTTCTGCTGTGTTCCTTTGAATTGTAAATGTGCTCCCCCCTCAGGAGGCTTTGCATGGTTTATTCCCTCACTTCCATCAGGTCTCTGCTCACATGCTGTCTTACCTGTGAGGCTTTCCAGACTGCACTGCTAAACTTGAAATATCAACCAACTGTCCCATGTTGCCCTTCTCCCTTCTCATATTTTATTTTCTCTCCTGACATTCATCACCATCTGACATATTGCTTATTTCTTCTTTTGTTTGTTTCCTCCCACTAGAATACAAAGACCATGAGGCAGATCTTTGTCTCATTTGTTCTTTGCTAGAATTAGATGCCTAAACTATGCATTGGAATATGAGAAATACTCGATATTATATACTGAATAACTTAATGAGTTACATCTCACACTGTGCATAATCTCATCAATATTTTATTCTTTTGAGTCATTTAATTGTCAATTTTGTTGCAATAGTACAGGCATACATTGTGTTTCATCATTCCATTATGCAAATAAATCTCACAGAGGTTATGTCACTTGCCCAAGGTCATATATCTTATAAAATACAAAACAAAAAATCATCCTAGATTTGATTTTTAGAGTTTTCTCACCAATGTTCTTATTTAGAAAAAAAAAATGTGTGTGTTTGTGTGTGCGTATTAACATACAGTGTAAAGATGTAAATAGAGATTGGCTAAAAAGGGAACACAGTTTTTCTGGATCACCACATTTTCTTTGTGAATACAATGGCACATTACACTTATATAGCACTTTTACTGTGTGATCTATAATAAAGAACAGCATTTTATACTACTCAATTTTAATACAATTTGACTTGACCTTCATTTTCAAAAGAAGAGTGGAAATGGCTAGCAATATACTAATAAATTATATTACAAAACACTGTGATATTGTTTACAGAATTCTCTTTTTTATAAAAAAGAAGAACATTATTCTCACTTTGGGGAAAATTACATATCATATTTCAAAATGAGAAATGTAGACTATGAAAACAGGTGTCTTTCACATTCACTTAGAAGAGAAATAAAATATTCTAAGTAGATAACTCAGATAAATACAATACTACTTTAAGCTGGCTATACAGAAAGAAGAGAATTATTTCACAAAATGACACAAAATTAATTACTTTAAAAGGCTGTAAAACAAAATAATGAAATCACAATGTTAAAAATCCATTAGTGATTGTAATATCAATGAGGATATTCAGAATTCCCAAGACCTACAGGGTCATTTGGGAGTAGAGCAAAATAAGTTTACTTCAAATTTGTGAAACTTTCGGCTCTAATCCAATATAACGCTCTTTTGTTTTTTTGCAGCTCATTTAATTTTATTTAAACTACTGAGATTCTGATTTGTGAAACTATTACAAGACTGAGATTTTCTGATTTCTTAATATATCACTTGGCTAACTAATGGATAATTTAAATTTAACCTGGCCAGAACTTAAAACAACAACAACAACAACACATCATTCTCCTATTCAAATTCCTGAATATATTTGCTCTTATTTCCCTACCTGAATCCAATCTTCTGAACATTTCCAAACTAAAGGCTCCCTTCTTATCCCCTTGCCCACTTCTCTCTCACCTATCTCTATTCTTTCTTCTGTTTCTCAAAGATGATAAAAGTTTTTGCTTTTTGTCTTTGATTTTTGTTTTCCTTAGAATTCTTTTTTTCCCATTTTTTTCTGTTTAATTTTAATTTTTTATATTTTTCTTCAATTTTATTTCTTACTTGATTTCATTTCTGACACAATGTCATTTCCTAAAAGAAGTCTTCTTTAATCTTAGAATGGTTCAAATCTTCCCACTGCTGTTGTTATTCTCTATCCACTTTTCCTGGTTTGCTTTCTTTTGTCTCTGTACATTTTAATGTATATGCTACACTGTCTTTATTTCCCTATGTGTTGTCAATCACAGCAAAAATGTCAGATCTTATAGCAAGGTCATGCTTTAGTGCCTAGGAGAGTTTCCAGCTCAAGTATTAGGGACATATTAGACAGCTGTTGGCTGTATGACTAAAGTAATAGGTTCGTAATTGTATGTAAATTCATACTTTTCATGTTCAAGGCATATATGGATAAGAAATAATTTAGAAGGAAGCTATTTCAAAGTAAAAGGAGGTAAAATTAAACTGCTAAAGTATAAAGTAAAAGAATTATTTAAACATTTGATAGGAAGTTGTATAGAATTACGCCTTGCTTCCCTTCCCACTATAGTTGCTGACTTGGAGTCCTCCTCTACAGAATACTTGCACAGATGTTTGAGTTCCATGCTGAAAAATCTGTCATAATAATTAACTACTGTGGAAGTCTTTGACTATGAGGTTTTCTAATATGTCTTACTATTTACTTACTTTGTCAAAATGGAAAACCTTCACTTGACAACACTACACGCATTTTTGTTTCAGATGATCACATTTGTGACCCTCCTCTTTCCACCATTAGGGTAATACTACCATACATAGATAAAATGTCTTCAGTAAGAAAAACATTAACTAGAAAACAATAAAATATATAGGCAGGAAAAAAGTTGAAATAGTTATCTCATTCAAGAAAAATATTTTCCAGATCATTAGTCTCAAGAATTTAATTTTTATTTTATTGATTTTGTTAGGTTTTACAAGCAAACTCTTTCTGTTATATCCATCTCACTCAATTACAGCAAGTTAACTTATGCTAAACGGCTCCTTAAATAAATTTTTGTCTGGAGAAGAAAGCAAGATGATCTTTTGCCTACAACTCATGACATTTTATTCTTGGGTGGCAGAACTAGGTAGAAATATACATTTAGATAAATGTAACAACGTAGAATGATAAACTTATATTTACTTTAAAGTTTCAGTATCTACTTTTTGTGCTCCTTTGAAAACTCAATCACATCTAAGATGAGTCTATCATTATTTTAGTCGCTATATTAACAAAAATAATAAGACTTTTACAGTTATTAAGCAAACTTATCTTGTGTTGAAATATGTTTTAAAAAGTTTCAATATATAATGGATTACAATTGTTGAATGCATATGAATACATTTATTTATGAAATTATCAAAAAAATAGAAAACTTTCATATTGTCATAAGCCTATATGAATAAGTAACAAATATAAAGGTGTTTTAAGAAGCAAGCATTACTTTTTAATTTTAATCATATACATATATATGATTCTATCATATATGATCAAATAAATGATCATAAATGATTAAATCATATAGACGAGAAGGAGATTTTGTTAGGAGCTTGTACAGATAGAACAGTCATAAATTGTAAATTATTTGCTTTAATATATAGCAATGTTTTTAGTAGTGTAAAGTTTAATAGAATTAAAGATGATACACTATTCACAGAGGGGAAATATAACAACAAAAATAAACCAAGAAAAAAATTTCGTGCTGAAATCCTATAGATATTTTGCTAAATAATACTTTTTAGAAATTAAAAGGCATTAACTTTTTTGCAGAGAACTATTGCAATGTTATTTTAATATTAAACACGAGCTTTAAAAAATCCCATTTAAATGTAGAACAAATCTTTGTTAAGGACAGGAATTAATATGCTGTGAGTACTCTCCATTAAAGCTCTTCTGACCCTTTTTGATTTGATTTTTTTTGTTGTTTTAACTATTGTCTCTTGTCATATCTATGATAGAAATATTCTGAATATATAGGTGGGCTGCATGCTGATGATATAATTGGGAAGTTTTAATTGCTAACTTAAAACCAAAAGCTTGTATAAAGCTCCAATGATCGTTTAAAGCCATTAGAAACCTCTCTGGAAAATGTAGATATTTCAGAATTTAACATACTGGTTCTAAACCATAATCAAAAGGCTAAGAGACCATGACACATGCAATGGCCTCTTTGTTTCATAATTAGTGATTTATGTGTCACATTTTTGAATAATTAGTACTTTAATATTTCTTTTAAAAATTATTCATATTATGGGAACATTAGCAATTGCATTAGAATCCATATACTGATTACCACGCAATGGGTTGCCTCTGAAATCTTATTTGCATTCTTAGTTTAAAGGTCATGAAAAAAAGACAAAAGAAAAAGAATAGCTTTTTTTTTTTTTGGTCTGTGTGAAAGTTTATTTGAGATCAGATAATTTGAGAGATAAAACTCAAATCAGATATTAGAGAATTTGACTCTGAAAGTTGGAGGACAGACAGGGTACTATTGCCTCTATTGTTTTACAAGGATAAATTTTTGAAGTAACAGCAGCCTGCCTTTCAAAAGAAATTATTTTGTTTCATTTTTTTCTTTACTAGTTAACTTGATATATTTTTGTTTTCGCTGTTACGAGAAAGTTCAATTATGAGAAAGTATCAACCATAGTTAGTGTTCAAAATAAATAAATTTGGTTTCTTTAAAATAAAGTATCAAATGAAATCCCCCCTTTCCATACTTTCCACAATATACTCTTATAAATCATAGTTCACAGATACTCCTAAGAAAGCATAAATATTCTACCATATGCCATTTTGAGTTACCCATCATCTCACACTCTAAGTAATATGAAACTACTAAGTAAGCCAGATATTGAACCTGAAATTTTTGACAGAGTAAACACAGGGCTGTCATCTTAAATGTGTAGCACTCAGGGTTCAGCAAAGTATTCAGGCTATGGAAACCACATGCAGTCACACAAACAGCCAAAGTCCCACAACCCTAGATGAGAGTTCTATTGATTTTTTAGTTAACAACACGGGACATTTCATCCTGCATTTTCTTCCTTGGTAGGATTAATACCCTCTTCTACTGTGATCAATACCTCTTTTGTTGAGTAAATGACATTCATTCTCTTTAATAGTTATGAGATAGTAAAAATAAACTAGTATATACTTAAACACTCTAACCTACGGGGAAAAAGAAAGATGATGATAATAGAGGACACACACAGATATTGATAATTATTGCTGTACCTGAGATCTTGTGGGAAGATTTAAAATGCTTATAAGCGTACAGCATTTTTCTATCATTTATCCACTTTTGACTCCCTTACCTCTTTAGTCATATTCTTGACATAGAATATGCTTTCCTACTTTAAGACCAGTTTTGCATAGGCCTCTCCCCTCCTCACACATGAGCTCCCTAATTGAACAGGTAATGTCATTCGTTTCAGTAGTTCCAGTTCCAGTCCCACAATCTGTCACTTACTAAGTACTTTGATGGATTTGTTGGATGAATTATCAGAATAATGAATGTTATAGATGTTTTCTTTTCTTTCTACCTCTTTTTTTCTCTTAGAAAATGTCACACATCAATTCCTTATAACAGGGATCAGAATGGGAGTATCTGTGATGTACAGCTAATCAAGCTATAGATAACTGGTTAGAAGATTTTATCAGATACATAAAACCTTAAATATTTATATATGAATGATTGACAGAGAAAATGTTGTAAACTATCCACTGGTATTTTTCT
>NW_012098321.1:859942-893855 GCF_000951045.1 Mandrillus leucophaeus
ATTATACATAAAATGTGCTACTTCATCTTTTCATTTGTGCCAATATTATAAGTTGATTATGTTTAACTGTGAAATGAAGAAAATGCAGATCAAGTTCATACAGATTAGGAGTCCTAAGTAGAGAGGAGTTTGCATACGACACAGGACGATATATATCAGACTCCTTGAGAAGGTGAGATGTGCGTAAAGATTTGAAGGAGGTAAGAGAGCTAACCAACGAGTTATCTGATGGAAGAACAGCTCAGCAGAGAGAACAGATAGAATAAAATTTTTGACAGGGGATATGCACTGGCATGGTCAAGGAACAGGAAGAGGAAGAAGGTCAGGGTATAGGAAGATAAAAATTAAGAGAGGAAGAATGTCTAAATCGTGTCGGGCTTGCAGAACTTTGCAAAGACTTTGACAATTACTGTAAATCAAATCAATAGAAGATTTTGGGCAAAGAAACTATAGACCCTCTTCCCATTTATAAAATTTTTCTGTATGTCTTCCTTGTCTAAAGGAGAGCAAGGATAGCTGCAGAGAATACTGTTTGGTGTCTATTCCCCAAATCTAAGCTAGAGGTGATGCTGTTTGGGCCAGGATGGTAGCAGTGGAGGTGATGTCAGTTAGTTGTATTCTAGATATATTTTAAATCTACAGTTAGCAGAATTTCTCAACAGACAGGATATGGAGTGTAAATGAAGCAGATGTTATAAGAATAGCTTTAAGCTTTCTGAATTGTGGAACTGGAGGTATGAAAGTACATATAAGTGAACTGATAAAGGAATGCTGTGAGTGAAGGAGGTTTGTTTTGTTTGTTGTTTTTTGGTTGGGAGGAAGGGGAAGATCAGAAATTCAGTTTGACATCTGATATAATGTTAGATATAGAAAATAATAGTTTTTTGTTTGCAAAATTAACAAATAATCCCAAGAGAAAATACAAACCAGAGAAGAAAGTAAACTTCCCTATATTTCTATCACCCAGGAATTAGAATGGAGAGCATATCATGAGTGAGAGGAAGTGTGTTCTCTGGTGCATCACCAATGGTTTTGCAGGTTTAAAAGGATATCAGGTAGGAGGAGTGACATCAGCCAAGATGGCAAATTAGGAAGTGTCAGCACACATTTCCCTGTAAAGACACTGAGTTAACAATCATATACAGACAAAAATATCTTATGATAACTCCAGAAACCACCTAAAAGACTGTAGTACCACAGGCAAGCACAAAGCTGAGAACAGCCACATTAAAATGGGTAAGGAAAGTCTTTTCCCTTTACTGATGATTGCCCCTTTTCCAAGCCAGAACTGCTCAGCTCAGCAAACAGCTCTTCCTTTGGAAAAAGCAAAGAGTGAAATGTGTATCCAACATCCCCACATTTAGAAAGGCTACCCAAAGCACTACTGTCTGTCTCAACTGTCTCAGAATGCTACTAGAACCTACATAGTTTGGATGCCCGGGAGATGCTAAAGCAAGAGGGAGCAGTTGTAGGGAAGCCTGCAGTTCCACAGAGCGAGGCCAGCATGGCTTGTTATGATTGGGAGAAAGCTCCAGACTCTTGGGCTCTCTCACAGAGGGGAGAGAGAAGAGTGGAACATGCATTTGGTGTTCCAGTACTTTAGAGAGCTGCTCAAGGAACTGGTATGTCTCACCTGATTTGGGTACTGATAAGATTCTAGCACAATTTGGAAACCCGTAGGGCTCTGAAAACAAAGGAGAGGAGGGCAGCTTGAAACCACAGCAGCAGAGGAATTAAAGTGCTGCGGACAGACATCAGATGGAATAAGAGATCATGAACCCTTGAAAAAGATTCTTTCTGTAAGCAGAAAATTGCAAGTACAAGCTCAGAGAAGTCACATCGCTCAAAAAAAGTTTTCAGAACTCCCCAGAATCTCTAACCAAATAGTTGTTGAAGGTTTTATGCTGTATGAAGCCAATCCATAAAGACTGGAAGATATGGCTGTTATCTTCAAATGCATAAAATTCAGCAAAAATAGAAATCACAAGGCAAAAAAAAAAAAAAAAAAAAAAAGCAGCAATCAACCAACCAACCAACACATAAAAATCAGAGGAATATGATCAAACAGGCAAAAAGCAAAATTCCAAAACCAATCCCAGAGAAATAGATTAACTGACAAAACATTTAAAATAATGCTCAGTGATCTAAAAGAGAATACAGATAGAAAACTACACGACATCAGAAAACCAATACACAAAATGTGAATGTCAACAAGGAGATGGAAACTGTATTAAATATGTGTGGGCTGTTATAACAAAATATTATTGACTAGGTGTCCTATAAACAAGATACATTTATTTCTCATAACTCTGGAGGCTGGACATTCCTAGACCAAGGTATCAGTGGTGTCTGGCGAGAGCTCACTTCCTTAGAGACGATGCCCTCTAGCTGTGTTCTCACATGGTGAAAGGGGATAGCTAGCTCTCTATAGTCTCTTTTCTAGAGGCAATAATTCCAATGACACGGAGTTTACCTTCATGATCTAATCATCTCCCAAACCACCCCCACCTCCAATGCCATCACATTGGGGTCAGGACTTCAATATGTAGATTTTGAGGATATACAAACATTCAGATGATACCAGAAACTTTAAATAAAGAACTAAACAAAAATTCTAAAACTGAAGAATATAATAATCAAATGGAAATTTTTACTGGAAGAGATCAACAGCAGACTTGATCAAGCAGAAGAAAGAATTAGTGAACTCAAAGGCAGGTACTTTGAAAGTATTGAGTCAGAGGTGCAAAAACAAAGGAAAACATAGAAAACTGAAGAAACTCAAAAGGCTCCTGGGACACAATCAAGCCAAGCGATATAGGTGCTATGGTAATTACAAAGGCTCAGAGACAAATCAACAGAGAGCTTATTTGAAGACATAATGGCCAAAACTTTCCCAACTCTGAAAAAGGAAATGAACATCAAAATTCAAGAAGCTTGATTAATTGTAACCAAGACAAACCCAAAACAACCCACACTGAGACACGTTATAATCAACCTTTCAAAAGTTAAAGGCAAAGAGAAAATATAGAAAGTAGGAAGACAAAAGCAACTTGTTCCATGCAAAAGAGCTTCCATAAGATTATAAGCAGATTTCTCAATAGAAACATTATAGGCTAGAAAGGATTTTTATCATATATTTAAAGTGCTGAAATAAAAAAAAAGTCTACCATGAATACTGGATCTGACAAAACTGTTATTAAAAAATTAAGTAGAATAAAAGACGTTCTCAGATAAACAAAAACTGAAGGAATCCATCCTCACTTGCTCTGACTTACATGAAATGCTGAGGAGAATCTTATAAGTTAAAATGCCACTAGATAGCAATATAAAACAACACAAAAATATAAAACTCTTGTTGTAAAAGTAAGTTTGTAAATAAATACAGAATACTGCAATACTTTAATAATGGTACATAAAACACTTTTATTTCAGTCATATATTTAAAAGAAAAAAGCATTAAAAATAACTGTAACAGCGGATATACAACATAGAAAGTTGTAATTTGTGACGCTAATGGCAAAGCGGAGAGTATAAACGAGTAGTTTTTTTGTATGTGTTTCAAGTTATCAGATTAGTGATATGTTTACATAAGATGTTTTATGTAAGCTCCATAGTAACAACAAAGAAAATACAGGAATATGATATACAAGATAAAATGAAAAAAGAATCAATATGTCAAAACAAAAATCAACAAAATGCAAGGGGCTGTTGAGAGAGAGAGAAAAGAGCACACAATATTTATACGACACACAGAAATAATTAACAAAAGGGCAATAGTAAGTCTTTCTCAATTGGTAGTTACTTTAAATGTATATTGATTAAACTCTCAATCAAAAGACTAGAGTAACTGAGTGGATGACAAAAAAAAGCTCCAACTATATGCTATCTACCAGATACCCACCTTAGGTCAGGCGGATTGGCTCACATGTGTAATGCCAACACTTTGGGGGGCTGAAGCAGGTGGATCACCTGAGGTCAGCAGTTTCAGACCAGCCTGGCCAACATGGTGAAACCCTATCTCTACTAAAAATACAAAAAAATCCAGCTGTGGTGGTTGGTGCCTGTAATCTTAGCTACTCGGGAGGCTAAGGCAGAGAATTGCTTGAACCTGGGAGGCAGAGGTTGCCAAGATTGCACCATCGCACTCCAGCCTGAGTGACAAGAGCAAGGCTCCATCACAAGAAAAGAAAAAAAAAAAAGAAAAACAAAAACAAAAACAAAAAAAAACAAGACACTCACCATAGATACAAGACATGCATAGACTGAAAGTCAGAGGATGAAAAAAGATATTCCATAAAAATGGTAACCATGTCCTTTGCCCACTTCTTAATGGAGTTATTTTTTTCTTATAAATTTGTTTAAGTTCTTTATAGATACTACATATTAGAGCTTTGTCAGATGCATAGATTACAAAAATGTTCTTACTTTCTGTAGGTTGTCTGTTTACTCTCTTGATAGTTTCTTTGTTGTGTAGAAGCTCTTCAGTTTAAGTAGATCCCATTTGTCAATTGTTAGTTTTGTTGCAGTTGTTTTTGGCATCTTTGTCATGAAATTTTTGTCCATTCCTATGTCCAGAATTGTATTGCCTATGTTGTCTTCCAGGGTTTTTGTAGTTTTGGGTTTCACATTTATGTATTTAATCCGCCTTGAGTTTATCTTTATATATGGTGTAAGGAAGGGGTTGAGTTTCAATCTTAGGCATATGGCTAGCCAGTTCTCTCAGCATCATTTATTGAACAGGGAGTCCTTTCCCCATGGCTTGTTTTTGTCAGGTTTGTTGAAGATCAGTTAGTTGTAGGTATGTGCCCTTGTTTCTGAGTTCTGTATTCTGTGTCATTGATCTACATGTCTAGTTTTTTTGTTTGTTTACCAGTATCATGCTGCTTTGGTTACTGTAGCACTGTAGTATAGTTTAAAGTTGGGCAGCATTATGTTTCCAGTTTTATTCTTTTTGCTTAGGATTGCCTTGGCAATTTGGACAATTTTTGGTTCTATATGAATTTTAAAATGTCCTTTTTCTTTAGTTCTGTGAAGAATGACATTGGTAGCTTAATAGAAACAGCATCAAATCTATAAATTGCTTTGGGCATTATAGCCATTTTAATAATATTGATTCTTACTGTCCATGAGCATAAAATGTTTTTTTCATTTGTTTGTGTCATTTCTGATTTGTCTGAGCAGTGTTTTGTAGTTCTCCATGTAGAGACCTATTGCCTCCCTGGTTAGCTTTATTCCTAGGTATTTTATTTATTTGTGGCAATTATGAACGAAATTACACTCTTGATTTGGCTTTTTGCTTGAGTGTTTTGGTACATAGCAGTGCTAGTGATTTTGCACCTTGATTTTGCATCCTGAGACTTTGCTGAAATTGTTTATCAGACAGGAACAGACACTTTTTGATATGGTTTGGCTGTGTGCTTACCCAAATCTCATCTTGAATTCCCATGGGTGGTGGGAGGTAGGTGGTGGGAGGCAACTGAATCATGGGTGCAGGTCTTTCCCATGCTGTTCTTATGGTAGTGAATAAGTCTCAGAGATCTGATGCTCTTATTAAGAGGAGTTTCCCCACACAAGCTCTCTTCTCTTGTCTGCCGCCATGTGAAACATGACTTCACCTTCCGCCATGATTGTGAGGCCTCCCCAGCCACGTGGAACTCTAAGTCCACTAAACCCCTTTCTCTTGTAAATTGCCCAGTTTGGGGTATGTCTTTATCAGCAATGTGAAAATGGACTAATACACTTTTCAAAAGAAGACATATATGCAGCCAACAATCTTATAAAAAAGCTCAGTGTCACGGATCATTAGAGAAATGCAAATCAAAACGACAATGAGATATCATTTCACGCCAGTCAGAATGATTATTATGAAAAAGGCAAGAAATAATAGATGCTAGTGAGGTTGTGGAGAAAAAGGAACACATATACTGGTTGTGGGAGTATAAATTTGTTCAACTATTGTGGAAGACAGCATGGCAATTCCTCAAAGACCGAAAAACAGAAATACCATTTGACCCAGCAATCTCATTACTGGGTATATAGCCAAAGGAATATAAATTGCTCTATCATAAAGACACATACATGCATATGCTCATTGCAGCACTATTAGCAATAGTAAAGACATGGAATCAATCTAGATGTCAATCAGTGGCAGACTAGATAAAGAAAATGTGGCACATATACAATATGGAATGCTATGCAGCCATAAAAACGAACAATATCATGTCCTTCACAGAAACATTGATAGAGCTGAGGGCCATTATCCTTAGCAAACTAATGCAGAAACAGAAAGTGAATACTGCATGTTCTCACTTAAAAGTGAGAATTAAATGATGAGAACACATGGACACATAGAGGGGAGCAACACACACTGGAGCCTATCAGAGGGTGGAGGGTGGGAGAAAGGAGCAGACCAGGAAGAAAAATAACTAATGGGTACTAGGCTTAATGCCTGGGGGATAAAATAATCTGTACAAAAAACCTCCATGACACACATTTTCCTGTATAACAAACCTGCACATGGACCCCTGAATTTAAAATAAAAGTTAAATTTAAAAAAAAGGGGGTAACCAAAGGGAACAGGGGTAAGCTATACTTAGATAAAATAGATTTTAAGTAAAAACTATCAAAAGAGACAAAAAGGACATTATATAGATTTTAAGTCAAAACTATCAAAAGCGACAAAAAGGATGTTATATAATGGTTAAATGGTCAACTTTATCTATATTTATATATAAAATTGTTAAATCAGCCTAGTTAGTTGACCATTAGTGTGGATAAATGTGTATATATATATGTGTGTGTGTGTGTGTGTGTGTGTGTATTCATCTCACATCAGAGTTACCAGATATATGAAGCAAATACTGACAAAATTGAAGGGAGAAATAGATAGCAATACAATTTTAGTAGCTGACTTCAATACCCCAGTTTCAATAATGGGTATAACAACAAGAATACCAATAAAGAATCAGAGGATATGAACAACATTTTAGGCCAGTTGGACTGAACGGACATATGTAGAACACTTGACATAAGAATATTCATTCTCAAGTGTGCGCATAACATTCTCCAGGATAGTTTCATATTAGCTCACAAAAAAGTCTTAACACATTTAAGAAGATTAAAAGTATACAAAATATCTTTTCCAACTACAAAAGAATGAAACTAGAAATTGATTGTAGCAGGAAAAACGTAAGGATCACAAATGCATGTATATTTAATAACAAGACCTTCTTAAACGTCCAACAGTTTAAAGAATAAATTACAAGATAAATTAAAAAATATCTAGACATAAATGAAAAGAAAACACAACATATCAAAACATATGGAATACAGCAGAAGCTATACCAATGGGAAAGTTTATAGTGCTAAAAGCTTACAAAGTAGGTAACCTAGAAGTGATAAATTCCTAGAAATATTCAACCTACCAAGACAGAATTATGAAAAAATAGAAAATATATGCAGATCTATAGAGAGGATATTGAATCAATAATCAAAAAACTCTTGAGAAAGAAAAGCCGAGGAACAGATGGCTTCATTACAGAATTCTACTAAACATTTAAAGAAGAATTAATGCCAATTACAACAAATGTAAAAACTTCTGTGTAGCAAAGGAAACAATCAACTGAGTGAAAGGCTTACCTCTGATACTTTTTTTAGGGTACTTACAGTTTTAGCAAGTCCTCAAACTTCCTTATGTAGCATGTATTTTGTAATGCCTTCCTTCTCATCCTAAAATAAAAAATCACACATACTGTAAGCACATTATAGTTTTTAACAAGTTAATATAATATCACACTGTAATGAAAAAATAAAGTGAATACAAGCTTTACTTAAATTTACCTAAGTGTAATATATGCTTGAGAATGATGCACTGAAAGATGGGTATACAACTTTTTATGTAAAGTTCCAGATATTAAATATTTTTGGCTTTGCCAGTAATAGCCTCTGTTGCAGGTACCCACCTCTAGCATAAGAGTACAAAAGAAAGTCATAGACAATAGGCAATAAATGGGCATAGCTTTGTTCCAATAAAACTTAATTTACAAATTCAAACGACAGGCATGAGTTTGCCCAGAGTCTCAGTCTGACAACCCCTGAGCTAAAGACATTATTGAATTATCAGATGTTTGCCTGAATATGTGACACGATTGTGTATTCAATAACTTTAAGTGAAAAAAATGATAGAAATCTGTAGGCGTGTTCGGGTGAATATGTTAGCACTATGAGCAGCAATGTTGTTGGTGACATGATTTTCCAAAATTGTAAATGACACTGAATAAATTTCTGAAGTCCAAACTGTATAAATTGCTTTTACACTCACATGAATATTTGGTAAGATTATTTGAAATTTGTATAGTCATACCAGTTATGTGTCAACCAAAATTGATTCTAAAAATTTCCAAAAGGCTTCCTCAATACTGATACCACCTCCATGTAACATTATTTTTGGTTAAATTCTTGGAAGTGGAAACTTTGTATCAAAATGTAAACAGTATTTTGTTATGCTTTGGTAACATAAAATATATGGAGTATTTATCCATTCTTTGAGCTGAAAATGAGTTTGTAATATTTAAAAATTTTAACACTAGAAAAAAGGGCTATAAAACACTTTGACTCACATAGTCCTTTAAGTTTGACTTATGTGGTACTTGGCAATTGTACACATTTATAAACATATGTATTACTTTATGTTATTGACTAGTATTCTGAATTAAAACCCCATTTTATTATGTGGGTATTAATCTAATTTTTACAAATATAGCTATATTCCTAACAGATGCAAATATTTGTATTTTAGATCTTAAACATAAATAAACTCTAATAAACATCCCATCTTTTCTCACCTATTATAATTTACTACTAGGATATTTTTATAAATAGAATCTGAAAATTAATACGTTTTTACTGAAAATTTTATTAGGCAAGCTAAGATCACCAGTATTATAATCCACTAAAGGGTTCATAAAATATTATTACAAAACAGAACAGACTG
Organism: Mandrillus leucophaeus; assembly: GCF_000951045.1. NCBI lineage: Eukaryota > Metazoa > Chordata > Mammalia > Primates > Cercopithecidae > Mandrillus > Mandrillus leucophaeus. The sequence goes on from NW_012098321.1 coordinate 868,935, forward strand.
TGAACATATTTATAACGATATCAAAACCTTAATACTGAATTGTATACTCAGGGTACATCTACTTCAATCAAAATTTGCTATTAAATGGTTATTTAAGAAAGTTTTACTCATTATGAATTTATTTCTACTTTAACTTTTTGAGCATTGTGGTTATAACTAAATTTGATATTTCAAGGAGGAAAGCCCTCAGCCTTTGTCGTTCTCCATGACACTGACATTTTTTAAGATTGTATGCCATGATTTTGAAGAATGCTCTTCACTTTGGGTCTGTCGAGTTCATTATCATCAGCAGTCACTTGTACTCCAATAAAGCGTAGCTCTCATTTCTGTTTTGCTGTTGTTGTTTGTTGTGGTTGTTGTTAGTATCGTATTCAACCTTCTGGACTTGACTCTGTAATACCATACTTTGATTTTTAAATTTTTAATTCCATTTTTATTTTTCTCAAGCAACTTCTCTCCATTTTCCCCGCAGTCACCAGAATGTGGGCTCCATGAGAGCTAAGATTTTGACTGTGTTGTTTGGATTTATTTTACCCCCTAGCTCAATACGTCCGTGTATTTTCTCATGAATGGAGTCTGATTTTATGTATATTTGATAGGAATAAACCACGGTGATGTGTTCTTAGCTTCCTCACATTCAAAATGCACATCTTGTCCATCTGCCCCTTTATTGGTGGTGTTCATTTTGTTTCAATTTTGTTAAATATGTTCACCTAGTTTTACACTCTAATATTACCATTTTTCTCTTTGTAAATAATATGTAAATATGGGGAATATAGACTGTTTAAATATCATGTTCTTCAAATTTTTACCCAGTATGTTTAGTAACCATTGAAAATTCTTCCCTGAATCAATTACTACTCTCACAAAATGATGTTCTGACTCCGTTTTATATTCATATTTATTTGTGAGAATTATAATGTAATAAAGATCTCCCCCTTCTTGCTTATTTTTTATCTATATGTACTCAGAAATTATTTTTTCAGTTTTTCAATTATTATTTTTTTCTTACTGTCATTTATTATGAGACAATACAACTAAGTACAATTTGTGATGCTGTATTCAATACTAGATCAGGTAAAATTTGCCATAAAGAGCATTATTGAGACAGCTACAGAAATTATGTAAAATTATGAACTGACTTAGCAAGGAGAGAAAAAAATAAAAAAGACTAAGAGAGAGAAAAAAAGAGTGAGGAAGTAAATTATATGTCTGTAAATACATAAAAGCATATCTTTAAATTCTGTTTATATGTTAGAAAAATTCATAATTATAGATAAAGTGACATGATGTCTACAACTAACTCACTAACATATGTTTGTGTGTACAGAGAGATAGAGCAGTGAGAGGGAACGAAAACATCAGGAGTACTATTCTTGCCAAAAAGGCATTACCTAAATCTCATCATGATGAAATATTGGATCAAATCAAATCAAATTATAGGACATTCCATGAAACAACTGTTCTATAACCCTTAAAAATGTCAATATTATAAAAGACAATCAGAAAGAGAGCACGCACAAATGTGACAAAATGTTAACAATTGTTGAATTCATCTGGATGAAGGATATGTGAAGCTTTTGTACTATTCATGTAATTCTTCTGAAACTTTGAAATTATTTCAAGAAGAAAAGTTCAAGATTAGTTATTGAAGAGATGACCATACCAAAACAAAAATAAGAATGTAATTACTCCAAAATTTTGATGTCTTATGATGCAGAAACCTTCAGTCTATATATGTTAAGACTTTGTGATTTTACTGGTCTCATCCTTTCCATGTGTTCTATTATATAATTCAACTATAACTCAACTGGTAAACAGATTGGTCTATTAGAAAAAAAGCTCTTACAAAAAGCTCGTTGCAAAGGCAGATTTTTAAAATACCAACAGTGCACAGGGAGTATTAATAAAGTGGGTCTTTTTTTTTTCTGTAAAACAAATAAATTTCCCTCATTTTTCTTCCTCTAATAAAGTGATATATATTCATTCTATATATCATTTATATATATAAAGTATTTTCAAATTTTTTATATATAAATATAAATGTGTATACACACACACACACACACACACACACACATTTGATGGTTAAGAATTTCATCTATCCTTGCTGGGTCCTTTTATTTTCCCCCCAAGATATAAAACCAAAATAACAATTCTTAGTTGTTATTTTTTGTTTTGTTTTGTGTTTTGTTTTTTGTTTCTTTTTTTTCAGATGGAGTTTTGTTCTTGTTTCCCAGGGTGGAGTGCAATGGCGCGATCTCAGCTCACCACAACCTCTGCCTCCCAGGTTCAAGAGATTCTCCTGCATCAGCCTCTCAAGTAACTAGAATTACAGGCATGGGCCACCACGCCTGGCTTATTTTGTATTTTTAGTAGAGACAGGGTTTCTCCATGTGGTTCAAACTGGTTTCCAACTCCTGACCTCAGGTGATCTGCCTGCCTCGGCCTCCCAAAGTGCTGGGATTACAGGTGTGAGCCACTGTGCCTGGCCCAGAATAACAGTTTTATCCTCAAATAATTTTGCCCATAAATGAAAGTCAGTATAGAAAACGATATCCTTCTAGACTATGCCACTAATATCCTTCTAGACCATGCCACTAATATCCTGCTACTAATATCCTTCTAGACCATGCCACTAATATCCTTCTAGACCATGCCACTAATATCCTTCTAGACTATGCCACTAATATCCTTCTAGACTATGCCACCATAAGTAAGGAAATCATCTTCTATATAAAAAGGACAGTTACACATTAAGGGTTTATTTATAGAAAAGGATACTTAGGCAGACCGGGCCCTACCTTGGGTAAGGAGAACAGGAAAATGCCTTGCCTTTAGATAGAAAAGCACAGACTCTTTTAAGGAGAAGTGAAAAGAGACACTGCAGTGCTTGGGTTGAGGTAAACTCACCCATGAGGTAAACGGGGGTGGGAAATGCTGAATTCCAGTTTAGGATGGCCAGAGACATTTCTACTCACCAAGCTTAGAGACCTAGGAGATACAGATTTTCACTCACCCATTACTTCCTCACGCTTTTTTTTTCCTCTCTCTTAGTCTTTTTAAATTTTTTTATCTTCTTGCTAAGTCAGTTCATAATTTGGGACTGCCATAATATGCGAATGACATATCTGAGAAGGTGTGCTTGCTGGAGTCAAAATGTAGGTAACCCAAAATGCTAAGCCCTTCAAGATCAAGATGTTAGAAAATAGATGTGATAATGCACTTGTTCTGATATTATCAACAGGTAGATTTGTCCTTTGCTAGAGAACATATGACATTTAAATGTTTTCTTTGTTAGTATGCTATCGAATTTATTGACTTGCCTCTGAATGTAATATGAGACTTTAATTTGCATGTTTGAATTTTGCTTTTCTATTTTCCTCAGGAAAGATTCTTTTGTTCTGCCTGCACTTACTCACGGTGTAGGCTCCGTGACGGCAGAGATGTTGTCTGTCTTGCTTAGCATTGTATTTCCAGGACCGTGCTCATACATAGAAGACAATGAATAACTATTTTTGAGTCAACAAGTGGATGAAGAAGTGGATAATTTTGCATACAGATAATCTTGCTAATTTTGTGTTAAAATGTCTCAAAAAACAATAAGTGGTGAGAAATTTCTTTAAAAATTTAGTTGCGTCATAAAAGTTCAAGAGTCCCAGTCACTATGATGAGGCTGTCTTCCCTGTACACACACTTTGTACAGTATCATTTAGAATGTTGCCAGATAATTTTCTTAAATACAATTACATAATTTAGTGATTCAACAGATATTACCATTATGAAAGTGATCTATAGACATTTAAATAAAATATTCATTACAATGGGAGAGGTGGGAAAAACAAGCAAACATATATTTTCTTATAACGTGACCCTAATGGACTGAAATTCTTATACCCTTTCCCCAGAGAAATGACTTTCTGTGAATGGGTGCCATTTTACCAGGAGGTAAAAATAAAGACAATGGCCAGTTTAGAAACTATGAATTTATTACATTTGGAAATTACTGTTTGTGAAAATCTCTGACGTCAAATTCTTCTAAAGTTGTCCTATGCCGAGTGATATGAATCACTACAATTCATTTGCCAACATTACTTGAGGATTGTGTTCAGTGAAAGTCAGTATGGCATAATGGCAAAGATTGTGGTCTCTGGAGCCAGATATCCAGGACTCAAACCCAATTCCAGTGTTAACTAACTCAATGACTCTGAGCCAGTTATTCAATCTCTCTGAGCCTCATCTCTAAATAAGAATAATGATAGAGTTGTGTGTGAACATTAAAATAAGTTAATGCATGTAGAGTTACCAAGCCATGCCCAATATATCAGAAGAAATCACTAATATTATATTTAATATTAATGTCTTAGTGTGTGGAGAGAATTAGTGTGTGGAGAATTCGTATATGGAGGGAGATATTACAATTACTGTTGTGTATGCTGTCCTGTGGATACCAGCTGAGACAAAAATCACCTCTGAGGGCCACTAGAAAAGTTGGCAGTAAGCACAGTACCCGTGTGGGTTCATGATGCTGTCTGCTTTCCCTGTCGAGTGGAAGAGAATCCTAGGCTTTCAGGTCACTGGAGCAGTGACCGTTGTTAGCTAATGACAAAGTACCTTATCACAACGTTTAGATACTTTGAGGTAAACTGTTCAACATTTTATAACCTCTACGTTTTATGCCAAAATTTGGAGTGTTTTGAATTGAAGAGACTGCTATAGAGATAATTTCTGGGATTAAAGATCTTGTGTGTAAGGATGACACAAAAACCTCATAATCCAAATGTATACTAGCTTTTCACCCAAAAAGCAACATTAGACGAGTTATTAGGTTGGTGCAAAAGTAATTGCAGGTTTTTGCCACTAAAAGTAATAGTGAGAATCACCATTACTTTTTCACCAACCTAATACTTTACCCCTGCACCTCCATTTCTATCGTTTATTTGTCAAATGAAGTTTTGAGACCACGTGATCTCCATATGCCTTATTTCATCGGTATTCACTTTTACTCCCACTGTTTTGTATATAAATTGGTATTTTCACTTCCTCTTCTCTCTGATACCACAAGAATGAAAAAACAGTCTAAGACTTAGAGCTTTATGTGTGTGTGTGTGTGTGTGTGTACACACACATATATAAAACTTTCGCAAAGACCAGAGTCATCTACCAAAACTTTAACTTTGATCAACAAATTGTAAGTGTTGCTATGAGAAGAAGAAAACAGAACAGATTTTTTTTAAACAGTAGAATATAATATGGGATGTCTGCAAGGCTGCAGAGAAAATATTTTCATTTTCCCATTTCTGAAGTTGGGGCTTTCGGAGCAAAACTAAAACAGAAACTTCAGACCTAAATTAAAGAAGACTTTTACCAAAAGATGACTGAATATTTAATAAGGGATTTACATTCTTGGAGGTATGTCAAAGGGAGGCCGGGCATGGTGGCCTGTAATCTCAGCACTTTGGAAGGTCGAAGCATGTGGATCACCTGAGGTCAGGAGTTCGAGATCAGCCTGGCCAACATGGTGAAACCCTGTCTCGACTCAAAAATACAAAAAAATTAGCCGGCTGGTGCATGCTGGATAGTCCCAGCTACTTAAGAAGCCGAGGTAGGAGAATAGCTTGAACCTGGAAGGCAGAGGTTGCAATAAGCCAAGATAGCACCACTGCACTCTAGCCTGGGGGACAAGAGTGAAACTCTGTCTCTAAATAAATAAATAGATGTCAAAGGGAGATAAAATCTAGAACTATGGAAATATCCCATGGAATGAAACAGTGAAATACATTTTTTCCCAGTGAATTGCATTGACATTCCAAAAGATAAGAACTCAGGGCCCAAAGGGAATATGTTCCCATTAAGGAGATTCAGTTTTTCTCCCTCCTTTTAAAGGGAAGCAGGTAATGTGTATATAAGCTCACAAATTCCTATTTTTAGGGTTTCTCCTTTTTGGTTTCTATACACAGGCCTGTCTGTCTGTCTTTCTGCATCACCCCAGAAAGGGAAATGTTTGGGAGAAAAGGAAACAACGTGCTTGTAAATCATGTGTTTACTTTCTGGATAATATGAATAAATACGAACTTTCAAAAATGATCATTATCAATGGAGCAAAAATAGAAAAAGACCAAAGCTTTTATACCAAAGTTACTTCTTACAAATTACTGATGACATTAAAAGTGTTTGGACTGTTTTCTCGTAAATTGATCCATAGTCATTCGTTTGAACTCTTAAATATTTTATTAATGAGAAAAAAATGGGGACACATTTTTGGGCTGATACAGCTGAAGGGAAGCTTTTGTTATTTAAAATATGGGGCAGGGAGTATTTAGGAGAAAACGTAATTATTTTCTGTTCATCAACAGAAGGATGAAAGCTCTGCAATCTCTCATTCAGCCTTGGGCAGTATAAATTTTGAAACCCTATTAAGTGACTTGATCATTTACTTCCATACTTCTTGTCTGTAAAATTTTCTTCAGCTTTGATCATAAGGAACACTTTTTAAAAATATGCTGTGCTTTCAATGTTGTGTCTACCTTGATTTTTTCTTATCTCTGTCGTATACCATACTTAAGTGTAAGAAGTTTAGGGGAACTAAAGGAAATAAGCTACCTGATCCTCTGTCATCCACGTAATTTCTCCTGTTCTTATAAAAGAGAATAGAGAAGGGAGTTATCACCCTACTCTGACGCCCATGTAATGCCTGATTATGAAAGACAGTCATTCTGCGAAGCTCCTTTCTGTTTAGTGTGATCAGTTCAGACAGCTTTCAGAGACAGACACTAGGAGTCAGATTTTTATGAAATAAGTGGAAAAATCTCTGTCCTATGAGGATCTACTTTTCTTTATGGATCTTCTATCAGGTATTAAATTGTGATAATTTTTACAATTTTATCAATAACTAATGAGTCTACATTGTTAACAATTATGTCCTTAGTTGAGATACAAAACATTGACACATTCAGTTTAAGTTTTCACAAAATATTCAAAGTATACAAACTCCATAATAATTTTTAGAAAGCTAAAAGATTTATTGGTTTTTATATAGGGTAGAAGGTTTCTATGTGAGAAAAGAGGAAGAAGATAAAAATAAAAAGAAAAGAGAAAGTTGAAAGTAAAGGGATAAAAAATAGAGGGTAGACAATGGGGAAAGAAAGGTGAAAAGTTGAAGTATGTTTTCAAATATCACATAAACATATGATGTCATGCTTAACAATGCATAATGTATTGAAATGTATTAGCTTGAACAATGACAGTATTCTTTTAGTTTTTGCTTCATTCATCATGTTTTCAGTAAAACAGTAATATTCAGATTAATGTATACTTTATAGCTTTTATATGTTGATATATGTGGAGAATTTTAGTGACAACTAATGATAACAATTTAGTCAACATTTATTGAGAATTTACCATGTCACAGATACACTGGTTCTTTGACAAATGTATAATGACATATACCAGCCATTATAGTATCATACAGAGGAGTTTCACTGCCCTAAAAATCTTCTGTACTCAGACCATTTCTCTCTCCCTGTCTCCTAACCTCTGGAAACCACTGATCCTTTTACTGTCTCTATATTTTTACCTTTACCAGAATGGCATGTAATTAGAATCATACAGTATTTAGCCCTTTCAGTTTGACCTCTTTCACTTAGTAGCAAAGTTTCCTTGATGTGTTTTCATGAATTGATAGCTCATTTATTTTTTGTGCTACTTAATATTTCATTGTCTGGATGTTCCACTGTCTATTCATTTACCTGTTGAAGGACATCTTGGTAATTATGAATAGAGCTGTCAAACATTTGTTTGCAGGTATTGGGGGCATAATTTTTCAACTCACTTTGGTAAATACCAAAATGTTGAATTTCTGGGTTATATGCTAAGAGTATGTTTGCTTTCATTTTAAGAATTCCAATGTGTTTTTAAAAGTAGCTCTACCATTTTGCATTCCCACCAGCGAGGCTTGAGAGTTCCAACTGAACCGCAACTTTGCCAGCATTTGGTGTTTTGTTTTGGAGACATATTCATTATTGATCAGAAAATATTATATAATAAGAAAACGTTACTAGAAACTTAGAGGACTTGGCCAAAATTTCACCCGGATGTATTGAAGTTCTAGTCACACAAATTAATGTAAATAGAAAAGGAGTGTCAAAAACCGTCCCTGAGTATTGTATCTCAGGAGTGACACACACTGTATTATAAAATTAAGATATCTTCACTGTATATAATTCAGATTACTTTAGATTTAATACAGTACATCTACTTATGCGTTGACAGACACTTGCAGATTAAATTCATCCTGCTTTTTCAAGAAGTTGGGGACATACAATTGTATTCACCTAAGTTAATATTCAGTATCCATTAGTTTATTCTTTATTTTTGGATTTAAAATTTATGAAATACGGTGTTGTGATGTACTCTTTAGTCCCAGCTACCTGGGAGACTGAGGAGGGGGAATGGCTTCAACCCGGGGGTTAGAGCTTGCAGTGAGCCATGATCATGGCATTGCACTCCAACCTGGGTGGCAGAATGAGACCCTGATGCTAATAATGAAATAAATAAATAAATAAATAAATAAATAAATAAATAAGCAGACATTTACTCAGTGCTTTACCTAGAATACGCCAGGCATTTGTTAAACCTGGGAATAAATGTATGAATAAATTTTGGCTTTGTTTAAAATAATGTATTAGTCACAGTTGTTTTGGTCAAATGTGACAGAAACCACCACTCAGACTGCTAAAGCATAAATGGGAATTTATTGCTCAAATACCGAGAGCTCAGTAGCCGGCTAGCTTAAGGAGTTTAGAGTTCTTTACATGTTTTTGCCTGCTTCTGTCTCTTTTTTTCATTGTCTCTCTCCTTCAGAATTTATCATTTTATTTTATCACCCTTCTTTTTTGACACAGATGAATTCCACTGGGGTGGTGAAGATGAGAACACTGCTACAAACAATTCCAGGAATACACCATTTCTATTTATAGTCTCAGAGAAAAAGAGAGCTTTTCTCTCTGTTCACATACCCTTAAACCCTGATTTGGCTTACTTCAGTTGAGCTTATTCTCATCGCTAGGGGTTTTTGTGAATTATAATGCCTTGAGTTAGAAGATGGCATTATGTTGAGTGGGTACAAAAAGTGTTTCCATCCAGATAATTTGAAGTACTCACAAGGGTCCACCAGGTATAATCATATAATACTTTAATCAATATAACGATATGCCATAGTAGGATAAAGGAAGCACAGGCAAGCATTGTGGACCCAAAGATTTTTCAGTACCATTTTATAGTTGCACAAAAATGCTTTATCTCTGAATTATGCATTACCAAGATATGTTCAAGAAATTTTTGTTTCAAAAGTGCTTCGGCAAAAGTTTCAGTGGGCTCATTTATGTGCCATTGATCACGTGAACAAACCAGGCTGTGTCATCAGTTACAACAGGAATAAACTACCAATCTATACATCCCAAAACACTGTAAACAACTGACTTTAAGCACCACAAGGGGAATATGAACCTTAAACAAAGGATTGTGAGTTATTATTTAACTTCATTATTCTTATCTTAGTCAAGAGTTAGTACTAGACTTCAGATATTGCCAGAAGTAAGCATAGAACTATGGTAGTCTAACTGAAAGATAACTTTACCTTATAGAAAGTGTGTTATATGTGTTATAGGATATGAGGAGGGTGATATGATTTGGCTCTGTGTCCCCACCTAAATCTCAGCTTGAATTGTATTCCCTACGTGTTGAGGGAGAGAGGTGATTGGATTACGGGGGAGCTTAATCCATGCTGTTCCCATGCTAGTGAGTTAATTCTCATGAGATCTCATGGTTATATAAGTGTTTGACAGTTCCTCCTACACAGTCTTCTCTCTCATTTGCTGCCATGTAAGACATGCCTGCTTCCCCTCTGCCATGAGTGTAAATTTCCTGAGGTCTCCCCACCTATGCAGACCTATCAGCTAATTAAACTGCCTTTCTTTTTATCAGTATGAAAACAGACTAATACAGTAAACTGACACCAGAAGTGGGGTACTGCTATAAAGATACCTGAAAATATGGAAGCAGCTTTGAAACTGAGTAACAGGGAGAGGTTGGAACAGTTTGGGGGGCATAGAAGAATACAGGATGCGGCGGAAAAGTATGGAACTTCCTAGAGACTTGTTGAATGGTTTTGACCAAAATACTGATAGGTATATGGACAACAAAATCCAGGCTGATGTGGTTTCAGATGGAAACGAGAAATCTATTAAGAACTGGAGAAAAGGTCGCTCTTGCTATGCTTTAGCGAAAAGACTGGTGTCATTTTGCCCCTGTCCTAGAGAACTGTGGAACTTTGATCTTGAGAGAGATGATCTGAAATTAGAACTTATGTTTAAAAGGGAAGCAGTACATAAAAGTTTGGAAAATTTGCATCTTGACAATGCAGTAGAAAACAGAAACACATTTTCTGAGGTGAAATTCAAGCCAGCTGCAGAAATTTACATAAGTAACCACGAGCCAAATGTTAATCATTAAGATATTGGAGAAAATGTCTACAGAGCATGTCAGAGATCTTGGTGGTAGCTTCTCCCATCACAGGCCCAGAGGCCTAGGAGGAAATATGGTTTCATGGGCAAGACCCAGGGTACCTGCTATTCTATGCAGTCTTGGGACATGGTGCCTTGCTTCCCAGCCCGTTCAGCACCAGTTGTGGTTAAAAGGGGCAAAAGTACAGCTCTGGCTGTTGCTCCAGAGGGTGCAAGCTCCAGGTCTTTGTGACTTCCACATGGTGTTGGGCCGAAAGGTGCACAGAAGTGAAGAACTGAAGTTTGGAAAACACTGCCTAGATTTCAGGGGATATTTGGAAACGCCTGAATGTCCAGACAGAAGTCGGCTTCAAGGGTGGAGTACTCATAGGAAAACTCTGCTAGCGCAGTACAAAGGGGAAATGTGGGGTTGGAACTCACACAGAGTCTGCACTGGAGCACTGCCTAGAGAAGCTGTGAGAAGAGGGCCACCATCTTCCTGACCCCAGAGTGGTAGATCCACCAACAGCTTGCACTATGGGTCTGGAAAAACCACAGGCACTCATGCCAGCATGTGAAGGAGCTGCCCAAGGCCATGGGCGCCACCCCTTGCATCAGCATGCCCTAGATGTGAAAAATAGAGCCAAAGGAGATTATTTTGGAGTTTAAGATTTAATAACTGTCTCACCGGATTTTGGACTTGCATGGGGCCTGTAGCTATTGTTTTGGCTAATTTCTCCCTTTTGGAGTGGGACATTTACTCAGTGCTGTAGCCCCATTGTATCTAGGAAGTAAATAACTTGCTTCTGATTTTACAGGCCTATAGGCAGAAGGTACATGCCTTGTCTCAGATGAAACTTTGGACTCGGACTTTTGGTTAATGCTGGCATGAGTTAAAACCTTGGGGGACTGTCAGAAAGGCATGATTGGTTTTGAAATATAAAAAGACATGAGATTTGGGAGGAGGCAGGAGTGGAATGCTATGGTTTGGCTTTGTGTCCCCATCCAAATCTCATCTCAAATCTCTCCTCATGTTTAAGGAAGGAGGTGATTGGATCATGGGAGTAGTTCCCTCTGTGCTGGTCTCATGAGAGTGAGTGAGTTCTCACAAGATGTGATGGTTTTTATCAGTGTTTGACAGTTCCTCCTGCATACTTTTCTCTCTCACCTGCCAACATGTAAGATGTGCCTGCTTCCCCTTCCAACATGATTGTAAATTTCCCGAGGCCTCCCAACCCATGCGAAACCGTGAGTCAATTAAATCTTCTTTCTTTATAAATTACCCAGTCACAGGCAGTTCTTTATAGTAGTGTGAAAATGGACTAATAGAGAGGGTATCTTTTCTTATGGTGGAAAAATCTGAACAAGTTATTATGCTATTGGAGAAGACCAAAAAGAAAGTGAAAAATTGAAGACCCAGGATAGAGTAGACATAGTAATTTGACCAGTCAGGATACATGATGGATTTGGAGAAGAGAAAAATATAATGAAGAAAAGTGTGTACTTAACTTGAAAGAAAATGGTGGATAACTTTTTCTTGAGATGGAAAAGAAAGAGTCAAGGCTAATTTAGATAAGCAGACTATGGTCAGTAAGAGAAAGATGTCTAAGCTAGTTCTCAAAAAGAAATGACAGCAAGAATGTCAAACTTGTGAAATGCAGCTGCCACTATGAGTATGTAACCAGAGAGTTCAGACTAGACATAAAATCTAGAGGAGAAAGAGGTTTTATCTTTATTTGTATTCTAAAACGGTTCTCTTTGTTTTGCCTTAGAAAAGCCTGAGTTGTGAGTAGGTGATTCTGTGTTGGAAAAAAAAAATACAAGTTACAATACTCCAAAATCTTAAATGTTCTAAAATTCAAAATGTTTTCAGCACCAAGATGATTTCACAAGTAAAAAATTTTATACCTAAAGTGCCATGATAGGTCATAGTCAAAACTTTATTTTATATACACAATTAATTAAGGTATTATATAAAATTACTTTCAGGTTATGTGTATAAGGTATACATAAAACATAAATAAGCTTTATGTTTAGACTTGGGTTCTATCTCCAACCTCATTATGTATATGTTAATATTCCAAAATCCTTAAAATTCTAAATCCAAAACCCTTCTGACACCAAGCATTTTGGGTAACAGTTACTCAATCTGTATCTAATTTAAGCTTTGTATGTGCACATTGGGCTATATTTATTTGTCATGACAGTAAGAAGGTAATTCATAAATTGGCCTATGTTGACCCAGAAAGACCAAGAAGTCTTATCCTTTCCCAGTGAAGGAATATGGGGTACTCAGACTATAATGAAGTGGGCAAAGGTTTGGAGTTGGAAAAAGGAGGAATGAAAGAACTTGTACAGAAGACAAAAGGGCTTCAACTAGTCCACAGAGTCAAATAATCTAGTTAGAAAAAGAGAACTGGGCTCCAGAAACAAAACAAAACAAAACAAAACAAAAACATAGCTCACTGCAGCTGTGTGGACACAACAAAACACCTTCACATAACCATACACCATCTTTGGGAGAAGGAAAGAAATTCTGCAATTCTGAAGGACTCATGCTTTGCTCATAAGTAAAGTAATCCTAACGCATTATTTAAACCAATACCAGATTTGTTAAGTTAAACATTTAAACTAAAAACTGAAAGAGAAATTCTTTAAATCACTGAAGTCTGAAAGAGTTATTTGGCAAGTATAGGTTGCCTGCCACACATTAAAAAAAAAAATGAGATGGAACAGAACATTCTGGATCATATTAGAATGATTGTCTATGCATTGCATTAACTTGACTATGTCTTTGATTTTTGAAAAGAACAGTTTTTACATTTGAAATAGCTAAGTTTCTATACAACTATATTACCTCCTATGATTACTTTTAAAATATTTTCTTGTCACTTTGATTAAGTAGGTAACTGATATGGTTTGGTTCTGTGTCCCCACTAAATCTCATGTTGAATTATAATCTCCAGTGTTGGAGGTGGGGCCTGGTGGGAGGTGACTGGATGAATCAGGGGTGGACCCTTCAGTAATGGCTTAGCACCATCCCCTTGATGCTGTTCTCATGATAGAGTTTTTGCAAAATCTGGTTGTTTAAAAGTATCTAGCACATTCACCTACTTCCTCCTACTCCAGCTATGTGAAGTACCGACTCCCCCTTCATCTTTCTCCATGATTTTCCCTGAGGCTCCCCCAGAAACCAAGTAGATGCCAGCACCATGTTCATGTATAGCTGTAAAACAATAAGCCAATTAAACCCCTTTTCTTTATAAATTACTCAGTCTCAGGTATTTTTGTATAGTAATTTGAGAATGTACTAATACAGAAAATTGGTACTGAGGAGTGGGACACTGCTGTAAAGGTACCTGAAAATGCGGCAGCAACTTTCAAACTGGGTAATGGGCAGATGTTGGAAGAATGTGGAGGGCTCAGAAGAAGACAGGAAGATGAAGGAAAGTTCAGGACTTCCTAGAGATTGGTTGAATAGTTATGACTGAAATGCTGATAGTGATATGGAAAGAGATAACCAGGCTGTGGAGGTCTCAGATAGAGATGAGAAACTTATTGGACACTGGAGTAAAGGTCACTTTTGCTATGCTTTAGGAAAAAGCCTGGCTGCATTATGCCCCTGACCTAGAGATCTGTGGAACTTTGAACTTGACACTGATGATTTAGGGTATCTGGTAGAAGAAGTTTTGAAGCACCAAGGCATTCAAGATGTCACCTGGCTGCTTCTAACAACCTATGTTCATGTGCATGAGCAAATAAATAATGTAAATTTGGAACTTATATTTAAAAGACAAGCAGAACATAAAGGTTTGAAAAATTTGCAGCCCAGCCAAGTGGTAGAAAAAACAACAACAACAACAACAAAACACTTCCAGGAGAGGAATTCAAGCAGGTTGCAGAAATTTGCATAAGTAAAAAGAATCCAAGTGCCAATAGTTAAGACAATGGAGAGAAGGCATCAGAGGCATTTCAGAGACCTTTGTGACAGCCTATCCCATCACAGACCCAGAGGTCTAGTAGGACTGAATGCAGGATTGCTACCTGCATTGCAGTTGTTCCAGCTCCAACCATGGTTCAAAAGGACCCAGGTACAGTTTGGGCCACTGCTTCATAGGGTGCAATCTATAAGCCTTGGAGGCTTCCATGTGTTGTTAAGCCTGTGGGTGCACAGATTGCAAGAGTTGAATCTTGGAAGCCTCTGCCTAGACTTCAGAGAATATATGGAAAAGCATGGATGTCCAGGCAGAATCCTGCTGCAGGGGCTGAGACTTCATGGAGATCCCCTACCAGGGCAGTGCAGAGGAGAAATGTAGTGTTGGAGCCCCCACACAGAGTCTGCATTGGAACACTGCCTAGTGGAGTTGTGAGAAGAGGGTCACCATCTGCCTGATCCCAGAATGGTAGATTCACTGACAGTTTCCATGTCCCTGAAAAATCTGCAGGCACTCAATGCCAGCCCTTGAGAGCAGTGAAGAGGGCTGTGTTCTGCAAAGCCACAGGGGCAAAGCTGCCCAAGGCCTTTGGAGCCCAACCCTTGCATCAATGTTCCTTAGATATGAGACATGGAATCAGAGGAAATTACTTTAGAGCTGTAAGATTTAATGACTGTCCTGTCTGTTTGGACTTGCATGGGGCCTGTAGTCTCTTTCTTTTGGCCAATTTCTCTCTTTTGGAGTAAGAGAATTTACCCAGTGCCTATACCCCCATTTTATCTTGAAGGTAACAAACTTGTCTTTAATTTTACAGGCTCATTGGAAGAAGGGACTATCCTAATCTGAGACTTTGAACTTGGACTTTTGAGTTAATGCTAGAATTTAAGATTTTGGGGGACTGTTGGAAGGCCATGATTGTATTTTTAATGTGAGGATATGAGATTTGGGGGGGTAAGGATGGAATGATATGATTTGGATCTGTGTCCCCACCAAATCTCGTGTAAAATTGTAATCCCCAGTGTGGAAGATGGGGTCTGGTGGAGGTGATTGGATAATGGGGGTTGATCCTTTATTAATGGCTTAGCACTATTCCCTTGGTGCAGCCCTTATGATAGAGTTCTCACAAGATCTGCTTGTTTGAATGTGTGTAGCACCTCCCCACCCCCTTCTCCCTGTTCTAGCCATGTGAAATGCTGGCTCACCTTCACCTTCCACCATGATTGTAAGTTGTCTGAGGCTTCCCCAGAAGCTGAGAAGATGCCAGCACCATGCTTCCTATATAGCCTGCAGAACTATGAGTCAATTAAACGGCTTTTTAAAATAAATTACTCAATCTTTGTTCCTTTCTGTCCACAGTTTTCAGGTAATCAATGATTCAATATCAGGGTTTTTTTCACAGCCATGTGAGAATGGATTAACAGAGCAACTAAGTGTTTTTTGGTAATCCATTAGCCTATCTATAGCAAGTTGAATAGTGGCCTTTAAAAGTTTATATTCATTTGAAATCTCAGAATGTGACCTTATGTAAAAATAAGGTCTTTGCCAATATAATTAGTGGAGGAGGTCACACTACATGGGATGGGCCCTAAATACAATGACCTGTGTCCTTATTCGAGATGAGATGGCACAAAGAAAACACACCGTGAAGAAAATTCTTGTGAAAAAGAGACAAAGATCAGTGTGATATTTCCATAATTTAAGGAATGCTGAAGATCGCAGGGAGCCCTCAGAAGCTAGGAAAAGGCAATGAAAAGTTTTTACCTAGAGCCTACAGAGATAACATGGCCCTACTACCTCTTGATTTCAGAATTCTGGTCTCCTGAAATGTGAGTGAATATAATTATGTTGGTTTTTGCTACCAAGTTTATGGTAATTTTCTATGACAACCCTAAGAAATGAATACAGACTTTGGTACTGGGTAGTGGGTACTGCTGTAATATATATTTCAAAATGTGGAAGTGGTTTTGGAATTAGGTAATGGGTAGAAGGTTGAAGAATTTTGAAAATGTTCGATAGAAAAAAATCTAGATTATCTTGAAGAGATGATTTGTAGAATTATAGGCACCAAATGTGATGAGGGCTTTGATGAAAATAAGGAACACAGGAGAGAAAACTTCTGGCATTTACAGAATACATGTTATCATTATGAACAAAACGTTAAAATGTAAACATTAAAGGTAAGGTGTCAGAACAAAATGAGAAACGTAACGTTGGAAAAGGGAAGAAAGGCGATCCTGGACATAGAAAGGCAGAAAATTTGGCTGAACTGTGTTCAAATATTAGGTAGAAAGTAGAACTATAAGCAATGGACTTGTTTGTTGAGCTAAGGAGATTTTTAAAGCAATGTTTAAAAGGTTTGGCCTGGTTTCTTTTTGTTGCTTATAATAAAATGAAATAGGAAACAGATAAATTGAGGATGAAATTATTATGCAAAATGGAATCAACACTGGACGGTTTGTAAAACTCTCAGCCTTTCCAGATAGCCATAGATGAGAAAGTATGTTTTGTAGAAAACATGAAGAGTGTTGCTCAACAACCTTTTGGTAAACAGTTTAGATGTGTGACTCATGGAGTCAATAAAACATTCGCGCAGAATCCATCAACAGAGATGGGGTTCTAGGGGAAGAATTTGAAGAGGGAGGTTGACACACATAAAAAATCAGCAAGGTTTTTGAGAATGTTTTATCAGGAGACACACTGAAAGCATGGACAGAAAGGAAGAAAGATGGAATAAAATGAAGGAGAAATGACTTGGAGGGCACAGTTTCAGATGTCAGTGAGGGAGAGGCTGCAGACAGCGCCAATGCCCAGAAGGTAGTTGCTAACTACAGAGATATCATACGCCTAGAAGGTTCAGCCACAGGCCCAGAGGGCAGAGAAATGAGTCAAATAATTGTTCTTAGGCCTTGAATCCTAGTATCGTTTGCCTTGCCAACTTTCAAACTTGCTTGGCATCAGTGACCTCTTTATTTCTTTCAGTCTTTCCTTTCAGAAAAGATTTAGGAATGAGAATGCTTATCTTATGCCTATTCCAACTTCAGAGGGAGCATCACTCTGTAGAAACCCTGATTTGAACTTCTGGCCTTCTGCACTGGAAGAGAGTAAATTTTTGTTGTTTTAAGCTACCAAGTTTGTAGTAATTTCTTGTTGCAGACTAGGAAACTAATATACTCTTTTAAGTGTTCAAGATATTCTGATGGTTTCTGATATTTTATCTGCCTGAGATTGACTCCAAAACATATCCTTTGCCCTTGCAGTTGTCTTCAAAACGTTTCTGAGTGTCCCTTGAACAATCCCAAAGATTTACTTCTTAACCTTATAACACTTGAAGTGTTAAAAACAATTAGGTTTATTTGGTGTGTGATACTAGTCTGCCTTAGGTTAAATTTACATTGGTAAAATATTATTAAAGATAATATTTTAGAAACTCTAAAATGTAAGAAAAGTTCTATAGATTTGTTAATGTCCTAATTGTTTATAATTTTTGTTTATATTTATCAGAATTATGTTTCTGGTCCTGCTTTGCCTATTATCACAAGAAAAATAGAGTTATCTCAGTTATAATTTCTTTTATTATTTTTTCTTTATTTTTATTTTTATTTTTTTGAGAGGGAGTCTAACTCTGTCACCCAGAAGTGTCATCCAGGCTAGAGTGCAGTGGCACAATCTCAGTTCACTGCAACCTCCACCTTCCAGGTTCAAGCGATTCTCCTGCTTCAGCCCCTCTAGTGGCCTGGATTACAGGCACCCACCACCACGCCCAACTAATTTTTGTATTTTTAATAGAGACGGGGTTTCACCATGTTGGCCAGACTGGCCTCGAACTCCGGACCTCAGGTGATCTTCCTGCCTCAGCCTCCAAAGTGCTAGAATTACAGGCATGAGCCACCACGCCTAGCCAATTTCTTTTATTAAAAATGCTAACTTGGCTATAATTTTATGTTTAGAATTTTAATCTAGAATCTTTCAGTGTAGTGGCTTTAGACGAGGGATTTGCATCATTTTCTCTGGGGTTTTATTAAAACAGAAATGTTTAGGACCTAATTCACACTTAAAAATCTTCTTTACTTGATCATATATATTTGATGTTTCCTGATCATATGCTTGAAATATTCGCAGTGTATTATGTATCAGAATTATCATGTTTTTCTTGTACAAGTTATATTTATTTTTAAAGGTTATATATAATATTCACCCTTTTAAAAAGCAGAGTTAGTCATTTTGTGTTTAGATATCTTGTCTAAAACATTTTTTGGATTAACTTTATTATCTTGCTTGGTTTGCCACAGGAAGATCAAATTTCCTTGTCAGTGCATTATTTTTATAATGAACTTTCCTCAGAGTTTTAATTTTTGAAAATTATCAGTAATAAGTTAATTATGGGCATTTTAATATTTTATGAGCTAAAGGCTTTGTTGTTCCTCTATTTTAATGCTTCTCTGAAAGTCCTTGTAATCAGCCACATGCTTATGCATTTCATCTTCAGTAAAAAACTGTTTTATAACTCCAATGGAAAGGACTATGCCACGTACTTTTGGGCACAGATTATGTAACCAAGTTAGAGGCCATGCTAATGTATTATTGAGTCAGAATTTCCAGAACTCTAGTGGAGAAGCAGATGGATTGATTAGACTGTCAACCCAAGATGGAGTGGTATAAAAATTAATAAGATAATAAAGAATAAACAAAGGAGGGATGCTATGATTTTTTGTTCAAAATACTATTGAAGTTTTAATCTTCTATTTTCAGGATATATTAGGAAGCCCTTTTGTCTTCCTAAGTTACCTATAACTCAAAACAATTTAGTAGAGTCTGCTTTTGTAAATAGACAAAAATTATATCTTATTATACCTACCTGATCCCTCAAGGATTTAAAATAAATATTAAATACTTTTATTTCATAGCAATAAAATTATTTACATAGGTTTGATAAGAATGTATCTTCCTTGATATACATAATTAGAAACATTGGTTATTCAACTGTCAACCAAAATTATTAAAAGGCTCTGAATCCAGTTTTAAAGAGTTTAGTCAAATGAAAAGCTAGGAATAGCCATTTGGGAGACACAGGCTCCAGAGAAATGGGATCAGTGATTCAAAATTAAATATAAGCTTATATAGGCAAAAAATAAATAAACAAATTTAACAGAATAACAACATTTTGTATATCTGGCTGGCTTGTGAGTTACAACAAATTAATTATTCTGTTTTATTTTTCATACAGGTTGTTGCCATTTCTTTTTAAACATAAGTGTATAGTTTACATTCCGTCTTAAGACAATGTGATAGCTGTGAGTCTTTTCGTGAGAAAGAGAAGAGGGAAGTTAATCTAGAATGAAGATGAACTGTCAAGAGGATGTGGAGAGGAAAGGGGTCTTCCCTGGCAGCAATCAGTCATTTACATTTTACAAAACTATGCAGGTAAGGAAGAGGCTAATCTTTAATCACAGAAACAAAAACTACAGTTTCCTAGGTTAAAGCTGTCTGTGACATGACTCAAGCCTCATAATTACACGTTTTTAAGGTTCAAAATAATTGGCAATTTTGACAACTTAAATTTTAATAACTTATTTTCACATTTTCCCCCTTCTTATCAAGAACTTTCAAAGAAAGCGTCTTAGATGATGATATGATTTGTCTGTGTCCCCACTCAAATCTCATCTTGAATTGTATTATACTTCCCACAATCCTCAAGTGTCATGGGAGGGTCCAGTAGGAGGTAATTGAATCATGGCGGTGGCTATCCCCGTGCTATCTTTCTAATAGTGAGGCACCTTTTCTCAGTGCAGCAGGAGAGAGAAGTGCCGAGCAAAGGGGGGTAAAGCCCCTTATAAAACTGTCATCATCATATGATTACGATAGGTGAATATATCTCCTTTTACTAATAAGGGAGTACAATTTCTGGGAGACATTTATTTTTATTGGTCTGTTTGTCATAATTTCAAATGGAGATAACTAGTGCTTGAAGGAAGTCAATCTTAGGTTTCACAAAACCAGTGGAAGAACTTTTCACCAAGGGATTTTTAACAGCCCCGGTTAATATGGCCAATTGTTTACCAATCTAGATAACCGGGGGTGATAAGCACAATAGACATTGTATAGAATAGGTCCGATTGTATATACTGATTAAATTATTTTTCCAGTGAAGTGAATGCTTCTGTCACTATGAGGTTCCAGAAAAACTCCTCAAATTGAAATGAAAAAACATATATATAATTTTACTTACTTCCAGGTCCATTGATCTTCCGCAATGAAATAACTCTACCCAATAAGAAAGCATGCAAATCATTATCAGGGCATGTTTATAGCCTCAGCAGGGTGGCAGTTGGATAAAATCTAGCTGCTGTATTTCCAAGGGAGCCTCAGGTAAAGGAAAGTGTCCTTGGGAACAGTGTGATAGTTTTCCTGGATTATATTTTGGGCAAATATATCAGTGGTTGTATACCTTATGACCCATAGTTGGAGAAGGTTTTCAATAATACTTAAGGTTTTCCTAAAGCAACCATTTTGCCGAGACGCCAGTGAGTTAGAACATCTACATAAGTTAAAAAGAATAACTGTAATTTAGCAGGAAATAGGGGTGAATTATTTGGTGCATTCTATATCTCACCTTTTGGAGAGTTTTTTCCATTTTTATTTTCCAACCTTTTTTTTTTCTGATTTTGGGGCTTTGGATCAAGTTAATTTTATAACAAATTCAGATGCTTCTTTAAAAGTTAATGTAAGTTGTTTCTCCTGTTTAGATATGTTTAAATAGCTCTCTTTGCTACCTTCTCAGCTAGCTGATTTCCTCTGCTTTCTGGAGTATCTGATTTGGAATGACCTGGGATTTTAATAATGGCCAGTGATTTTAGCCAGCAGTATCTTTTAGGCCTATTAAGTGGCTCAAGTACTTTACATGTAAGTACTTTACATATTTTTGACAAAATCAAAGTTTCTGTTTTTAGATAACTTTCATTTTAGATAACCTTGCTTTAAGAAAAGGTCTTCGTTGTTGTATTTTCTTTCGGTTGACTACCTTTGGAAGAGTAAAGGCAGGGCTACAAGCAGAGCCTTTGCAGTTTCACAGGCATTCCTGCAGTCTTCTTCTAAACATGTGTGGAAATCCTCTAGGGGATTTATCTAAAGGGCTCTATCAATCCATCCTTACTTAGCCATTCTGAAACTAACATGTGAACTAGTTGATATAAATTAGAAACGCATGTTCTCACTCATAGGTGGGAACTGAACAATGAGATCACTTGGACTTGGGAAGGGGAACATCACATAACAGGGCCTATCATGGGGAGGAGGGAGGCGGGGAGGGATTGCATTGGGAGTTATGCTTGATGTAAATGACGAGCTGATGGGTGCTGACGAGTTGATGGGTGCAGCACACCAACATGGCACAAGTATACATATGTAACAAACCTGCACGTTATGCACATGTACCCCAGAACTTAAAAGTATAATAAGAATAAAAAAAAAAAAAAGAAAAGCAGGGTCACACGCTTGAATATTTAGTTTAAATTCTTTGGCAAAGCCAGTAGTGTCCTGATAAGGATTGGGAAAAGCCTTAATTATGCCTTTAAGTTCTATCTTTGGCCATGGCTGATAAAGGCAGGTTCTGGGCCCTTGAGAGACACTGATTGTTCATGAAACAAGGCCAGAACATCAGGGACAGGAGGCGAAGGAAGGGAAGGCAGATCAGGGTAAGGTAAGTCAGACAGTAAAGAGGAAGGAGGAAAAGGAGCTAAGGGAAGAGAAGGAGATGCTTCCGAGGGAGAAGCTACAGCAGCCTTTTTAAATTCAGAAAGCGTTTTAGATAATCTTTTGTTTTCTCTCTGTAAAGAAATAACTTTATAAGAACCTCTTTTGGACCCTTCCAAATAACACTGGAAAAAAACTCTTCCAATTATTCTCTTTTATTCTAGAGCTGGCATTTACTAATTGAGAGCACAGATTAACTAGGCACTTCAAAGATACTCTGCCTTGGCTGTTTCAATTTCGGTTTGTCACAAGTTATATATGACTATTTTTCTAAATCACAAGAGGTGGCGCCGTAAGTATTTTACAGGGATTCAGCTGGAGATTGATTCTAAAGGTGGTTTCCTCCTTAAGATGGACTCAATTTTAGTTGGCTGATTGTCTGTAATTTATGTTTTCCTTTTTGGTGATCAAAACTAAAAGGAAAGATGTTTCAGATCAAATGTACTGCTTATGGGAATAGCTCCCCAACATGTCGCCCTTTGCTCAGTTCTTCCCTCTCATGTGTCACGATGAACATCAGGAATTGTGGGCTGCTTAAAGCACTGGGAGTTCACCCTTCATGTGGGCCCACCAGTTTAAGAAAATTCCCCTGTATTTTTTTTTGTTGTGGGGGGGGATTCCCTATGAGACTTTTCTGTTTTGTTTTGCCTTCATGAACTATAAACTCCAACTCTGCCATGTAGCCTCAGTTGCGTGAGGTGCCTTTTGGCTGGGAAGTCTTCTTTCATCTTTGGGGTTTATCACATTCTCTTTAAGATCTTTTAAATATATTCTTGGTCACTCAAAAAAAGAATTTAAATGTGCCAATACGAACGGAGCTTCAAAACCTGGACAGTTTTAAATCGCAAATTTTGCTTAAATCACAGACATTCACTCCCTTTCTCTTTAACCAGATTTACATAAGAAAAAAGGTTGCAACTTTTAGCAAGTAAGACAAACAAAACCTTAACTTCAAAGAAGAATGAACCACAAACCTGCAAACAGCAGAATCTCTAGAGAAAAAACAAACAAAAACTCCTACCATAAAGCAGTAGAGCTTAAATTCCAGCCCCATGGAGCATGGAATTGGGTCACTTGAATAAAGTCTGACTCTCACCTAAGCCACGGTGATTTGGAACCCAAGAGGGGCCCTGCCAAGAGCTCCCACAAAATCCAGCGAAGTCAGTTGGATGGAAACTGTTCTGCCAGTAGCAGGTGCTAATTGATGAAGCAGAGGAGGTCAAGGCAAAGGTTCTCTTTGGGTCCTTTCCTGAGGCACCAAATATGTCAACCTGAAATAATCAAAAGGATCAGAATCCAGTTTTAGAGTTTATTCAAGTGAAAAGCTTGTCAGAGCCATTCCAGAGACAGACTCCAGAGAAATGGAGTCAGTGTTCTGAAGTTAAAAGTTAAGTTCGTATATAGGAAGAAAACAAAGAAAATTAACAGATTTACAAGATTTTCTCAGTGTGACTCATTTTTGAGTTACAATTTAATCACTTATTTTTTTCCTGTATACCTTATTTCCATATCTTTACCAATTTAAAAGAGTATGCTTAACACACCATTTTAAGACAATATGATAGTCATGAAGTCTTTGTGTGAGAAAGGTAACAGAGAAGTTAATCCCTAATGAAAATCAACAAGGAAAATCAACAATGAAGGGATTTGCCTGGTGCTTTTCAGTGATTTACAACATTTTACAAAACAATGCAAGTAAGGGAGAGGCTAATCTATAATCATAGAAACAAAAATGACAGCATTCTAGGTTACAGATGCCTGCCATGCAACTCAGACCTTATACCCACATTTATTTAAGGTTCAAAATGAGTTCCAACAGCTTAGATTTTGAAGTAATTATTTTCACACGACCACAGCCTTAACTAGAATGTCATCTTTGAGAATGGTGCTCATTTAATGGGACATGACCAGAAACTTTAAAATAAGTGAGTTTGACTTTATAGAGGCAATGTTTACAAAACCTTCTTGGGAATACTGCTATGGTAAATCACTTAAAATGTTTCCAAGCATTAAAACTGAGTAAGGAAAGTCACTCCCGGGAGCTCTAGAAACTTTAAATTTATTTTGGACATCTCGGCAACATAGAATTTTGCCCAAATTAATTAGTACTGCAGATAAAAATCTGGTAAAAATTTAGGGTCAGTTTCCTAGTTTCAAGGAGCTTTTAAGTCCAATTTAATTTTCCTTCTGTAAATTTCTAACGAAGTAATTCAAGAAGACCTAAATTGTAAGTTATCATTCTTGTTGTACCTATGTTAGTAACTAGAACAAAGTTAATGATACCAGCTTTATTTTGCAATAAAAAATGATCTTTCCTTGAGAGTGTTTTTCATCAACTCGTTACCGGTGGTGACCCTGTATGTGCCTGCAGCAACCTCAATTCCTGCCTCCTCAGAAGAAAGAATTTGACTAAGAAGCATAAGGCAGAAGGAGAGACAGAGGCAAGTTTCTGCGCAGAAGTGAATGTTGATTTAAAAGCTTTAGAGCAGGAATGAAAGGAAGTAAATTACACTTGGAAGAAGGCCAAGCTGGCAAATCGACAGATAAGTGCACAGTTTGACTTTCTGACTTGGGGTTTTATCTGTGGGCATGCTTCCGGAGGCTTACGTCCTCCCCCGATTCTTCTCCTGGCGTGGACTCTCTGCATGTACAGTGACCTACCGGCATGTGGGAGGGGGTGTACACGCAGTGTGTTTACTGCGGTTGTGCACATGCTCACTTGAGGTGTTCTTCCC
>NW_012098321.1:894920-897267 GCF_000951045.1 Mandrillus leucophaeus
TTCCACATGACTGAGGGGGGCTCAGAAAACTGAAAATCATGGCTGAACTGAAGGGGAATATATATATACTTATGTATATCTCTGTATATATATAAATATATATGTTATATATGTGTATATAAATAAATATATGTACATATACACATATATATTCTCATTATCTGGATAACCATATATATGCAATATATATAGATTCTCATATGTATTATCATATATGTATTCTCATATATATATTCTCATATATATGTGCATGTATATATGTGTGTGTATATATATTCTCTTTATCTGGAGAACCCCAACTCATACAGGATTAGTAGATTAGTACTGAAATACTGAAAATTGAACTAGACAGTACTTTCTTATTTTTAATGTTTACCCAATTTTTAATTATTTATTTCCTTCCCTACATTCATGGAAGAAACATTTTCACATTTTCTTCCTAACTCCTACCATGACAACATTGAGAACTAAAATATGACAATCTAGATCCTTATTGGTATTTTAGGTTACCTAGCAGCTGTTCCATTTCCCCAGGAACTAAAGAAGATCTGTAGACCAAAACCTGATGACTTCAACTAAACCTCCAAGGAGTCACCACCACAACAGAACATGCATGAAAAACCTTTTTTCCTGGACAATCTGCTCTCTGAATGATATGGTTTGGATCTGTGTCTCCACTGAAATCTCATCCTGAATTGTAATCCCCACATGTCGAGGGAGGGACCTGTAATCCCCACATGTCAAGGGAGAAAGGTAATTGGATCATGGACGTGGTTTCTCCCATGCGGCTCTCATGATAGTGAGTTCGCATGAGGCCTGATGGTTTTATAAGAGTTTGGAAATTCCTCCTTTGCTCTTCTCTTTCCTGCTGCCTCGTGAAGAAGGTGCTTGCTTCTCCTCCATTTTCTGCCATGATTGTGAGTTTCCTGAGGCCTCCTCAGCCTTGTGGAACTGTGAGTCACTTAAACCTACTTCCTTTATAAATTACCCAGTCTTGGGAAATTTTTGTAGCAGTGTGAAATGGACTAATACACTGAACCATGTAGGAAGTCTGGAAAAATCCTTGGATCGTGCATGTCTTCATATGACAAATAACCACGACTGTGAACAACAGCACCAAGAGCATCAACATCCTAATTTTGAGAGTGTAAAGGAAATGAGCGTAAGTGAAAGATTTTCCTTTACCAACCTCTTGACTTCTTGGAATACACTAGACTGTTTACCCTCATAATTAATTTCTGGCTCTTTTCATTAACACACATTTTATATAATGTCTCTTTTTTAATTTAATCATTTCTTTTTTATTTTAAACATTCCTTTTTAAGGACACTTAATATTCAAGACTTTAAAACAATTGGCCTTTACTATCACGTCTCAACAAATAGTCCAACTGGTTTGGCAGCAGCAAGACCAAAAGAAGCCTCAGGCAATTTCTTAGACACTATTTTACTTCACTCAGGAGGTTTATGATCACTTATGAATTGTTCAACTAGAAGTCCAGTTCATTTTGAGTAAAAGCGGGTAGGTACTAATAATGGCAAAGTTTACCTAGGTCCTACGCACTTGGAAAACAGGAATGGTTAAGAAATATCCCAGTATTTTGCATTATGAGAAACTGTTAATTTTCAAGGACTCTCATGCGTGTTCTAAGAACTCATTATCTGTACTCTTTCTCCACCCCTCTTTGTGACTACCATAAGAAATGTGCTCATACTTTCACAATTCCTCCCCGGCTCCATTCTTTTTGGGGGGATGTTTCTCCTTATTACCATAGCCTGAATACAGTAATTTCCTTAATTGCCCAGGACAGTTTTATTTCTCATATCCCTGCCTAAGGAACATTTTACTATAAAAGCATCAAAGTACAGAATCTAAATCTCTGTAAAAACTTGAGCAAAATAAAAAGAAGTTTCAAAATGATTTCCTGAACTCGTATAGTGTCCAATTTATTTATTGTTTAAGTGAGAAAGACTCAGTATTTATCTCTCCATGAAAGAAAATGGTGTTAGAAGGAAAATAAATCACTTGTATTAATGTCCAACAGCTTAGCCCAGGATGCTATACAGAGTATTGTGAAATTACCCTGAATTTAACTGGGTATTACACAACAGAGCCAAGAAAATGGGTTTATATTATTTCTTACTTCTTTTTTATAAGGCACAAAAGCCTAAGTACCCAGTCACAAAGATTTCAATGATTCATTAATATCAATAATAAGTATATATTTGATTTGGAAGAAAATTGTATATCTTCTTTACACTAAATATATTCTGGAGAAACCTGCATTTTCTAAAATAATCTTCTTAAGTTCTTTTTTTTTTGAGACAGAGTCTCGCTCTGTCGCCCA
>NW_012098321.1:900967-901945 GCF_000951045.1 Mandrillus leucophaeus
GTGTGTGTGTGTGTGTGTGTGTGTGTGTGTGGTGTGCTCTCCTACTGTGCTCATGTCTGACCTACTGTAACCAAATGGGCCATCAAATTAGAGAAAATTTTTGTGTTTCAGTAGAAACCTGTATTTTCTACAGTACATCTTTGCAGGTTGTCAATTCCTGTCCTGTTTATTGTCTTCAGACTATTTTGCATCTCTGTAAATTCCTGATTACTGGCAAGTTTGCTACTACTGTCTTCTCTGGTGGAAGTTCAATTTGCATACACCCTACCCTCCAACTCCCCCCCAAAAAATATTTTGTGTCAGTTTGGGCATAAAATACCCGGATTGAACACTGTTTCTTGATGTGTTTGTGATGGTGTTTCTGAATGAGATAAGTATTTGAACTGGCAGACTCAGTAAAGTAGATTGCACTCCTAATTGTGCTTGGGTAGGGGACATCACCCAATCCCTTGAGGGCTTGAATAGAAGAACCGCTCCTGCCTGAGTCCTTGAGCTGAGATATTGATCTTCTCCAGAGCGTCTGTTTCTCAGGCCTTCTACCTCAGAGTGAATTATCTCACTCTGTCATATGGCTTTCCTGGGTCTCTGGCTTCCAGCAGATCAGTCATGGTGGGGCCTTTCATCCTTAATAATCGCATGAGCCAATGAGAAATAATAAAATGTCTTCACACATAGGTAGGTGTATGTGTGTGTATGCGGGTATATATATACCCACATACACATACTTATATATGAAGAGATTTTATTCTATGTGGAAAGAGACTATATATATGAAGAAAGTTTAATTGACTCATAATTCCACATGACTGAGGGGGGCTCAGAAAACTGAAAATCATGGCTGAACTGAAGGGGAATATATATATACTTATGTATATCTCTGTATATATATAAATATATATGTTATATATGTGTATATAAATAAATATATGTACATATACACATATATATTCTCATTATCTGGATAACCATATATATGCA
>NW_012098321.1:904310-958714 GCF_000951045.1 Mandrillus leucophaeus
GCTCTTCTTAAGTTCTTGAGTAGTTTTAAGTACATTAAGAGATGAAAAACACTTGATGTGACCAATAGTTAAATAATTTTAACAAGCTTCACAATTTCAATGTGACAGAAAAAACTATAATTTTACAACATATGAGTTAAGCCATTGTTTTTTTGTAATGCATATGTATAAAAGAGCATCACGAAACTTATTGAAATAAGAAGCTCAAAATAGTATGATATAATTATTATTTTAACCCTTGCCTATTTAATTTTCATGATAAAAACTAAAGGCCACTTTTGATTTAAGCCTTTCCTTTTTTGGTCTCACATTTCAAGTTTCAAATGTTGCTTCCACTGAGATAACTAGCTGCTTTAGACAAATTGAGATGGAATCAATTTCTCAGAGCAGACTTATGATCTTTCCCTTACTGACTATAATTTAGCATTTCAAAAAGTCACAAAGGATTTTAGTCCCCCGTAATTCTCATTGACTCTGATAGGAACTGTATTGATCAGTTTTATAGCATCTGTAACCTTTGAATAAGATGAAGAAATTTAAGTGTCATGGGCAGGATAGAGTAGCCTAAGACAATATAGATATGGGCAGGATTTTTTTCAATATCAACAGCAACCTACCAACTACTCTATGTGGATGTTTGAAAATAATGGTCTGATTATATAGGTAAATGTACTCCTTTAAAGGTTTAGCTGCCCTGATTGGTTGTAATGATTGATTAGTTGCTTATTAGGTGGAAGCCAAACCAGCAATCCAACCACTTCTGACATTTAAAGGAAATGTCTTATGACGTTACTAGATGTGCCTGCCCATGACCCAATACCCCATTTTCCTTCCACTGAGGAGATATATGCTAACATGCTAAGAGGCTTGAATCACGTATGTTGCCAGCTACCATTATATCTGAATTCCAGAAAGTAATAAGTCTGGGTTAGCAAAATAGAAATTAAAATGATGAGATCCTATTAACATTAATAAAGCAACACAAATATATATTGGGCATCTAAAGAGGCTATTTAGCTGAATGCTAAGTATCTACGTTGCAGCTCAGGATATCTCTAATGCCCTTCTAATGCTTTTCTTATACTCTTCTGCTGGATATCAGGAAAATGCCATGTTTTCTCTTTTGTCATAGTCAAGGAGTAAGCACGCAGTGATAATGAACCTATATTGGAAATGTGGAGGGGGTGGTAGCCTCAGGAAGACACGAGGTTACACTTGTATTATTATATCAAGCAAAATATTCATCACTTAAACCAAGTGAAGTTTCTAAATGCCAATTTAAAAACCATGAAAAGTCTTCAACAAATACATTACAATCAAGAAGAGTGGGCTAAATATTTTTTCACATCATTTACCAGTGATTGTTGTAAATGTGCTTCCACCTTAATTAATAAAAGATGATTTCAAAATGAATAAATCACAAAGGATTTTCTTCTAGCACTTGGCTTAATGATGAATAAATGAAGACGAGAGAATTCTATTGGAACATAAAGACTTTTTTTTTTTTCCTAAAGGTGAGCTAAAATAGCTTTTAAAAATACACAAAGAAAATGTATTTTATTGAAAAGAAAAATCTTCATTCACTGTATTTGACATTAAAGCTAAGGGAAATCTGTAGAAATAAAGTCTCTTCAAAAACCTTTTCATATGTAGACATTCTGATTAACTGATTGAGAAGAGGACAATAATATTTCCCCCCTCAGAATAAAAAAAAGTTAAAAATAAATGCAGTTAATACAATTGCAATAAAGGAGTCAGTTAAGTGGAACAATGTTATAGAACAGTGAGATAGCAATAATCATAAAAAAAGAAGTTTTAAAAGAGAGAAAGAAATAAAAATGCAATTTACTGTTTTGTTAACGGTGGACATTTTATGTGCTTATGAAGAAAAATGTCTCGTATTTTAGTCATTAATGTGTGTTTCCAATTTGAGGGCAACTATTCAGTTGAAGTGAGTATTTTAGGGGAGAGAAATGTTCTTCCCACCTTATTAGTGTTCAGTGTTATTATTAACTGAAGATGATTCTCTCATTATAGTTGGAACACTGAGGTCAAATTCGAGTCTCTGGTCATTAATATCTTGGTGCCCTTGTACAAGTTACTCAGATCCCAAAGCTTTAGATTCTTTGGAAACAGCAAGATATTTGAAGAAAAGATCTCCAAGGCTCTTATGGGCACTATCTTTACCTTTTAAAACTTTTGTGACATGACAGCAAATAACAGAGAAACAAATAAAGCTCTACAGATTATATACAAATCATTGCTATGGTTGTATCTCCTTCAATTTCATGTGCTTCATCCTAGCCCCCATAGTGATGGTATTAGGAAAGGAGGTCTTTGGGAGATGATTAGATCATGATTTTGACAAATGCTTTTATAAAGAGACAATTATAAAATTATCTTTTATTAAAAAGGGGAGAGGTAGCTAGCCCCTTTCAGTATGAGAGGAAACAAGGAAGAAAGTGCATTTATAAGAAAATGTGCCCTTACCAGACACCAAACCAGTGGGCACCTTGATCTTAGACTTCTCAGACTCCAGCATTGTGAGAAATAAATTTCTGTTGATTATAAGCCACCCAATTTATAGTAGTCTTTTATAGCAACACAAATGGACCAAGATACCCAAACAAACTTATACAGTGTCATTTGCTTATAGCAGTCTTGGCATTTTAGCAAGTACAGGAAGGTTATGAAAACAACACAACACAAAGCAAAGCAAAGCATAACATGTCTGCTTTTTTAAAATATAAAAGACAAAACAAAACATTTGGAAGAATAGGAGTGTTGTTATTTTATTTAACTATGATGGAGTTTCTAACAGAAATAAGAAAGTGATGTGAACTCACTTAAGATTGTTGACAAAAAGCTATCATCCAATATATGATGAAATGTCATAAAGAAAACCACAAACTCGGTATCAGTGTCAGATAAACTAGAACCCAATATTACAGTTAAACTTTCTACGTCATTTTTCAAAGACTACAAAAACATTATAAATCAGAATACTGTAAACATTTTTCACCAGGCATGGATTGAAAACTCTTTTAAAGGGTAATTAGCTACTTCATATTTCTCTATGTCAATGACAACAGTTCCTCACAAAAATAAAAGATCTCAGGTATCCAATTTCCAGTCTTTGCTTTGGTTCATTGAATTTAGAAAGTAACACAATTGAGCAGAATTTCTGAATTTGGAAGAACTTCTCAGCTGACCATCTGCATATGTACAATTTAAAATACTCTACCTAGATGTAAAAATCCACTTTTTCACATGACTCTCCCTTATAAGGTACATCGCATGAATTGTTTTGGGTACAAAAATTCAAATTAAAAAAACACATCTTTTTGTTTTATTTTATTTTATTTTTTGCCCACTCTAAAATGCAATTTAAGTGAGTCTATCAAGTCACTGACTTAAACTTTTCAAAAACTGATAGAATCTAGAATTGCCTGAAGGTGGATTCCTTCCCTGTCCATCCAGGATGGAAAGAGGTGATGCCTTTCTTTTCCATCATAAAAGTCACGGATGGGCACACTCCTATAACAAAAGAAAGATTAACAAGATAAATGTATAACAAATTGATTTAATTATAGTTTTATGTGACATGGGAGCCTTCAGAATGAATACCAAAGAACAGGGGAAAGTAACAATTTTTATGCTTAGGTTTGATAAATAACAAACAGCCATGTAGAAAGAAGACTGGACAAAAAGGGTGACCTAATTTGGAGTGGAGAAACCCAGCAAGGACTGTCTATTCAGATTTCTTTTTGCCTTTCTGCTGTAACATTTCTTCCTCCTGAGTAAGGGGCAGTACCTTTTCTGGAAAGGGATCTTACAACCTACCATCAAACAATGTATGCCAGATAATTTCTTCATGGCCAGTTCTTACACAGAAAGACGAGGAAAAATTTGAGTAATAATTGTAGATTTTTTCACTTGCTTTGGGGAAAAGGGTTCCAGTATCTATGATCCGCCTTGGGAAAAAGAGTTTGTAGTTGCTATGGCTTGCTCTGGGAGAAGGAGGGGAGGGAGACAGGAACATAGGAGAAAGTCAGAGAGAGACTTTTCTTCTTAGGCTACTTCTGAGGCCTTCTCTTCTCTGGGCCTCAGGGGGTATCATTCTCTGAGCCCCAACAGTTGGTAGACGCTTTTCCACAACCTCTACCTTTTCAACAAAATCTACCATATCGTATTAAGCCTTTTGAAAATTTTACTGACTAGAAACTGAATCATTCCAACTAATGAGGTGAATATAGATTAAGGTTATGGAGGTTCTGTAACTTCTGGTTCTGAGAGAGGAGGAAGTTAGGGGCTGGTTAGGCAAATAGACAGGGAGGATTTTGGGAGAGGGAAAGAAAAGGGCAATTTTCAGAGGATCAACTGCAGAACAGCACCTGCATCACCTCTGCAGCTAGTGGGAAGAAATGTGGTTAAGAAGGCAACTTTTCTGCCTTCTTGCCTTTCCCTTTAGCCTGGAAGTTGTTCAGAAAGGACTGTCCCAACTTAGATCCAGGTGCAATAAATCAACCTAAATGTCCTTAACTAGACCAAGCTTATTATAATGTCATTGACATGACATTAGCATTGTGGTTTTAGCACCCCTGTGGATTTCGCTGAGGCACTCATGGGTAGTAACCAAGATAGACTCACTCTGGCCAGCCCCAGGAATGTGCCTCCCTAGGAGGGAATTTTACCACTCTAATTTGGGCAAAATCCACAGAAGACTTCCTGGTTTCTGCCACATAAGAGACCCAGAAGAACTCAGCCTCATTTCTGGCAACCTGCTTGCAAGTCCCCTCTCTTTGCTGAGAGCTTTCCTGTTGCTTAATAAATACTACTCTACTTACTCTCCAGTGTGCACATGCCTCATTCTTCTCAGTTGTGGGACACGAACTCAGACCTAGCTGAAATAGGGACTAAGCAGACTGTACCAGTGTGTACAATGAGCTCACAATTTGAAACGATAAGAAAAACATTATCTTAGGTTCTAGTTTATCCAATCTGGTACTAATTAGTTAAACAACATTGTCCATTGGAAGTTTTTGTTGGATTTTGTAGCTGATTTCTAGTCGTATGTTAAACTTTGTACAACACTGCATTTATTAGTTCTTTGCCAGCAAGTTTCCTTTTATAACTGCTTCATAGTTCTGAGAAATACTGGAGAAGCCCCCTCTTCATTCCACACCCTCTTAAAAGTGGGGAGGCCGGGTGCAGTGGCTCATGCCTGTAATCCCAGCACTTTGGGAGGCTGAAGTGAATAGGTCACTTGAGCCAAGGAGTTTGAGACCAACCTGGGCAACATCGTGAAACCTCGTTTCCACTCAAAATACAGAAATTAGTCGGGTGCGGTGGCATCTGCCTGTAGTCCAAACTACTTGGGAGGTAAGACACAAGAATCTCTTGAACTCGGGAGGCGGAGGTTGCAGTGAGCCAAGATCACAGCACTGCACTCCAGTCTGGACAACAGAGAGAGACTCCATCTCAAAAACAAACAAACAAACAAACAAAAAGCAGCGGAGGGTGGGGAAACAAGATATAGTCACTCATGGTCAATCTCTGCCAGTAGTACCTGTTCAGTACTTCCCTATATTTGGGATGACTTGTTTCCCTTATTTATACTCCAAAATCGATGATAATGGCATTCAATAATGTCTTCTTCCTTATTTGGATACCCAGTGATAGCCTTCTTCTATTTTCTAACTAAATTACTTTAAAAGACAAAGTTTATAACAAATTTCATGGCATGGTTACAATATAGAAATGTTTATTCTGTTTCCTTTAATGTAACTTTTATGTAATATCCTGCTTGAATTGAATGGCCTACCACAATGTTTTCTTTAGTATGATTTGAATGTTCCATATGCTTAACATACATAAAGCATTGCCACATGGCAAAGGACAAAAAGGTCCCTGGGGTCTGCAGAAAGACAATTCATCAACCATTCCTTAACACGTCAGTTGTCATGCAGGTACCATCCATGGTACTATGTTTGGCCCAGGTTTACCAGGAGCGCTTTGTTTCTTCAACTGATAACGTGTTACAAAATTCTAATTTTAGATTATAGTTCTGCTCCAAAGAGACCCACCTTGAGAATCAGAAAGCAGTTATACCTGGGAACTTAGGAAAATGGTAGGGAAAAACCTCATGATGTTAGGAAGTAGCATGCTTAATCACTTCCTGGTCATCAGTTAGTATTGCCATTATCAAACATTGCTTTGCAGGCAGCGACATGACATGACATGATACATGGCCTCTCCTAGAGCCAGTAACATGTTCCCTTTGTTGACACCGGATGATTTAAAAATCACACGTTATTCTGACATTCTACAAGTTGTATCTGGAATGTAACTAAAGATTCTACTATCACATTGTTTTGGACAAACCTAAAACACAGATGAAAGGTGTTGTATTGAGATATACATATTTTATAATATTTGGGTATATAAAACAAGAAGTAATCTACAGGAAAAATATTAACCAGAGAACTATTCTTCAGGGCTTGCCTGTGGGTTACAGTAGTATTGCATATAAAGCAAAAATCAGTTGGAGCCAATAAAATGTCTGCTAGCAATGTGGTTTACAATCTCTTCATAGATGCCATGTATCTTGAATTAGGCAATTAATTTGAGCATCCAAATTCAGGCAATCCTGTCTTCTTAAAAAAAGGAAAAGAAAATCTATGTGCCAGGTTACATGGTGATGGGAGGGAAGGAAATTCCAGGAAGAGGTTAGATATTTCAGCTATTACCCAAAACTGTGTACACTGGTAAATCATAATGAGTCACTGTGCTGATCCAGATTAAGTAAGTGGAAGAGACATCAAATGACAATGGCAGCCATCGTTCCTAGCAAAAGAGCATATCACGTTTACTTCACAGCTGAAATCAAAGCTTTCTTAGGACACACACCCTGAAATTGCCTTCCCTAACTCAGTCTGTCCAAGGTCAAACTGCCCTCCTTGATAACTTTCAACCAGTCAGTTTATTCAGAGGAAAAATAAAACAAAATGAAACAAAACAATACCCATTTCCACAGATCGTTTGTGCTTTAAGCCTTTTAAACCTGTCTTTGCTTTTTTTCGATGAGACAATCTACACGATTGACCTTCTCTATGTACGTGTAACTTCAGCTCTGCTCTGCTATCTCAGAGTAATTATGAATTGTTATTTATTTGAAAATATTCCCCTCTTAGTTATTCTCTGAGTAATTATTTGAATATATGTATGAATAATTTTTTTTTTTTTTTTTGAGACGGAGTCTTTGCTCTGTCACCCAGGCTGGAGTGCAGTGGCCGGATCTCAGCTCACTGCAAGCTCCGCCTCCCGGGTTCCCGCCATTCTCCTGCCTCAGCCTCCCGAGTAGCTGGGACCACAGGCGCCGCCACCTCGCCCGGCTAGTTTTTTGTACTTTTAGTAGAGACAGGGTTTCACCGTGTTAGCCAGGATGGTCTCGATCTCCTGACCTTGTGATCCACCCGTCTCGGCCTCCCAAAGTGCTGGGATTACAGGCTTGAGCCACCGTGTATGAATAATTTTTTAAGTGGACCGCAAAGAGAGACATATATGTAAACTAAGAAATGAATCTTTTGGAAGTGGAGGTTAACAGGAACTTGGTTGACAAATATTTTATAAGTAATTACTGTGTTCACTGTGTGTACTGTGTGTGGATTTGGGTAATTGTCCCTCTCGTGACTGATATAAGCAATGATGTGTATCTTCTCATGAAGCTACGCTATCTGTGCCTACCACATAGGTGGCATGTCTGAAGATGACCGAGGTTAGAACATAGTATGTCCAGTAACACAGTGAGTCAGTCACAGAATTTAAATCAAGATGGCGCTTTATTTTTCAGATAAACAATGACATGCATAATTTTCCACATGTATTTCACATGTAATGAGCAGTGTTCATACAAGTAGAAAAATATGTTTATGACAGTATAGCCTAATAGAAAGAGACCATCGAGAGCACGTTTTTAAACCCTGGCTTAATTTTCAATTTACTGTATGATCTTGGGAAGATAACATATTTTTTGAACTTCAGTTTTTTCATGTTTAAAAAAGAAAGAGTGACAATTAACCCATAGATCTGTGTTCATAATAGAGAGAACCCATGTACCTAAAAGACATTAGTACAATCATGCTCAATATATAATAATTTTCATTAGTATATCTTTAAAATTTTTCCCTAGTATATACTGTTTAAAGTACTTAAAATTCATGTTATTGGTCTGTGTTACTTAAGTTAAGGATTCTATATAAAAAGTACCCTGATAATTTTGTAAAATTTTTATATCTATTATTACTTGTGGACATTGGCATAAGGTATATTTCTGATAGTATTTCATGATCTGCTTATTGCCTTATCACTACTTATTCCTTGGAGCCTAACTAATCCTTTCTTTATATTTATCCAAGTTACTAATGCTGACATGGCTAATAAAGATCATATTCTGTAGCAATTTGATTAGCAAACATTAGAAAAAAAGGAACGACCTGACTGCATCAGCAAAAATAAATAACTGATCTATACTTGGTCTCAGCTTTTACTTTATATATAATTTGTCAAATATATCACTAATGTTTCATTTTTGAGGCACTTTTAAATAGTTGAGGATTAAATGTCTCATTATTGCTTGATGTGATAAGAATTTTATTCCAAAGACCATCTTAGTAACAAGACATATTTGTTCAAGTTTGTGTGTGTGTGTAAGTAGATTAATTTTGTATGTCCAACACATTCTTTATCAGAAGGCTCTTTGTTTTTGAAACATACACTATTAAACAGAATTTACTAGTATTAAAGTTCAATTGGAAATCCATTTTATGTGTTATGCAAAATGTCCTTTATTTGTCACACATTTAAATTCACTAAGATAGAAGACTCAATATCTTTTTCTACCTGAAGGGGAGAGAGGTTAGGTGACACAGTGAATTAACTTTAAAGCTGTCTCTTTTCATCTCTAAAGACCTGAAGGTCACATTTACTTATATTGACTTACAAATGGGAAGTATAGTGGTTCCAGAAATCACCCATGTACCACACAAATTGCCAATCATGGAGATCTGTGCTCAGAAGAGTCCCAAACCAACAACAGAAAATGCTGTAGATAAAAAATATCCTAAGTTTTTACAAGGAGGTTTTTTATAGGAGGCATGATGAGATCTAGCTGTAATTCTTAATGCCCTCCGTAATGTTACAGAGTGATAAGGCTTAGTAATCCTTTTTCCATTTATTCTTTTCTTTTTAATTTATTGAGAAAACTATGAAATAAGAAAACCAAGTAAAGTAGTCAAGGTCAAGGTCATAGAGTAAATTAGAGCAAGACTCAGAGGGAAGCCATTTTGTCTGCTAAATCTCATAGCCAGAGTTGGTAGAATCACTTTATACTCCTAAAATATCTGCATTGTTGATTTCTCTATCATACATGCCTACATTTTGTAGGCATATTGTTTCTCTATTGTGCTTTATTTAGATTAGCACCAAATTTTAAAATTCAATTGCAGCATAAAATATTAATAGACTATATAATCATGATGAGTATTTACAAATGCAAGCAAAATAAATATATACCTTAAGTAGTTTTAAAGTATATAGCTTTAGAAGATATTAAATACAATGATAATGTTGATTATTTCATTTATTAAACACTGAATCCTGTTTCATTTTTTAAACACTGAATCCCTTGTTTCTGTTATTTGTGACTCCAAATATCACAAGGTGTCCTTAAGCAACCTGGCTTACAATATGGTCTCTTTGCAGAGCCATCTCAAATATGTGGAGAACTGGGAAGATTACCCTGGGCATCATAATTTAGGAATATTCTCTTCTAAAAAAATTTTTAAGGCTGACTCAGGAGATTGAGTGGTGAACTAGAGACGGTGGTGTTAAATCTTCAAGCTCCCATAAGCTGTAGCCACCCAACAACATTTCCTCCCTATCCCAACCCACACTACAACCCCCATCAGAAGAACAGAGGACACTGTTCCTTCCACATGTTTTATTCCTCAGGAAATATTTGTTTTAGAATGTACTTATTGCTTTCTTTAAGGTGTTTTCATTTATTCAAAGAAGGAGATGAGACAATGTGATTTTTTTCTGTTTATCCATCCCTTTCAATCTTTGCATATTTTTCTGCATTTTAATTATGTCCAATGAGAAATTGATAGCTCAAAGTGAACAAGGCCATCACTGCACAATGGTGCTCATATTAAGAGAAATTAGCCAGTGGACCCAGTGACTAAAGCCTATAATCCCAGCACTTTGGGATGCCGAGGCGGGCAGATTGCCTGGGGTCAGAAGTTCGAGACCAGACTGGTCAAAATGGTGAAATCTCATCCTACTAAAAATACAAAAATTAGCTGGGCGTGTTCGTGGGCACCTGTAATCCCAGCTACTCAGGAGGCTGAGGCATGAGAATCGCTTGAGCCCAGGAAGTGGAGGTTGCAGTGAGCCGAGATCATGCCACTGCACTCCAGTCAGGGTGACAGAGATTCTGTCTTCGCTTGCGCCCAGGAAGTGGAGGTTGCAGTGAGCCGAGATCGTGCCACTGCGCTCCAATCAGGGTGACAGAGAAAGATTCTGTCTCAAAAAAAAGCACATGCTCTCCTAAAACGTTACTATATGGCAATGTTAATAGCAAAAGTATCTACGAAAAGAAGATACAGAATAGTAAAAGATATGTTTAATATTCACATTTCCAGTATAATAACATGACTTTATAATTATAAATGGGAAATGCATCTATTGTTTTCATAGTACAAAGGAACCTGCATAAAGCTTCTCTGTACATTCTGAGTTTGCAGGAATTTCTGACGGGTTGGCCTTTTTTGTTTTAAACTATAAAGACGATAGCCACAAGTTAAGACATGTTGAGAATGAGATTATATATGATAGGTAGATAGACAGATGATAGATCGATACATAGATAATCTTTCAACAGAAGTGTGATACTTCCATATTTCTTATATTGTGACTTATCTTCCAATATATTAATAGAAGTTTTCTCACCAGTCTATATTATTATGTGTCAATTTCTTAAAGAGTTTTACATCAAGCCTACTTTTCCTTGGTTACTTTTTTTTTCTGGCAATTTTGTCAAGCATAAACCTATTTTGCTCTAAAGACCCACAGTTAATTCTGTAAATGATTTATTCCAAAAACTCTTGCTGTTTTTTCTTCTATCACTGATTATGTTTTCAAGCTTGACACGTTGCATAACCTCACACTTTCAGAGCATGCTTTTGTTTCAAAACTGTTTTAGAATGTTTTTATTGGTTTGTGTTTTCTCTTCTTCCTTCTCTATATGTTCATAAATCTAGTTTAAATTATATATAAAAATTCAACTGGTAAAGTTCTTAGTGTATTCTGCTCTAAAATAAGATTATACTGAAACCCATATCTTAAAAATTTAAATCTCATCACAATAATTTCCCCAACACAAACCCTAATAACACACTTACAAATATAAAACTCAAAGACATTGGAAACATTCCCATAAAACAAGATACATTTATTTCAAATGTGACTATAACAAAATCTCTTAAGACTAGAGCCAAGTATATTGTACTGTGATTCTTCCACTTACAAAACTGAGAGGACGCAAAATCTCTAAATTCCGGAAATCTATTTCATCTAAATTACATTCAGTGTTTATATGAGCTGTGTTGCTACCCACCAAAGTGATTTATTTTCTTTGAAATGAAAATAAGAAACTTACACAAGGCAGAGAAGACATTGATTTGATTTTTTTTTCTTAGGTTCATAGTCAACATTGCAATTGCTCTTCGGTTCTTTTTTTAATGATTTCATAGTATTACTAGGAAACAAAAGACAAACTTTTGTTATTATGGATGCCTTCATTTGGGATCTCTTATTCAATTATACCGTAAGCTAGAAGAGTAATGCTCTTCTGAGTTTCAGGTTTTACATTTCAGATTTATTTACATGATTTTTACCTTGCTCGGAAAACAAATATATGTATATATTTTTTAGGTTTAATGAAACACACACACACACACACACACACACACACATACACCTTCTGAAAAGCTCTTTGTCTTTTAAGCACATTTGTCCCATAAAATCTACTTTGCTTAAACTCCCTGTGTCTACATACCAGATGTAGACATCCATACAATTGATTGTAAACTTTTCAGACAATCTCAGATGATCTTCCATTTCTAAGATATGCAAATTAATACATTGCTAGTGCCTTTTTATTGTAGAAGTTTTTCTGTTAAAATACATTCATATTTAAATTTATTAAATTATTTATTCATTGCAGCTGTCAATTTGAATGATTAATAATCATTCTTTTCATTTTTCCTTACTATATTAGAGGTAAGAGTTATCCTTTTAAAAAGTTACTTGCTGAATCTTCTTAAAATCTGTGATAATAATTTAAAAGGATGATGATTGGCTTTATACAGACTCCATTTTTGAACTTTTATTTCCTTAAAATATTCATAGTTAGATAAATATAATTTTTTATTACAATTTTCTTAATTGCTTTGTCCTAATAAAAGTGGCAAATGAATACCTTGAGTCTACTCAATGCTTGTTTCCTATGAGTTAGATTACACAGTAAAGAACAGTTTCATCAAATATTTTATGCACTGTTGTTTTTAGGACTCTATATTTTCCTCAAACTGGAAACTTCTTGCTGAAATACAAATAATTCTGATTTACAATGATACCTAGAAATAATTTACTTTTCTCTTAGTATACATACCTCATTATGTACTATACACAGTTTTAGAGGAACAATTCATTAATAATAAAATACCAGTGGCCTAAATGATAAATTATTGAGAATTCTTACTTTCCAAATTGTAGGACATTGCAGATGGTGACAAGGTAGGCTTAGACACAAACATCAGTTTTCATGTCATTGTATATAAACTGTGTCACATTTAGAGACTTTAAAAGAACATGCGAGGATGTCAGAGCTATGTGGTCATGCAGGATGGATTTTTACGAATCTACTCACCTTTGCAGGTCCAGAAATATTTTTCTAAGATGAAAGACAGTGTTCATTCTTGAATTCCATTTGTATGGAACTATTAGCTAAGTAATTCATTTACTTTTCTCTGTTTTTTTTGAACATTCTTCTAATCCAAAATTATGGCTTTTCTGTACTATTCTAAATGAGCTTTGCTAGATGACTGGCTACAGAATTTAATAAAGTAAGTAGAGTTTCTAAATTACCTCTTTTAGAGAGCTTGCTTCCATTTTAAGAGAGATCTTCAATGTTCAGTGCCAAAACAGGGACTGCTTTTGAGAATTTTGTGTGGGTGAATAGAATAAGAAACCTATTGAGCTGAGTGAAATTAGTGATTAAAGTAGTTTATCAAATAACAAACCAGAACTTCCATAAGGATGGCCCTTTCCATTCTACCTTATTTTTTCCTCACTCTATTTTATTTTCTTCTTATCACTACCTAAAATTGTAATTTATCCCAACCCCAGTATAATGTGTACTTGCTTACAATGGAGAATTTTTTTTTTTTTTCTGTTCACAGCTGTAGCCCCAATTACTACAGGAGTTCTTGAGTTCTTGACATAGTACAAACTAAAGCATTTCAAATGTTAAATAAATGAATCCACAGCACAAGAGGACAACAGGGCTCAGACATCCAGATTTCCAAAAATAACCTTATTTACATACGGTTTATACCAATGTTGAATGTGTTTCTAGTACATTTCTAAATCTCCTGTTTTAGCAAGAATACTATCTCTCCCTTTTCTCTAGGTTTAAAGAGAGTTTTGTTTCTCTTCTGTCCAAAACAAAGTTTCAAATTCTGATGACAAGTGCAAGAGACTTAGAGTCAGAAAAGCTCACGTTTGAGTAGGAGCTTTACTCCTTGTTTCTCATCCAATATTGGGAAGTCTGTTTACCTCCCCAGGAGCCTCAGTTACAACTTGTGTAAAATTGGAAATAGCCATCCTTGCTCAGGCTACACCACAGAATCAAGAGAATGAGAAAAGTTTGAAATTGCTTTACAAACACTGGAGACCTATGTCTGTGTCTTTTTTTTTCCTATCAAATCAACTAATAAAACATTGCTTTGAAACACAGAAGAGAGCTTCAATAATAGCATACAACTGAACTGTATTCATAATTAGAATAACTGGAATATTAAATTTAAATCAACCGAGGTCTTCTCTAATTCTGTATAAACATTTCTACTAATTATTCCACTAACATTTTATAGAATTTTGCTAAGTGCTATTGGGAAACACTGAAAAAGATACGGACTTTTCCTGCAAAAAGTTTAAAATCTAACTAGAAAGAGAAAATAGGAAATGAAATAATAGTAAAATAAAGATAAAATTTGTCCTGCATTACATTATTAGATAATGTCGAAAAAAATCGAGAGTAGCCATTCCCC
The DNA here is from genome assembly GCF_000951045.1 of Mandrillus leucophaeus. Lineage (NCBI taxonomy): Eukaryota > Metazoa > Chordata > Mammalia > Primates > Cercopithecidae > Mandrillus > Mandrillus leucophaeus. Next base: position 918,704 of record NW_012098321.1, read on the forward strand.
CCCAACCCCCGGATTTTTCAAGTCCAAATAAAAAAGAAAACAACTAATTATGTAATAACTATAATATAATAATAAATAAAAAAGAAAATCTCCCCAATAAGGGAATTTTAAATATAAAGAGCTAGTACTGGACTCTAAAGGTAAGTAACACCTAAATTCCATGAATTTTAAATAATTTCAAGCCGGGAGTGGTGGCTCACATCTGTAATCCCAGCACTTTGGAAGGCTGAGCCAGGGGGATCACTTGAAGTCAGGAATTTGAGGCCAGCCTGGCCAACATGATGAAACCCTATCTCTACTAAAAATCAAAACAACAACAACAAAAACTAGCTGGGCATGGTAGCACACAAATGGAATCACAGCTACTAGGGAGGCTGAGGCAGAATTGCTCAAACCTGGGTGGATGGAGGTTACAGTGAGCCAAGACTGCGCCCCTGCATTCCAGTCTGGGTGACAGAGTAAGACTCTGTCTCAAATAAAATAAAATAAAATAAAATAAAAATAAATTAAGAATGCCACTGTATTTATAATAAATGATACACAGAATTTACTGAGGTGACCTGGGACTTTTTTTCCTGAAAATGAGGCAAGGATTATTAAAAGAGGTAGATTAGCTGTTGGGTCAAACAAAAATATCATTTGTTTGATGAGGGTGAGAGAGAATGATGATGGTGATAGTGGTAAATAAAAATTTGAAGAACACTTGACTTTTCTTTGGTGCAATTTAAAGAGTGCTGCATAGGTTGTCTTAGAGTCACAGACAACTATTCTAGGCCAGAGGGTTTTGGTGACTTAGAACAGTATTTTGTAAAGCTCTTTTCTGTTACCTGTATAGAGATTTGGCAGAATTGTTAGACCACTGGACTAATAAATTAAGATATGGGTAGTTACCTATTGTGGAATGTATTGTGTCACCCCACAAGTCACAGGTTGAAGTCCTAAGCCCCAATATGATTATATTTGGAGATGTAGCCTCATTTACCTCATTAAGTTTAAACGAGGCCATAAAGTTGAAGCTTCAATCCAATGTGACTGTTGTCCTTATAGGAAGAGGAGGACATGGGTACACAGAGGAAAAGGAATATGAGAACGCAGATGAAGGGTGGAGTTTTCAAGTCAACGAAAGATTCCTCAGGAGAAATCAAACCTGTTGCTACCTTGATCTTAGATTTCAAGCTTCTGAAATGTGAGAAAATAAATTTCTGTTGTTTAAGCCGCCCAGTCTGGTGTATTTTGTTATGACAGCCCTAGCAGACTAGTACTAGTACAATGTGATATTAGAAGCTGACATCGTCCTCAAAAGCAGATGAAGAAAGGCAGTGAGACCAAGAAGAATGCAGGACAGCTGTGTCCTTAGGCTTGGGAAGATAAACAGCAAGATGGCCCCTCCCTAGGAGTAAAGAAACTCATTGAAAGATTTCAAACAGAGAACAGAGAAAAAGGTAGGGTATGAGAGCCAGGAGATGACATAATAAAATTTTCAATTTAAAATTCTATTTTTCAGACTGAAGTTTAAGAAATTGGTTGAGGAAAGATAAAAGGCATGAGTGGAGTATCATAAGCATATTGCAGGAGACTGATTCAGAAATGCTATCATGTACTTCTCTGTTAGCTTCAGGAGAGAAAAGTGGATAAAGTGGAGGGGCATCGAAGAGGTAACATCAATAGACCTTGTCAATGAATTGCCCAGGAGTCGTATGGACTAGAAGGTATCAATCTCTAGGACGCTGGTTGTCGATCCACCGAGTTTGAGGCAATGCCATCAATGCTCTGTTCTTATCCCTTTGGATCACTTTACCCTAGTGTATGTTTAGTCCCACCAACACAGCACTTTTATTTTATTTAGTTTATTCATACAGGTAGAGAGTAGGTGTATATAATTATGGGTGTATATATTTCTGGGGTACATGACATATTTTGATACAGCCATACTATGTCATAATCACATCAGGGTAAATGAGGTATCCATCACATCACCTCAAGCATTTATCGTTTCTTTGTGTTAAAAGCATTCCAATTAAATGTTATTTTTAAATGTACAATGCATAATGTACAATAAATTTTTGTTGGGAAATCACCTTGTTGTGCTATTAAATTCTAGATCTTATTCACTGCATCTAACTATTTTTTGTACCTAATAACCATCCCAACTTTCTCCTCCCCACTACACTTTCCAGCCTCTAGCAACCATCATTCTACTTTCTATCTCCATGAGTTCAATTGTTTTAATTTTTAGCTCCTATAAATGAGTGAGAACATGCAAAGTTTGCCTTTCTGTGCCTGACTTATTTCACTTAACAAAATGTCCTCCAGTTCCATCAGTGTTGTTGCAAATGACAGGATCTCATTCTGTTTTATGCCTGAATAGTACTCCATTATGTATTTGTAGCACATTTTCTTTATCCTTGTATTTGTTGATGGACACTTAGGTTAGTTCCAAATCTTGTCCACTGTGAAAAGAGCTGCAGTAGACATGGGAGTGCAGATATCTTTTCAATACACTGATTTCTTTTGTTTTGGGTACATACCTAGCAGTGAGATTGCTGAATCATATGATAGTCCTCTTTATAGTTTTTTGAGGAACCTCTATACTGTTCTCCATAGTGGCTGTACTAATTTACATTCCCACCAACAGTGTTCAAGCATTCACTTTTCTCTACATCCTTGCCAGCATTCATTATTTCCTATCTTTTGGATAAAAGCCATTTTAAATGGAGTGAGATGATATCTCATTGTAGTTTCGATTTGCATTTCTCTCATGATCAGTGATGTTGAACACCTTTTCATATGCCTATTTGCCACTGGTGTGTCTTCTTTTAAGAAATGTCTATTCAGATATTTGGCCTATTTTAAAATTAGATTGGTAGATTGTTTTCATATTGAGATATTTGAGCTCCTTATATATTCTGCTTATTAATTTCTTGTCAGATGGATAATTTGCAAATCTTTTTTCCATTCTCTGGGTTGTCTCTTCATTTTGTTGATTGTTTTCTTTGCTATGCTGAGCTTTTTGACTTAAGTGTTTAATTTATTTTGAATTGATTTTTGTATATAATGAGAGATGGGGGTCTAGTTTAATTCTTCTACATATAGATATCCAGTTTTCCAAGAACCATTTATTGAACATTCCACAGTGTATGTTCTCGACACTGTTGTTGGAAATGAGTTCACTAGAGATGCATGAATTTATTTCTTGGCTGTCTCTTCTGTTCCATTGGTCTGTTTTTATGCCAGTACCATGCTGTTTTGGTTATAATAGCCCTGTAGTATAATTTGAAGTCAGGTAACACGATTCTTCTAGAATTTTTCTTTTTTATTTTCTTGTTTGAAGGGTACCCTCAGGATAATGGAGGGTCCCTTAAAATCAATCCACTGCTCATAATTTTCAAATGCAGCTTTATATAACTCCTAAGAAATAAGGCGGACTTAAGTATAGATTAGCTCAACTCAAGGAACACAACAGCTCAACTTTTTCTTAAGCTTTTTAACCTTTCTTGTCATATAGTTCCCTAAGGGTTGTATGACTCTTTTTTGGGTTCAGTGGCATTTCATTATATATTACATAATAAACAATGCCATACCAGACACTGTGTGCTTGGATTCATTGTTGGAATAGTTTGCAGAATATAGCATCCTCCATGAGGCCATGATTCACCCTAGTTCAAAATGTTTGCATTTTTTTTGTTGTTGAGACAGAGTCTCACCCAGGCTGGAGTGCAGTGGTGCAAACTTGGATCACTGCAATCTCTGCCTCCCAGGTTCAAGATATTCTCCTGCCTCAGCTTCCCTAGTAGCTGGGATTACAGACATGTGCTACCACACTCAACTAATTATTGTATTTTTAGTAGAGACAGGGCTTCACTGTGTTGGCCAGGCTGGTCTCAAACTCCTGACTTCAAGTAATCTGTCTGCTTTGGCCTCCCAAAGTGTTGGGATCACAGATCTGAGCCACGGCACACAGGCAATGTGTTTGTGCTTCTTAAATCAATGATGTAACTGGTTGCCAATCAAAGATCAAATTCTCAGGTATCACCAAGATTGAAAAGAGAATTGCAATGCTACTCTTAAGATTTTCTTTCCATCCATTCAACCAGATGACTGGTTACATATTTATGATTTCTTTATGCCAATTTATGATTTCTGTAATAGTAAAGTTTACTATAGTTGATGCATGAAAACAGGTATGTTAAAACAGTAATGATGACCAACAACTGAAACGTCCAATAAGACTTTGAACTTCCCTTGTTAAAAAACCATGTTAGCTGTAATCATATAACCTTGTAAGTCTCCTGAAATTACTTTAGCTCTTAGAGCACCCCCCACGCCATACACACACATGCCCACACACACACACACACACACACACACACATCATTTTGTACTGGTTGACTCTGGAGGCAGGTGTAAGTAATACCTTTATAAGATCTTTCTTGTTTGTCCAGTCCCACTACCTCTGCATTCAGCAAAACAAAATGAAAAATAGAGGTAGTAAAGACAAAGGACTTTGTAACCATATCATTCCCATTCTATTATCCTTACCTCCACATCCCAGAATTTTTGCAATATAACATTTTCCAATTCAACAGCACAGAAATCCATCACCTTGCGATGTTGTTATGCCCATCCATATTTTATTCACATTAGCCACCATTTGCCATAGAGTTTCATAATGACATTATATATAGACATACAAGTTATATGTGAACCCATCATTTGTGCCTCTGGATATAGGAGAAAAGGTTCCTGACCTGTATTTTTACATCAATAACAGATGTTGCTTTAACTGTTGATTTTGCCTGTTGAGGATCTCAATTCTAAGAATGTTACAGAAATTTTTATAAATTAGTTAATGATTTTTAGAGAAATTTAGGGTTACAGAAAATTGAGCAGATAGTACAGAGCATTCTCACATATCCACACCCCCAGCCCTTTTCCCTTAGTATTAATACCTTGCCTTACTATGGTGCATTTGTTAAAATTGTTGAGCCAATATTGATACATTCATATTAACCAAAGTTCATAGTTTACATTAGGGCTTACTCTTTATGTTCTATGGTTCTATGATTTTGACAAATGCATAATGTCATGTATCCAGTATTACAGTGTCATATAGAATAAGAATAGCTTCACTGCTCCAAAAATCCCTTGTACTTCATCAATTCATCTCTTCCCTTCCACTCCAGGCAACCACTGACCTTTTCACTGTCTCCATAGTCTTGCCTTTTTCAGAATGTCATATATTGAAATCACACTGTATGTAGCTTTTACAGACTGACTTCTATCATTAAGCAGTATACATTTAAGGTTTCTCCATGCCTGTTCATAGTTTGATAAGTCATTTCTTTTTATCACTAAATAATACAACACTCTCTGGTTGTAACACAATTTGTTTACCCTTTCATCCATTGAAGAACGTTTTGATGGCTTCCAGTTTCTGCCTAACCATTTTTACTTACAGCCACTTAATTCCACTTCTAATCAACCTGCTACTATGCCAGTGGAAGAACAGGTAATTCCCATGGATGTCGTGCTTCTTAGTACATTTTTGCACTCTGGCAGTGCAATACGCTTTCCTCTGGTGGAATCTAGTCTTTGTGGGTGGCAGAAATGTTCCATAATCCGTTATTGCACAGCCCCTAATGGTTTTCTCAGCAGCAACATTGTTCACAAGCTACGTGTTACACAAAGTAGAATCACATATTCCAGACTAAGACAAAAATGGGCAAAAGTGCAATTATTTTGCCCTGTCCAGTACAATGTCTTCACTTCTGCCTATTGTGCAGGATAACCATAACTTCCTTAACCAAGTTCTAATGTCCACTGGGCAAATGGAGGATTTATCTCATTTCAGATATCTCATATGGAATTTTAGAAAGTTCCATATTCAGTAAGCGTGTATTCAGTGCATTCGTGATGTATCAATTAATGAGTATTTATACATACAGTTCCTGACTTTCAATAAGCAATTAAATACCCCTGCTTTTTTCCCTTCAGAGCCTACAATGGTATTAAATTATGTTGCTTTTGTAATTTATATAAAATCGTAAATTGAGTGCATACAAAAATCCTGTCATGCTTATAATCTTTACATATCTGCATAGCCCTGAAAGACATATAAGCCTAATGATATTGTGTTTATATATATGTGTGTGTGTGTGTGTGTGTGTGTGAGTGTGTGTGCAGTTGAATAACTGGGCAGCTTTCTTTGATTTAGCAGGAAGAGAAACATAACTTTAGATTAATCTAGAAGGGCTATCAGTTTTTCTGGAAGCTCTATCATCAGTCCACAAGACAGATCTTCACTCTGCTCATGGATGCTATATATTCTTCTCCACCTTCCAATGTTAGTGTCTTTCTGTACATTCATTTCATTAGTAAGTTCTGAGGAGCTTCTCTGTTTTTCTGGGCATGTCTCTGTTCTTATCAAGGATACATTATTTATTTCACCCTTTGGAATTATTTTTAAGTGTTTTTACTTCTAATCGCTATGAGGAAGAAAGTTATAAGGAGCAAATAATGAAATATTTACAAACATTGCAGAGATTTTATTTATCTCAATAAAATTTATCTCAAATAAAAGACTCAAGAATAAATAATTTTGCATGTATATCAACTCTCTTATTTGATTTATGTTTACTCTTGATAGTGGAGTACATTGGACTATATATACTAAATATTGATTTGAAATACAATATATAAGCTATTCACACAGAGATAATTTTGAGTCAGGGCTATTATGGTACATTAAAGTTAAAATTGCAGATAATCCTAATAATTCAACATTTTAGCTATTACACAAAAATGGCTATTAGAAAAAATAAAATGTTTAAATGCTATTCAAGGACCATTCGACAGATCATTTTAGAGAAACTTTTAAAAATTGAGGTATAATTTTTATTCATTAAAATGCATGAGTGATTTTAAATATATAGGTTTATTTTTGACAATGCAGACACCTGAGTAATCCACATGCCTATCAAGATGTAGGCATTCCCTCTTGCCTTTGCACATTCAATCCTTTTCTCTAGCAGAGATTACCCCTCTTCTGATTCCTACCATCCTGGTCTGTTTCCTTGTTTCAAAACATTATATGCATGCAATTATACAGTAGGTACTGTTTTGTGCCTAGCTCCTTTTACTCAGCACAAATGTTTCTAGATTCAACCATGTTTTCAGGTGTGTCAGTATTCCATTCCTTCCTGTTTCTAGATAGTGTGCCATTATATGAATTTTTCACAAATGTTTCTAGATTCAACCATGTTTTCAGGTGGGTCAGTATTCCATTCCTTCCTGTTTCCAGATAGTGTGCCATTATATGAATTTTTCACAAATGTTTCCCCAGTGTCCTGTTGGATTTTCTCCAAGTTTTGTTTCATGTTGGAGAGTAAACCTGGCTCAGTTACTCCATCTTGTTTGGAAGCAGTGGCCCATTTAGCTTAAAAAAAATCCTGGTTAAAACTCACAACATGCACTGCATCACGACGGCAATCTTGTGACTTTCAGGTGATACTGTATATCCCAAGCCTATATTGCTCAAAGATGTGTTTGATCACGGAACAGAAGACTGACTCAGGCAAGATCCAACTCAACTCAGGAAGCCCTTTATTCATGAGGTCCTTTCAGCTTTCATACCTTTTTGGTTGTTGCTAGTCCATTCGATATTATAAAATAAGCAATCTTGAAAACCCAAGTATAGTGTATTTGGACACTTATTTGGAATAGTAGAGCATACATAGCAATGTAAAAAGAAAAAAAAACCCCTTTTACTTTAGATCTGGTATACTTCTATATATTTCTTGCGTTTGTTGATGTTGAAAGGATTTTAACCAAGGATCAAAGTCTTAGGCATCTGTAAGCTCAGAGATGTGGCAACCATGGGATTGTGTCACTTGCATCTCCTTTCAAAATACAGCCTGCTCTTCAACTGCAAAGAGTTAAGTTAGCCTCTATGTGTTAGTAACCACAGGATCCACTTCAGCATTAAAGAAAATGTAAGAAGCACATGTGTGGTTTTGTTACATGAATATATTGCATAGTGGTGTAGTGTAGGCTTTTAGTGTATCTAGCACATGAATAATATACATTGTACACATTAAGTAATTTCTCATCCCTCACCCCTCTTCCACCTTCTCACCCTTTCCAATCTCCAATGTTTATCATTCCATACTCTATGTCCATGTGCTTTTGAGCTGAGCTTCGCTCCTCCAGGAAAAGCCCTCACCAATAAGCTAGTCAGTGGGGGTGGGAAGGCTGGTCCGCTTCTGCCCAGTGCTGGACTCTGTTGTTGGGCAATCTGTGCTCTGGAACTTCTTATTGGGCTGTTTAAGATTATCATGTCTGCATATGGTTAGAAAGTCTCCTTGTCCATCCTGTTCCCAATTACCCAATCCCATTTCTTTTACTTCAGGCCCAGTTCTATTCACTTTCTGTCATCTGTGGCATGTCCTCTCTGTTCAATTTCATAAGGATGTAAAAGGAAAGTGTACGTAGGAAGCCTGGGATACTTCTTCCTGATTTAATTGGGTCTCGCAGGAGGCAGCTGAAGCAGACCCAGGAAGAGTTAAAAGTGCAAGAAGCTGATTGGAAAAAAACGTTGAAATAAGCAGGAAATATCTTTGGAATATGTGTGTAAATTTAGCACTAACAACTCTGAAAAAAACTGAAAAAGGAACCTATGACACCTAGAAAAATATTAACTGCTCTCTGTTTAAAAACCTCACAATTTGATTATGTCTACAAGATATTCTTGTAAGTATGTTATTGCAATATCTTGAAGCTTCATAATGAGGTCTGTGTTTTCACTAAAAATTGTACCGTGTGTAGTAAACTAAAAATGTTACCTCTGGTTCCACAGATTCTTCTGTGACATATTGGTTTAAAAACTAAAGAAGGGCAAAATAGTGCAATTGTTTTTATTAGCTTGGGACCTTTGAAGACATAATGGAAAAGAAACTATTGCAAGTGGCATTGTTACAAGTGGATTTCTCAGCATAATTTTTACTTAAAAGTCCCAGTGAAAGAATTGTGAGGCACTACAACTCCAAAACAGACTTTCCCTTCATGAAACATTTAATATAATCCCTCAATCCCAGAAGTTTCTTTATACTTATTAAAATTCTGAATGGAAACTCTGAACTCATTAGCTTTTACAATTTATCCCTTATTTTCTGGGTGAGTACTGTAATCAAAATTAAATTTGCTTTGAAATGCCTTGGTAATGTAATAACACATTGCAAGGGTAAATTCCTCATAGCATACCTCTTCAGAATCTGCAAATCTTCTAGCATTGAATGTATGTCTTAAGTGCCTAATAATTATATGTGGTTTTGTGCCAAATATGGTAGAAAGCTGGTTATTCATTCTTCTTCATTCATTTGTTCCTTTATTCATGTATTCAATAAGCATGTATTTAGTGTGTTCATGATGTATCAATTAATGAGTATCTAGAGATATAGTTACTGACTTTCAATAAGCAATTAAATACCCCTGCTATTTTTTTCCTTTAGAGTCTAAAATGGTATTAAATTATGTTGCTTTTGTAATTTCTATAAACTTGTAAATTGAGTGCATACAAAAATCCTGTCATGTTTAATAATCTTTACATATCTGCATAGCCCTGAAAGACATATAAGCCTAATGATGTTGTGTTATATATATATACACACACACACACATATATATGTGTGTATGTATGTGTGTGTGTGTATAAAATTTAGTTACATGCAAGTTCTTTCTATTCTTTCCCAGATCTAGGAAATCTTGGCTTGGTATTGTCTGGTACCAGTTTAGTGAAGGGCTTACCTTTATGACAACCATATAGACACCTAAAGCTGCATCCTTGTATCTTCCATTTTTGGTGGGCTTAAAGACTAGCTGAGGTTTTGAGTTAATATGGTTTGTGCAATTTGGGTTTGATGGATGTGGTGTTCTCAGGGGACTGATAAATTTAGGATAACTGACTGATGGCTAGGGTTTTCATGGTTCACCTGAAAGGAGTAAAGAAAGGTGACTGGTTTCCAATTTTCACAAGGCTCCCTGGCGAAGGAAAAAAAAAATTAGTGGTCTCTATTAAGGGAGCTTGAAGTATGAAAATCTCATCAGGAACTCCCTTGTGGTCTTTTCCTATTTTCCCTCTCACATCCTTTGGTTTTTATATTGGACTTCAAGGCCAATGGCTTTTGAATTCAAAAGTCAAAGATTTTCTGCTCTTTTTTTTCCTGTTCATGTCTGGTGCTTTAGGGAAGAGATTAGCATGGAGGTTCTTGGAAATACATATAGGAATAGAACATGTTTGTTTAAGGAAAGACAATGAATACATACTCCTACATATCATAATTCCATATTGTTCCAGCAGCTTATTGAAAATTTTTGGCTATAAAAGGTAAAACGATTGATCACCTGATTTTGTAAAGAAGCATAACAACTACTCCCCCCAAAAGAAACTCATGTAATTGATTTCATGTTACTCAAAAACATTCATAACTCATGTTTACTTTGAAGTTCATATACTTACATAAATTATAACATTCAGATGTGCTTTCCTGGTGTAATGGTTTAAAAATATGGCCTTTTTGTCTATTTTAAAGTTAGGTCTTGAAAGATATACATGAATGCCTAGATCTTAACAAAATTTACTGTGGAATAACAGAAAGGAAGTAAATGCATAACACATGCATGAAACCAACCTCCAGATCAAGAGACTGAACCAGGCCTGCATCTTAGAGGACTCTATTGTGCGCCCTTTCTATATTAGTCAGGATTCTACAGGGAAACAGTTCCAGTAAGATTTATCTGTAAACAGAATTTTGTACGATGTTACCTCACACAATTACGGAGATGGAGAAGCCCCATGACCTGCTGCCTACAGCTGGAGACCCAGGAAAGCTGTGGATGTTGTTCAAAGGCCTGAGAGCCAGAAGGTCTGGCTGTAGATTCCAGTCTGAGTCTGACTACCTGAAAACTAGGAGTACTAAGGGTACGAAAAGATATGTTTCTACTCAAGCAGTCAGGAAGAGAGCCAGCAAATCCAACTTTCCTTCAACCCTTTCGGTTGTATTCAAGTCCTCAATGGATTTAATGTTGCCCACCCACCCACAGTGGAGAAGGCCATCTGCTTTACTCAGTTCAGCAGTTCAAATGCTAATCTCTTCCAAGGAAAATATTTCTTCCAGAAATACCTTCATAGGCACACTCAGAAACAATTTTCCTTCGATATCTGGACATTAAGTTCCCCAGTCATGTTGACACGTGACACTAACTATTGTGCTTTCCAATGATAATCACTGTCTTCGCAAGAATAACCCTATCTTGACTCTTGATTACTTTTATTTGTTTTATATTACACATACATGAAATTATCTTTTTTGTATATGGCTTTGTTGCTGAATATTATGCTTGTTATTTTTATTGACATCATTGTGTGTGGTATGTGGTATTCTATTGTGTGACTGTATACAGTATGTTTATCAGGATCACAGTAGATGAATATTTTCTCAGTTTTCAGCTTGGAGATACTGCACCCAGTTCTATGAACACTGTTGTACATGTTTTGGCATCATTTCTGGTGGGTGTACATCAGGGGAATTCCTTCATTTGACATCCTATTTAGGTATTATATGACTGTTTTGAATCAGCCCCAAGGTGAAAAATAATCCAAAAGTGTCAGTGTGAAATTTTGCATATGTGACACATACATAGTTGAGGATTGCATTAATGTGTTACACATTATAGTTTCTCCCACCTTAACTTTATACTTTTCTTTATTATCCATCTATTAATTCACATGTTCAAATTTTAATTCTTACAATGCTTACTGAACATATAATGTGTCTAGGTACCATGCAAGACAATTCATTAAAACAAGAAATAAAACTAGACGGGCTTCCTAGTAAACCACATTAAATTGGTCACAACCTTTATTTTTCTCTCTGCAAAAACTGCAAAAATATAAAGTGATAAATAGTGTATTTATCTGCACAAACTGAGAGAACAAATGAGGAGGCAAAATAACAAAGGAGAATTTGGTAACATTTGAAGCAGAAGAGTGGTGACTAGCTTTGTGAAACTAGGAAACAGTCATTCCTGTGGAGCTAGATGCTGAGTCTCAGCACGCAGTTTTGCCCACAAAAAGAGGAGCAGTTGGAGACACAAGTCACCCTAGAACACTGAGGTCAGACACAGAACTGCAAATGGAGGTATTATTTGCATGTCTTTGTATAGAGCGATGGGAGCCTCCTCTCTGGTTTCTCACAGTTAAGGGATATTCTTGCCTCCACTTCCACTCTTAGCAGTAATCCAGAAGTTCCTTCTCTGGAAGACTGAATCCACGGATTAGCATTGTGGTCTCCATTTACAACAAACAGTACAGGTAAGTGTGGGCCTAACATCGAGGAGTTGGTGAAAGATGAAAATGATTCACAATTATGTCCTATTTCCTATTCTGCTCTCAAATGCTGCAATACAGGCATATTATTTTTCCAATCCCTATTGTTCCTTTTCAAAGCACAATACTGAAGGATTATTTTTCCCTGAAGAAGCAGAAACTCCTGAAAAGGAAGGCATTGTATGATCTGCCACAGATTATGGCACAATCCCCAATAAAACCACAGTGAAGACCATCAGATGACAAGTCCCAGGGAAGTTCACAGAGTTTCCCACTGGACTGTTCATACATAACATCCGATATGACTGGAAAGTCAATTTTATTGAAGATAAAATAATAAAAAAGGGCTCAAAATTGTAAATTAAACTGAATCGGGTGCTTTTTCGACACATGAACACAGGAGTAATTGTCTTGATGTATTGGAAAAATGGCACAAGAAATGCGAAATGTAATTTGTAATAGGTCATAGAAATAGTAGAGGTTAAGTATTGGCAGTATCTTTAGACATCATATTAGTCTAGTTTCTTTTTTAGTGCCAGGAAACTGAAGTGACTTGTCCAAATTTGAAAAGCCTGGAAATTGACATGCTATAATTTATTTCTTACATAATTTGCACGTATCCCCTAATAGATATTTTCAAAAATGGTGATTATATCTTATAAAAATAATCAAACAGGCACTTCTCTCACTTTCCTCTCCTGCAGTACTTTATATAACAGAGGCTGATAATTTGGATAATAAATGTGAAGACATAGTCTGGTTGTACACGTAGTATAAAACAGGCATGGCAAAGAGGCAGAAACACATTTAAGGTGGACATTAGTAAGAGGGAGAACAGAGACAAATTCTCACGGTGAGTCTAATCCAGCACAGAAAGACTCCTTGCATCTTAGGTTAGAGGGCGGCAAGATGAAATGATCACAGCTTTACATGTTTTAAGAAGTGTATTTGTTTGTAGCAGAAGCCACACTGCGGGAAATCCTAGTAACTCCTGTCTGTGACATAAGGTTTCACCACTTCTTGCGGTCGTTGTTTTCTGGATCACTTACTTTGAGGGAGGGGCAGTTTGACGCAGAGGACAACAGCACAGATTCTCAAAGCCCTGGGAACAGGTGAAATGACGCTGGCAGCCACAGAAATATGTGTATGGATTGCTCAGTGGCACAGGGTTTCTGCAGTGAGCTCTGTGTGTTAGCAAAGGAAAATCAGTTAGCTATTCCTTTAGCTGGAAAGAAAAATTGAGAGGATACACGAAAATGGTGGTCTAATAATTTGAAATTTTATTATAAGTCTACAACGGTGACTCAGTAGTTTACCTAAGATGGACTAGGTTACGCTGCAGTAATAAACTTCAAACTCTCAATGGAAAAACACAGCAAATACACTTGCTCACACAAATTCCACCACACCTCTGAGAAACTCCTTTATTAGGACTCAGTGATTCAAGGTGCTCTGTCCTATAGCACCTCCATCTCAAATACCCTTCTGTTACTGCAGTAGAACAGCAGGAAAAGAGAATTCTGATGAGTTTCTTACTGACAATCAAGAGTCATGGATGAGAAGTAACACATGTCACTTCCTGTCACAGATGATTGGCCAGATACAGTCAAATAACCACCTGACTTCCAGGAATCAAAGTGCCATCCTTCTGGGAGCAAAAAAAAAGAAACTGAATGCAACTAGTGCTTGAAAGCTTTCACATACCTGATACATTATCTATATCGGCTGGAAAAGGAAAGATTTACCAGAAATAGTTAATGGAACTTAGAGAATCAGTGAAGAAATAGATAAAATCCATAATCATTTTCTTCAAATGATTATATTGTGAAGTTGCTGATATTTTCATGTGCTTAAGGGAAAAAAAGCTCCTGAGGTTTTAATACAGCACAATCTGTAAGAAATAGAGAAAATCAACTAATAAATAGAAATTAATGAAGGAAATAATTCATTTACTACATTTCTGAAACTCCATAATGGATTGCTGTGAGATGTTATAATATCTTAGACCGGAAGTTTTCCAAAAATTACTCTATAAGGCGGTATTTCAGGCTGGAGACAGTGACTCTCACCTGTACTCCCAGAACTTTGGAAGCCTGAGGTAGGACGATTGCTTGAGCCCAGGAGTTTGAGACAAGCCTGGGCCACAAGGGGAAACTCCTTCTCTGCAAAAATTTTGCCACATGTAGTGGTGTGCACCTGTAGTTCCAACTACTCAGGAGGCTGAGATGGGAGGATCACCTGAGCCTGGAAGGTTGAGGCTGCAGTGAACTGTTATCACGCCACGACATTCCAGCCTGGGTGACAGAGTGAGACCCTGTCTCAGAGAGGGGGCGGGGGAAAAAAAAAAAAAGACAGCGTTGCAAATATTTTTGGGAATAAAAGTCACATATGGATTGCTTAGTTTTTTAAAAAAATACTGATTCAGTAGGTCTGCCTTCAGGATGGCTAGTGGGTTTATTTGTTGTTGTTGTTCATTCATGTATTTATGTAATGAAAGCTGTATGTGATTCTAGCAAGCTAAGTGATAATGCTACCAAAAAGTATACATATTTTCCTTTATAATTCTAGTGGTCCCTTCTTATTATAACTACATGATTCTATGGATATTTTTCTATAGAGAAATAATTTTCAGCTTTATTATGTAGTTTAACTTCAGTGGCAATTATTTCTTATAAATTAATCTCCAGATGTGAATCTTAAATGGACAAATTAATGATAGCATAGGTAGGTTTCAAAACAACAACTGGCATCACAAGTTGGTGAGTTTTGTTATTTTCCATTGTTCCACATCTGCATCGTAAACAACTATAAACCCTCCCGAGTTTGTTACCATTAGTTAAGAGATTACTGCTGTAAATTAGAATTATTGTTCTGCCTTCTTGAGAGGTGTTAAATTAAAAGAAATTAGACCTACAAGTCTCTACTTCAATATTTTCTCTCATCTACAAGAACACTTCTTGAAAAGATGCCATATCAGCCTTCAACTGTTTAACTCAATGAGAATCCTATACCTTAACTGAGAATTTCAGTGTTTAGTCATAGAACATGCAGGCCACAATATTTTAATGATTATCTATTTGCTTTATCTGTGGTCAAAATGCCATCTGCTATAAATCTGGCCTTCTTTTTTTTTTTTTTTTGAGGTGGAGTCTCGCTCTGCCGCCCAGGCTGGAGTAAGTGGCGCCATCTCAGCTCACTGCAAGCTCCGCCTCCCGGGTTCACACAATTGTCCTGTCTCAGCCTCCCGAGTAGCTGGGACTACGCGGCGCCCGCCATCACGCCCAGCTAATTTTTTCGTGCTTTTAGTACAGACGGGGTTTCACTGTGTTAGCCAGGATGGTCTCGATCTCCTGACCTCGTGATCTGCCCACCTCAGCTTCCCAAACTGCTGGGGTTACAGGCGTGAGCCACCGCGCCCGGCAATCTGGCCTTCTTACAACATAGATACCATATAGAATATTATATCTCAATATGTAAATTATTAGTCCAAGATTTTTCCTACATAAACGCTATATTGTTAATCTGCTTCAAATTTACTCCTGCTTAAAATTTAAAATAATAATATGCATACAAAATGAACAATTCATTCAGATAATTTTGCATTTCCAAATGTATTATTATATAATGTTTACTTAGAACATTTTATAATAGGGTGTGTTATTTATATTTTAATTTTTAAAGTTTTGTGAAGATCATTCCTAGTTTGAAAGTATAAAATAAAATTTTTTCTACTTTATGCATTTTAATTTTTAAAAATCTGCATTTTATTTTCAAAGTTTAGCTTTAGATTGTTGCCTAATATAACTCGATTAGGACCCAAAATAATTTATATAATTTGATATTCTCTATTCTTGTTAGTTAAAATATTAAAAATCATAAAAATTATACATGATAATAATAACAAGGTAGGATAGTTTAAATAATAAAATACTAGGCCAGGTGCAGTGGCTCACTGCTGTAATCTCAGCACTCTGGGAGACCAAGGTGGGTGGATCACCGGAGGTCAGGATGTCGAGACCAGCCTGGCCAACATGATGTAACCCTCATCTCTACTAAAAAAAAAAAAAAAAAATTCTAAAAATTAGCCGGGCATGGTTGCAGACACCTGTAATCCCAGCTACTCGGGATTTATTAACACAAAAATTTGTTTAAGACTATTAATTAATTGGAAAAGAACAGGTTACAAATACTACATATAGTACGACTTTATTTCAGATATATTTTACTCTTGATGATTATTTATTCAAACCCTGTTCGTTACAAAAACTGATATTCTTTACCTGTTACATTGTGTAAGTAATTTTTGCGCTTATTTTATTTGACCTTTAAAATTATTCTGTAAGGTACATGAGGCAGATTTTATCTCATCCATTTCACAGATAAGAAAAGGAAGTCTCACATAAATTTAAATGAGTTAATCAACTTTCATGTGACTAGTAAATTACATTGAAAAGAAACTCCAACTCAGATTTTTAAATTCCAGGTCTGGTGCATACTTTCTTGCAGATGTGTAACTTTCTATAGATTTTAGATTCTTAGACCTAAAGTATCAGATAGATTCAAGAAAATTTACAGAATCTATTTATTTATGTGATTTTTTTTTTTTTTTTTTTTTTTTTGAGATGGAGTCTTGCTCTGTCACCAGGCTAGAGTGCAGTGGCACGATCTCGGCTCACTGCAACCTCCACCTCCCGGGTTCAAGTGATTCTCCTGTCTCAGTCTCCCAAGTAGCTGGGACTATAGGCATCCGCCATTTATATGGCTTTTTTTTTTTAAAAAAAAAAAAGAGCCCAGATGCTTCAGTGTGCTGGGCAGCTGGAGCAAAAGGACACTCTGGGCGCCCACCCTTCAGGGCTCTGCATTGTGCCCTGAGCAGCTGCAGCTTGTGCTGTCTGCTAGGCCAGGAGAGTAAAAATGGGGCTGGGACCGGCTAGTGTGCCCAAGATAGGCTCCATCACCATTGCCACAGGACCGAAACGCACTAGAACCATGTGGCCTCATGCCTATGAGTCCCTCCCAAGACTCCAGGCCTGGCGGTTCCCACCACAGCCTAGCCTCCTTTGCCCCACCTGAGTGGTTTGCTGGCAGCCTGTGAACAGTCCATTCCCATCACAGCTTGTGCCTGACCTGACGGGCCAGAGGACAAATCCGCTGGCCTGTGACCATTTCTCCAGGACGTGACCACGCCTGCAGGAGGTATGGCAATGTAATTGTGTTTTTATCTCAAACAAAAAAGGAACACCCACTGTCAGAACACAGAGAAGAGTGTGGTACGGTTTTGTGTGGTGACACAGGAGCTGGGCACCCCCCCACTTAAGGAGAACAGGCCAGGGAGGGCACAGTCAGATTGCCATGGTTTCAAAAATGATAATATGACATCACAACTAATACCATGGGAATAAAAAAAAATCATCAGAGATTATTATGAACATCTCTATGCCCACAAACTAGAGAATCTAGAGGACATTGTTAGCATTATTGGACATGTACAATATCCCAAGATTGAGTCAGGAAGAAATCAAAATCCTGAACTGACTAATAACAAGTATGAAATTAAATCTGTAATTGAAAAAAAAATTCAAAAATTAAAAAAAAGAAAAAAAAAAAAAGCAGCCCGGGACCACACAGATTCATAGCTTAATTTTACCAGACTCAGTAAGGAAGACCTGAAACCAATCTCATTGAAACGATTCCAAGAAACTGAATAGGAGGGATTCCTCCCTAACGCATTCTATGAAACTGGCATCACCATGATACCAAAGTTAGACGAGGAAACAACAAAAAACAAAACGGGCCAATATCCCTGATGAACGAAGATGCAAACATTCTCAACGAAATACTCATGAACAATCCAACAGCACTTCAAAAAGACAGTTTATCACAATCAAGTGGGCTTTATATCAGGAGTGCTAGGACGATTAAACATTTATGAACTAATAAGTGTGATCCGCCACATGAACTAAATTGACAACAAAAACCATATGATAATCTCAATAGATGCAGCAAAAGCATTTCATAAAATCCAACATCCCTTCACAAACTAGGCATTGAAGAAATACACCTCAAAATAGTAAGAGCAAACTATGACAAACCCACAGCCAACATTGTACTGAATAGGGAAAAGTTGAAAGCAATCCCCCTAACAACTGCAACACAAAACAAGGATGTCCAGTCTCCCCACTGCTATTCAACCATAGTAATAGAAGTCCTAGCCAGTGCAGTCAGGCAAAAGAAATTTAAAAAGACACCCAAATCAGAAAAAAGGAATTCAAGTCTCTTTTTACTGATGACATGATCTTCTACCTAGAAAGCCCTAAAAGATTCCTTCAGAAGGTTCCCAGTCTTGATAAATGATTTCGGTAAAGTTTTAAAATACAATATCCATGTATAAAAATCAGTAACATTTCTGTACGTCAGTAATGTTCAAGCTGAGATTCAAATAAAAACTCAATTCTATTTAAATAGCCACAATATTACCTAGGAACGCATTTAGTCAAGGAATACATTTATTTTATTTGCTTTTATTACTATTTTAATAAACACAAAAATTTTGCATATTTATGGGGTACAAAATGGTATTTTGATGCATGTATAGAATGTGTAATGCACAAATCAGGATAATTAGCATATTTATCACCTCAAACATTTATCATTTCTTTCTGTTAAGAACATTCAAAATCTACTCTTTTAACTCTCTGAGAATATACAATAAGTTGTTAATTATAGTCTACCACTACATTTTTTGCTTCCATTAATAATGCCCTCTTCTTTTTTAAGACATATCATTAAACCCCTACCAACTACAGCCCTCACCAAGTGGAAGCTTTTCCTCTCTGTGTCATTCTCTCCATTCTAATAGGACACAACTTTTAGGTTTTCATGCCCCATTTCTATCTAACTTTTTAATTTCATTGTAATAATGTATTATTATACTTTTAGAACATTATTAAACTTTTTCTTGAATTACGTCTCTTCTATATTAAAAATCTTTATTTAACTATTTCAATATATACCAAGTCCCTTTGTCATTATTTATTTAATTTCAAACAAATACATGACCAATTTACTAAAAGTTAACACATTTCCAATCATTTTACAATGACCCTATTATATCTACATTTTTTGGAGAGTTCAGCACTCACTTTTTCTTATCTTTTTGTATTTTTCCACTTTTAACTTTTTTGATACATTTGAAATTTTGGTTTAAACTGTTTATTTAATATTGATCTTAGAGTTCAGGCTAATATTGCCTTCCATATATGTATGTAAATATTTGTATTTTATGGTGACAGGTGAATGATATCTTAACTAGATGTTGAATTATTAGGCTCCCTTTTTACAGCATTTTATAAATGATATTTTTATTCTTCTCAAGTTGTTGATTCTTACTGTGCTACAGGTGACTTTGTCGGGCAATTTACCAGAAACTACATTTATGTTTTCAAGGTCGTACCTAGAGCTATATTATTTTCAAATCTGTCCTATCATAAACTTGGTGAAACCTTCCATAAGAAAGCTCCAACATTTCTTTATTACCTATTTAATTATTTCATCTTTTTCTCTTTTTATTTCTTCCCTCTTCTGGTAATTTCATGCCAGTTTGTTGGCACTCTATATTCTGGTCTTCTCTGATACATCTGCTACCATTTACTATTTACTGCTGTAATATAGCTCCATGTACATTCATATTTAATAGCTGTATTCAGTGGGAGAGGCAGGGCAGAACGTGCTTATTCCATCAAACGAGTAAACTTGGAAACTTCTTGGAAACTTCTTAGTGATTGAAATGAAAAAGAAAAAAAAATATTAAACAGCAGATTAAACAAGGATGAAACTGAGCTAGTAAACCTGAAGAGAGACATAAAAATTACTTTAAAAGTAACGAAGATAAACATGTAGATAAAAATTATGCAAGACAAGATCAGAAACATGAAGAATAAACTGAAGTATGGCATACATTAAATCAGAATTCCAGAATTAGGCAATAAAGAGAATGAATGAGATACAATATTTAAAGAGACTTAGCTGAGAAATGAAACAGATTGCTAAAGTAAATGAAACTTCTGCTTATTTAACACCAGTCTAAAATATGTAAAGCCGGAGAAGAAAGATAGCCATAACATGTAATAAACAAAGATTTTGTATTAAAATTGTTGAAGCAATCCCATATATCAATAAGAAAAAAATAGAGAAAAACGAACAAATGATATGAGGAGGTTTTTCTTTTTGTTTTGTTTTCCAAAGAGAAAACACTAATGGAGGATAAAAATATATACAAAACTATACTGTCTTGGTAATCAAGGAAATGCAGATTAAAACTCTAAGGAGACCTCATTTTACACATGTTTTAAATGTATTCAACACTTACTCTATTGAGCACTCATTAAACACAGGGAATTGTCCTAAGAACTCAGGGGGCTGTAAAGTTGGAAAATGTAAAGCAGATTAACTGCCATGGACAATGGTACAGAAAAATAATTTCTACAGAGACAGAGTAAGAAAATGTTATCCCACTTAATGGTAACATTAACCGTAAATTATTAGAATAATAAAATGAGTGTATGGAAAAGGAGATGTTCTATTTAAATGTTATATGGAGAAATAGTAAGATGTACTAACCTTCCCCAACTGTGAAAATGCAGGGTTAACTCAAATTTTTCATAATATTTAGTCTTTTGAGATGGAATTAATTATTCTCTTTATTTACAATATTGGACTAGCCCTTATAATCTAAAAATTACTACTACATATGTCTGCTTCTCTCAAAACATGGTAAAAATGTTTAGAACAGCAATTCTGTTTTTTCATGTTGGATAGCTAGAATCCATCACTGTGTATGTCCCATAACAAATTTTGGTTGCATGAATAAAATGTATAAAACCATTTATTCAATGTGATAAAAATTGAGTACCAGGCAAAGAAATCTCTACTGTCTTGGACAGACAATGAAAAATCAATGAAGATGGACTGACATGATCAAAATCAAATTTTAAGAAGATTAATTGGCCTGCACTGTACTTGATAGACTGGAAAAGAAAGAGACTGAGTTACAAGACAATTAATATAGTCCATTATGAGGGAATAAGCATCTCAACAAGGGTGGCAGCACACAGTACAGATAGCGGGACTATTCAGCAGGCAAATTGAATAATAAATGAAGAAGTGTAAGGAGCTCATTGATAGGTGTTGATGGCTAGGAGAAAACAAAAGCAGGAAGGAAGAATACTTGTTCAATGTGAATTTCTCTACGATGTTCATAATGTTTAGAGAGGATCATTTCAATTGCATGTTATGAGAAGAAATTAATCTAGCAAACCAGTTAAGTAGAAACAAACACCAACACAATCAATTGGGTGTCAATAATATCTAGGGCAGCTCAGAATTAAAACAAGTAAAAAAAAGTTGATAGTGCATGAAAATATGCAAATTACTTGGTGTGGAAATTATTTCTGGAAGATGAATATTGTAAAGCATTATATTAACACAAGAGTAAATAGAATTAGAAAATAAGAGTAGCAGATGTTATCTTTTGTTTTCTACTTGTTGGAGCCAGCATGTCTTGTGTTCTCAGCTTACGTTTTAAGTTCCTGTTGTCCACCTCCCGCTAATCCTCAGGCATTTGAATTTCATCTCAGCACTGGATAGGGAAGCTAGAATAAAAAACGTGGCACAATGCTCTGGAAGCATTGCTAAATAAGTTAGAAAAACTTGGCCCTTCTATTGTCCAATTTTTCACGTATAATTGGCCAATATGAATTGGGATATTTGCAATATGTATAAAGACTTTAAAGCAGTGGTCCCTAACCTTTTTGGTGCCAGTTTTGTGGAGAAAATTTTTTCGTGGACTTGGGTTAGGGGGATGGTTTTGGCATGATTCAAACACATTACATTTGTTGTGCACTTTATTTCTATTATCATTACATCATAACATACAATGAAACAATTACACAACTCACTATAATGTAGAATCAGTGGGAGTCCTGAGCTTGTTTTCCTGCAACTAGATGGTCCCATCTGGCGGTGATGGGAGACAGTGACAGATCATCAGGCATTAGATTCTCATAAGGAATAGGCAACCTAGATTCCTTGTATGTGCAGTTCACAATAGAAGTCTCACTCTTATGAGAATCTAATGCCCCTACTGATCTGACAGGAGGCGGAGCTCAGGCAGTAAAGTGAGCAATGGAGAGAGGCTGTAAATACAGATGAAGCTTTGCTGGCTCACCTGCCACTCACCTCCTGCTGTGCTGCCTGGTTCCTAACAGTCCACAAATCAGTACCAGTCCCTGGCTCAGTGGTTGGGGACCCCTGCTTTAAAGGACTGAAAAATTATTTCACTTCATTGTCTTATCTGTTTATACACGCATAATCTATGCTTCTCACTCTGTTTTATACCTACCTGAATAGTAATATATAAAAACAGACATAAATACATTCAAATTAGACTAAAATATTCCTGAACACTAAAAACTGCATTGTTATTCAAGATCCCAAAATTAATTTCAAAATATGATTTTAAATTTTCTAATATAAATAATACTTGCTTTATACTGTAAATAGGAGCTAACATGAGGTATACCCGGAAATCTAAATCTACCTTTTTAGCTTGAGTACAGCTTCTATTTGAAGAGGCTCTCTTTATGTTTACTATAATGTTGTAGATGTATACTATTTCAAGTTAAAATTTAACACATCATGTTGGTGAATTAACATTCTCCATTATACCCTCATCTGCATATATTTAATGGTTCATAAGTCACAATATATTTTCATAGATTTTATCAGAAAAATGCTAAAATTATGTCAAGTCAAAATAACCAATTTATATTAAAATATTATAAAATGAAATATTCTTGCCAATCAGTTTCTCTATCTCTAATATATGAAAATGAGGTCTGCTTATTACAACTTCAAAAGAAGAGCTAATTGATGATAGGTGCTTATAATAAGCCCTCCAGTTCTTTGGAAGAAAATTCACCAGGGTAATGGTACATAAATAAATGCTTTTGGTTTTGATGACTTGGGTATAAAATTGTTCCTTTAACCAAAATCTGTATTTATAGTCATTATTGACAAGAAAGCTGATTTCTCCATGAAACAGGTTATTGGGGCATTCATTTCCAACCAAATCTGTTCTTGTCACTCTTTGATTGCATTTTTTTCCCTTTGCAGAATTATTATAAAACATCTACAGCGAAAACATTCCTCTTTTAAGTAACAACAAAACCATTCTATGGGACCAAATTCTTTTCAATACATCATTTTCAGATGCTCCAAAATTAGCAATTATGCTACCAGGTTCCCTAAGGAATTAGGTTTCTGTGTAAATAACTTTATCATGAAACATAATACATACAATCACTATCTAGTTTGCAACAAAAAAATATATGAATATGCTCTAACATTACACACACAATTCATATATGTTTCAATTCTTCATACATGGTGAAGGCCAAACCTTGCAACCCATTGAAGTCACCAAGAGTTAACTTTATTAACTATTTTATGGTTAACTATTGACTACTTTAATTTTATTAGATTTGCTTCTTTTTTTGCTTCTTTTCTTAAATACCATTTGTAATAGCCACTTATTTTTCTGTAAGTTAGATAAAATATCTTAGGGAATTTTAAATAACATTTAAACACCTCATACATCATTTTATAATTCTCTGTCAGTGCTTTACCATTTTCGGTAAGGTTTGTGGTGATTTGTGATGACCAGGAGCCATTGCTGAAGGTGGAGTGTGTTCATCCTCTGTGAGAACCAGTGAAAAATAACCGTGTGGAGAGGGTCTGCAATACATGGTATAATTAGCCTGATTAGTTTCTCTGCATGTTCAGATTTTGAAAAATCTACAGTGAATAAAATTGTCCTTTTCAGAAAAACAGCATTATTTTTATATTAACCATGTAGTTTTATTTTTACATATCGTATTTTTTTTTAACTTTTATTTTAAACTTAGTGATACAAGTGCAGGTTGGCTAGATAGGTAAACGTGTGTCCTGGAGATTTGTTGTACAGATGATGTCATCACCCAGGTATTATGCTTTGTAGTAATTAGTTGTTCTTCCTAATTCTCTCCCTCTTTCCATCCTCCACCTTCCAGTAGTTCCCAGTGTGTGCTGTTCCTCTCTACATGTCCATGTGTTCTCATCATTTAGCTCCCACGTACAAGTGAGAAGATGTGATATTTGGTTTCCTGTTCCTGTGTTAGTTTGCTTAGAATAATGGCCTCCAGGTCCCCAGGTCCCTCTGTGCTCCTGTAAAGGACATGATATTGTTCTTTTTTTTATGCCCGAATAGTGTTCCATGGTATATATGTACCACATTTTTTTAATCCAGTCTATCACTGATGAGCATTTTAGGTGGATTCCATATCTTTGCTATTGTGAATAGTACTAAACACACATGTGCATGTGTGTTCATAACAGAACGACTTATATTTCCTTGGGTATATACCCAACATTGGGACTGCGGGGTCGAATGGTATTTCTGTCTTTAGGTCTTTGAGGAATCACCACACTGTCTTCCATAATGGCTGAACCAGTTTACATTCCCACCAACAGTGTATGTGTTCCTCTTTCTTCACAGCCTCACCAGCATCTGTTATTTTCTGACTTTTTCATCATAGCCATTCTGACTGGTGTTAGATGGTATTTCATTGTGGCTTTGATTTGCAAATGATCAGTGAGGTTGAGCTTCTTTTCGTATGATTATTGGCCACATTAATGACTTCTTTTGAAAAGTATTGGGCGGGTGTGGTGGCTCACACCTGTAATCCTAGCTACTTGAGAGTCTGAGATGAAAGGATTGCTTTAGCCTGGAAAGTAGAGGTTGCAGTGAGCCAAGATCGCACCACTGTGCTCTAGTTTGGGCAACAGTGTGAGACACCATCTCGAGAAATAAGTAAATAAATAAAAAAGAGAAGGGTCTGTTCATGCCCATTGCCTACTTTTTTGTGGGGTTGTTTGTTTCTTGTAAATTTGTTTAAGTTCTTTATAGATGCTGAATATTAGACCTTTGTTGGTTTACATAGTTTGCAAAAATTTTCTCTCATTCTGTAGGTTGTCTGTTTACTTTGTTGATAATTTACTTTGCTGTGCAGAAGCTCTTTAGTTTAATTAGATCTCATTTGTCAATTTTTGTTTTTGTTGCAATTGCTTTTGACATCTTCATCATTGATGGCAGTGGTGGCCTGTATGGAGTGGCCACTGGGAAGATGCCAGCTGCAGCAGGTGAGGTAGGGCTGGGGGGGCCAGGAACAGGCAGAAGCCCTGCCTCCTTCCAAGTTGGCAGGGCAGGAGCCCCACCATCCAGGCACAGCTGCAGCTGCCCAGTCGTGGCTGTGGACCTGGGTGTCCCTATGTTCTTGGGGGCCCGGGAATTCCCCCTGCCTCTGCAGGCTCAGGAATGCCTGTTTCTGCCTCCTGGCCTCTCCCTGTTCTTGGCACCCATTCTGATTTCAAAGCAAATTGAAGCCAAGTCCAGGTGCTCTCGTGACCTGCGCAGGTATGGGCAGCTCTGACAGACTAGCACCCTGCTGCCTCAGCCCCCTCTGGACTTTGAGTGCCAATGAGTATGAGAGGGAGGCTGATGGAGAGGTGAGGGTGGCTCAGCATGAACAGCCTGGGAGCAGTGGATGACATGTAGATGGAGGCAGGAGGCAAACAGGCTCCTGGGAAGAAGGGGTGGGTCACTGTTCCACCCTCATGCCAATCACAGCTTGAAGCCTGGGGGCTGGGCTGTCAGTTCTAGGTGGAGTCCACAGCCCACAGCAAGAACTTATGGTGCTTTTTCCAGGCCCGCCCATGCCCCCCATGGACCAATCAGCATGCACTTCTTCCCTTCTGAAGTTCATAAAAACCCCGGACTCAGCCAGACTCACAGAGATATCCAGACAAACTGCTTACAGCTAGGAGCTACCCCTTCCAGGTCTTCTCTCACTGAGGACTGCACACTCATCTGGATGACCTGTCTGCAGATAGGAGCTCCCCACTCCATGTCTCCTGAGAGCTGTATTGTTGCTCAATAAAGTATCCCTTCACGTTGCTCACCCTCCATTTGTCCATGTACCTCATTCTTCCCGGACTGAGTAGGAGAACTCAGGACCCACCGAATGGCAGGACTGAAAGAACGGTAACACAAACAAGGCTGAAACATGCCCCCCTGTTCGCCACATTGCAAGCAACAAGAAGGAAAGACGAGCTGCGGCCCTTCAGGAAGCCCAGACCTAAGGGATCCCTGAGTCAGGGCTGTTACACCCTATTTGGGATTCTGTGGTTCCTGGCGTATCCAAGCTTTGAGGTGCCATTGTGTTCCCAGGGCCCGCAGCAGAAGCTGCTTGCAGTATGTCTGGTCCAGTCATAGCCTCCCACGGAGCTGGCACATGTGCTGGCACCCGCAGCTGTTCTCCTCGCTGCAGCAGCCGATAGCTGCCTGGCTGTGTGCAATGGCTGGACCCCGTGCTTGCTCACTTATGCACCCCTTGCTGATCTGCGTCAGCAGTTGTGGGATTCCGGCTGGCAGCACGAGTCCAGTGCAGCCTGCCAGGCCGAGTAGGTGGAATGAGCCCAGGAGGCCCGAGCAAACTCGGGCAAAGGCGTCATCAGCTACAGACGCTTCCAGCTGGAAAAGCAACACCCCAGGGATCCCGTGACAACAATGGTATAATATTCTGAGAAATGTCTTTTTTTTTTCTTTCTTTCAGATTTGCATTACATACAGCTTATAACACAAGCTCATTTAAGATTTCTTGTGTCCTTTTAAATCCTTCTAATAGGTTTCTAGGCAAATTAATGTTTCTATTATAGTCACATTTTCAGAATATTATAAAAATATATTTAAAAATAAATGTACCACATATTTGACCAACTATAATTAAATAAATTTAAATATTGATTTATTCACCTTTTTGTCCTTATGGTTTTAATCCACTGTTTTAAGTGTCTCATACACACACACACACACACGAAAACATATACATATGTATATATCATGTGTATATCTATATAGTTATAACTACAGATAGCTATACCTGCATCTATGTAAAAATGTATAGAGATATTTATATGTGCACAACATAAATCTATTCTCTCTCTCTATATATATATAGTGATTGCATACCTTTTTATGCACATACACATACATGTGATGTTACTCTTTAATGTTATAAAATGTATGTTCTCTCTCTGAGTCAAAAGATCAAAAACGTATAAACAATAGCAGATCAATTCAATTTTTCTCCTAGTTGCTGAGTAGGCGAATTATAATTAAATGTATAATAAATTAAGTGTATGACACTCTTTCTTTTTTTATTTTTTTACAAGACAACCTGAATACAAAGATTGGAAGCTTACCAGATGATTTCCAAAAGTAGAAGCAGTAACAAAACTGTGATTTTTTTTTTAGTAGAATAAACAGCATTTTTTTGGAATCATGGAGCTGTTACATATTCACTGGATGGCAGAGTATTAACAAACTCTGGACTTTCGATACTTTACTTATGAAATCAAAACAACAATAGCATTCAATATAAATAAGCTTCAACACACTATAATAATACATTTTAGAAGGAAAGATTAGATAGACCATCCATATAGGGGATATTTATAAATGATGTGTGAAATATTAAAAATGCCTACTTGAAAGAGGTGGCAGACTAACTAGGCAGTAAATAAATATATGTGTTAGTCTGTTTTTATGTTGCTGATAAAGACAAACCTAAGACTGGGCAATTTAAAAAAAAAAAAAAGAGGTTTAATTGGACTTACAGTTCCACACCATTGGGGAAGCCTCACAATCATGGCGGAAGGTGAGGAGGAGAAAGTCATGTCTTACATAAATGGCATCAGGCAAAGAGAGAGAGAGAGCTTGCACAGGAAAACTCCCATTTTTAAAACTATCAGAGACTTATTCACTATCATGAGACTAGCAAGGGAAAGATCCACCCCCATGATTCAATTGTCTCCCACCAGATTCCTCCCACAACACGTAGGAATTACGGGAGCTACAAGATGAGATTTGGGTGGGGACACAGAGCCAAACCATATCAGTATAGGTCCACAAAAATCCAAGGTTATTAATTTAGATTGGGGTCTTTTGCCTTTGGAGAGTTGCTTATCTCAAAAACATGGATTAAAGATTGTGCAATGCTTTTGACAACCTTGAAAGTCTAGAGTGGCACAAATTAAAATTCAGGAAATGGCATAGTGAACTCTCATCCCTTCGCAACGAAAGCCTAAGAATCTACATCTGAGCAGTAAGGGGTAATTGAAAAAAAGAAAAAAGAAAAGAAAGTCAGATTGACTAGAGTCCATTTAAGTCATTGCAATGTTGCAGATGCTTTTTTTTTTTTTTTTTTTTTAATAGTTACCCCTCTTTTTTTTTTTTTTATTATACTTTAAGTTCTGGGATACATGTGCAGAACGTGCAGTTTTGTTACATAGATATACACGTGCCATGGTGGTTTGCTGCACCCATCAACAGATCATCTATATTAGGTATTTTTCCTAATGCTATCCTTCCCCTAGCCCCTGACCCCCTGACAGGATGCAGTGTTTGATGTTCCCCTCACTGTGTCCAGGTGTTCTCATTGTTCAACTCCCACTTATGAGTGAGAACATGTAATGTTTGGTTTTCTGTTCCTGTGTTAGTTTGCTAAGAATGATGGTTTCCAGCTTCATCCATGTCCCTGCAAAGGACATGAACTCATCCTTTTTATGGCTGCATAGTATTCCATGGTGTATATGTGCCACATTTTCTTTATTCAGTCTACCTTTGATGGGCATTTGGGTTGGTTCTAAGTCTTTGCTAATGTGAAGAGTGCTGCAATAAACATATGTGTGCATGTGTCTCTACAGTAGAATGATTTTATAATCCTTTGGGTATATACCCAGTAATGGGATTGCTAAAAGTTACATTTCTTTTTTTTTTTTTTTTTTTTTTTTTGAGATGGAGTCTTGCTCTATCATCCAGGCTGGAGTGCAGTGGCATGATCTTACTGCAATCTCCACCTCCCAGGTTCAAGCAATTCTCTTGCCTCAGCCTCCCGAGTACCTGGAATCACAGGCTCCCACCACTAAGCCCAGCTAATTTTTTGTATTTTTAGTAGAGACAGGGTTTCCCCATGTCGGCCAGCCTAACCTAGATAATTTCAACCCCTGACAGAGAGACTGTCTTGTTATTGACCTTTAGCATTTGTCAGAGCAAATGGTAATCTTCCCTAAAGCAAGATAGCATCATATCAGAACTCGAATTATTTCTACAATTTCATTAAGTGCAGTATCTGTCTCACAATCAACAAGTTCAGATATTAGAATTATCAGACAATTAGCTTCTAAATAACTATGCTTTTTTAATTCAAGAGGTAATGACAATATTAAATATTTCAATCAAGGACTGAAAACCATAAAAATGTAAGAGTAGTTTTGCAAAAGCACTAAATAGAAACTCTAGATCTTAATATATATTATCTACAATCAAGACATCTATGGGTGTGGAATACAGAAATAAATTCAAGTAAAATGAGCAAAGGACAATTAAAAAATATTTATACGTTTCAATATAAAGACAGAGTTCTCAATTACTAATGGTAAAATAAAAAAAATCACAGTTGAATTTTAAAACTGACTGTTAATTGAAATCTAATATATAAACACTTGTGACGTGAAAGTAAAACAGAGCTTGGAATGGTATTTGTGGCCTATCTGTATTAGAAAAATTTCAAAACATAAAATCATTAGCTATTTATATATATACACACATATATGAAAAATAGTAACAATGATGACGGTTTTCTGACTGGCAAAATCTGCAGATACCACCAGAACTTCTTTTTTATAGGGGAAGAACACCACTCATAGCTGGGATATGATGAGGACACTAGCAGAGAAAGTCACTAAGTAGAACCACACAACCAGGCGTGAATATCTCATCACCACTGCGTGCGCCCACAAGATATTCCTATGTTGTCCCTGTTTCCTCCAAGAGATGAGCCAGTAAGACAAAGGAGAGTTAAGAAACAGTCCTTCAAATGGAGTGAAAAACCAGAAAGGGAGCTTTTAATTGTGACCCAATGTTAATTCTTGAATTTTCTTACATAGCTTGTCCAAATTGTACTGATAATTAAACCAGAAACAATAAATGAATAATTAAATTAAAATTAATTATCTATCATTGCAAAAAGAAATGAGTACACCTAAAATATTTATGTCATAAAAATATTGATATTTGTGTACATCTAAGTTATAGTTATCAGATTAGTATCATTAACAGAATATTCATATAATATACTGAGATTAAAAATGTGAAAATGTTGATTCTGCTTTGGACAATTTATGACCCATCTCCGTCACTCTGGCTTTATCAAACTAATAACCTGTCAATCTAAATTCTTCGTGACAATGAGCACTTTTCTCCCTTCCAATTAGGTAAGTGAGTCTTTAGCTAAGAGGTTAGATGTAAGAAATGAATTAAGATCAATACATAACGATGTGCTGCTGTGAAAGAATATAGAAGATTTTTAGTATGATATGAAGAGTTTTGAAGATTCATATATTTGAATAGTGATGAGAAAAAATGTAGAAAACATGACAGAAAATTGTTTAAAGTATGAGAAAGTAGAGAAAAAGAGAAAGAAAATAAATGTTTCATGATTAGTGAGGACTTCAAAGCATACAGGAGCCACATCCTGTAACTTTTGTAATAGAAGCACAGCCATGCTCTGCTGTAGATGGTTTTTTAAAGGGAATGATGACTGTAAGCTGTCAGTAAAATTCAGCAAAACAATGCTGTTTATTACAATACAATAATCACCTACCTTGGGAAAGTTTTTAAAACTCAGGCTTCTTGTATCCTTAATAGGCCATTGGAGGGCAAAACATTGTAACTCTCTTGAGCAGCAAGTATGACACTATGATTTTACTCTTCTAAAAGTAGAAAATCTTTACACATGTCTATGGCAATCGTTTTCCACAAATGTCAGCATTATGCTTTGTTTTTTAACTTTATCAGTAATATCATTAATACTCTACTTGATTTCAGTCACTGTGAGGAATCCAAATATACCCTGTATTCTCCAAGGCCTCTGGCCCTAAAGAGAAGACATCAGCTCTAAATAAGGAATAAACATGAGGGTAAGAGATTTTAGGAGAGCCTGTAATAGAAATGAGATTTTCAAAAATTGTGTGTGTTAAATTTTACCAAAATAATCTTAGAATCCTTTAAACATATGCATAAAGCTCCCAAGTCATGTTTGTATCATAGTGACACACATGCATCTGTGACTGATGGCTGGTAAGAATATTAAGCATATTCTGACATATCCCATAGATAAGATCTCTGAGCTACTTTATACAACTGCATCCACCTCATTTCACCATCAGTACTAAAAACTGTTCACTGTTGTAGATGAAAATTGAATATCGTTTTTAAATTTTTAGTGGTTAATAGATATTCTATGATAAAAAGGATTACAGTCAACAAGTTTGAGAAGTGTTAGTTCACAAATTAAACAAGTTGATACATTTCAGCACTTTTCATAAAATATACTATTTTAATGAGGATCAGAGAGAATAAGCCTGGAATGTATAGGCAGAAATAGACTAAAATCTGACTATGGGGTTTTATAGGATATATTATGGTTTTGTCACTATTCTAGGAGAAATAGAAAGGCTTTGAAAGATTAGAAATGAATTTGTAAATAACTTGGGGATTAATGGATGACTCTGGAATTAGTGTAGGAAATGGATGTAGATGTGGAAGGAAGAAAGGAAGGAGAATCTAAGTTAAGAAAGTATACCAGTTGTTGAGATGCAATGAAATATATTTGGCTTACAGCAGGGATGTCCAATCATTCAGCTTTCCTAGGCCACTTTGGAAGAAGAATTGTCTTGGGCCACACATAAAATACACTAATACTAATGGTAGCTAAATGATGAGGTAAAAAAAATTCCAAAAAAAAATCTCATAATGTTTTAAGGAAGTTTACAAATTTATGTTGGGCCACATTCAAAGCCAACCTGGGCCACACGCTGCCCGTGGGCTGTGAGTTGGACAAGCTTGGCCTAGAATAATGACTATGGAAATGTAGAGAGAGACATATACATATGTTCCAGTGTTTCAGACAGTTTTTTTTAACTGATACAGGTATTCAGCAAAAAAATTATTTGGTACCTGCTATGGAAATATTGAACAAACAAGATATTCCTAGGTATGAAATTTGCTATGTCCAGAATCTGAGGAGACCCACCAGGAATTGTGCTTCCTTCTTTGTGGCAGGCAGTGTAAGGTATAGTAATTTGTCTTTTACTTTGAACATTATTTCTTTGCATGTCCCTGAACACCAGATCTTTAAAAATTTTATGAATAGAACAGACTCCTGTTTTTCACATGACAAATCTCCCAGTCCCTAGATAGTGTATCCTATCAAGGGCTCCAGTCTGTCCAAGTCTTGCTCATCCTACCCAATCAATACAATGCCATCAATGTAAAATCAACTTGATGTTCTGCAAGATATTCAGACAGCCCAAGTCACTTTGTTCTATATTATAAGAGTGCAGGAGATTAACATAGCTTTAGGGAAAATGTGGAAATGTACATTGTCTGCTCCACATGAATCTTCAGTTATCTACTTCATACTCTGCTGATAATGATGGAAAAGGGTTCAGTGGAAAAATTGTTGGCTGCATACTATGTGTTTGAAGATTTTTAAAAATTTGTTATGGCAATGGCTGGAATCGGGTCTACAGTTGGTTGAGTTTGTAATAGTCTACAATCATCCTCCAGGATACATCTCATTTCTGTAAGAGTCACAATGGTGAATCAAAGGGACATATGGCAGATACTACTACTCATAAATCTTTTGGATTCTTAAGGGTGGAACTAATTTCTACCAATGTCTATTGACTGGGATGCAATACTGGTTTTGATTTACTATCATGGGTTAATGTGAGTAATTACAAAGGCTTCTACTTGACTTTAACCATTATAATAGCCTTTGCCCTACAGTCTAAGAATCCAATTTTGGAATTGTGTCAATTGCCAATTATGTCAGTCCCAGTTATGTATCTATCCCCTCAGCCTCATATACCCCTACCCTAAACATGCTATGATAATGCTCTAGGACTCTGGCTAATAATGTCTTCTCAGATCCAGTGTCCATCAATTCTCATAATGTCTGGGTATTCACAGACTGGGTATCCCAGTGCTCAGTAGTCTGTGTAAATGGTTACATGTCCCTTTTAGGCAATAAGTGGAAGAGTCATTAGCTTGTACACTTGCCACATTTTCGTAGCATGAGTCCTTCTACGTACCCAGCCAGCTCCTCGGTTGATGGATTACAGGGTGGTCAAGTGGCTATGTGTGGAAACCACACACAAAAAGCAAAACTTTTAATTGGGAGAACAGCCCTCATCCAATAAGTCACTCATCCTTGACTTTTTCCTGCTCAGTGCTACCCTTATCATCTGCCCTCAAAGAACACTGTATTTATCAAGCATATTTATAGCTCTCTCAGGGCCAAAACTTTTTGATTGGCATTTTGACTTTGGAGGTTGTTGAAATAATTGTGATCCCCTCACCCTGCTCCAACTTCTGAAAGTTAAATGCATCCACTTGTACTGTGTTTCAGGATTCTACCTTTACCATGCTATCTTTAAGGTAAGTTCTGTAACAGGTTCTAATATTAACTTGGGTGACCAAATATCTGGGTTTTTCCAAAACTGAGGGGTTTCCTGGGATGTGGAGCTTATGTTGCTAAAACTAGGACCACTGTCCATCCAGTATAGTCTAGTTCTCCTCTGGGCTCCAGAGAAGAACAATTACTATGCTGTTTAATTGATCCTTGTGCCTCTTTACCAGAACATTTCTCATTGACTGGGTGAATGACGCAGTCTCTGGGTATTCCTGTGGGTCATAATTATGTAATATGTCTCTGGCCATACATAATGTATACCTTCAACATGCCTGTTTTCCTGAAGTTTTTAATTTGTATTAGTTCATTTTCACACTGCTGATAAAGACATGCCAGAGACTGCGAAGAAAAAGAGGTTTAATTGGACTTACATTTCCACATGGGTTAGGGCGGCCTCAAAATCATGGCAGGAGGTGAACGGCACTTCCTTCATGGTGGTGGCAAGAGAAAAAGAAAAAAGCAAAAGCAGAAATTCCTGATAAACCCATCAGATCTTGTGAGACTTACTCACTTTCTCAAGAATTGCAGGGGAAAGACCAGCCCCCATGTTTCAGTTACCTCCCACTTGGTCCCTCCCACAATATGTGGGAGTTCTGCGAGATACAATTCAAGTTGAGATTTGGGTGGGAACACAGCCAAACCATATCATAATTCCATCCTTTGTTGTTTGTCATGGCAATTCTGGCATTTCAATTCACTCAGTGAAATTTACCATCACTTTTCCCAGGCATTTAGGAGCCATCTTAATACTGAATTAACATCACTTCCTGGGGGCTTCACCATGATGTTAAGTCTTGTCTCTTGGAAGAGTGCTCCAAATTAAAAAAAAAAAAAAAAGTCCTATCAATTTTTATGTTTGCCATTCTTTTCCCTCTGCTCTCCTGCTAAAGGCAATGGCTTCCTTGCATGCCACCAAAGATGGCCCTAGCTTACACACCTGTTTCGGTTGCCCATTACTCAGCCTCAGTTCCATATTGTCTTTTCGTAGGAAACCACATAGCAATAGCCATCCAGTTTCTTATTCTTATAACCACTATATCCCACATGTCAAATGTGTAACATATCAAGTTGACTAGCGAACTCTGTCCTACAGGAATAGTCTCCCAATTCATCACTGCTGATAGTTTTAACAATTGGACTGCCACACTGTGCCAGCAGCTGCCTGTGCTCCATCTATCGCTAGTTCTAGTGTTCTCACTGCTGACCAGGTGGTGAGGTGTCCAGCTCTGAAATCTCATCTGACCGCCTACTTTCTTGGGTCCCCTGCAATACCAACTATTACAAGTTGAGTTCTCTGGAAGCAGATCCTGAGGTGGTATTTAAGGTGTAAAACGATTATTAGAGATTAATGCCCATGGAAAGAAGAGAAAATCAGTGGTATTGGACAGAGGAAGATGTCGAACTGCAACTGAAGTCCAACAAACCCTTGATTCATCTGATGGGGAGCCTGTAATATTGTCCTGAATCAAACCAAAATGTCTGCACCATATACCACGCCTCTCTTACTCACCAGGTATGGGCAATAGTAGATGATGAGGTCTCTGCAGCTGAGGCATTCCCTCCCCGAAGGACCTCACCGCTGGCGGGTGTGTGCTGCCTTCTCTCCTCAACTGTGCAGTGGTCTTGTCTTGAAAAGAAATCCAGCGGCCGGGCGCGGTGGCTCACGCCTGTAATCCCAGCACTTTGGGAGGCCGAGACGGGCGGATCACGAGGTCAGGAGATCGAGACCATCCTGGCTAACACGGTGAAACCCCGTCTCTACTAAAAATACAAAAAAACCAGCCGGGCAAGGTGGCGGCGCCTGTGGTCCCAGCTCCTCGGGAGGCTGAGGCGGGAGAATGGCGGGAACCCGGGGGGCGGAGCTTGCAGGGAGCCGAGATGGCGCCGCTCACTCCGGCCTGGGCCACAGAGCGAGACTCCGTCTCAAAAAAAAAAAGAAAGAAATCCTGAGGTCGACCTCCTTCTCTACCACAACCTCATTTTCTGATGTCATGCTACAAGAGGAAAAGAAAGCACACACTTTTGAAGATCATTTTTTTTCTTATTACTACTTGAACCTATATTCTGAGTAAAAATATTTATAAAATTTAAATGTATCTAATCATTTTAATAGTAATAGTAATTATACATAAAATTAACACTCGCATTATAATAATACACATAAGCTGTACATAAAGAAAGGGTATTGAGGAATTCGTGACCAGCCTGACCAATATGGCAAAACCCCGTCTCTACTAAAAACACAAAAATTAGCCATGTGTGGTGGCCTGTGCCTGTATTACCAGTTACTCGGGAGGCTGAGACAGAATTGTTTGAACCCATGAGGTGGAGGTTGCAGTGAGCCAAAATCACGCCATCGCACTCCAACCTGGGTCATAGAGCCAGACTTGGTCTGAAAAAAAAAAAAAAAAAAAAGGTATTGAATGAAAGCTTGGCGGTGTTGAACTGGATCATAATAAAAGCATAGGCTAATTAGGATGGAGTTCATCTGCCTGTAATAGAAACCCGGCAAAAAAGGCAAATGGTACAAATGGATAATTAGTTTTGTCTTTTTCATGTTAAAAGTAGTTGGAAGGTAAGTATCAACAGGATTGGAGTTGTTGCTCAAAGTTCTTGACTCATCTTTCTTCTCCACTATACTTGGCCTGCGTCTTTTATCCTTATGGTTATAAGATGGTAGCTACGCTATAGGTATTGAGCCTCTGTATCAGAAAAAAAGAAGGGAAAAGGATAAATGGCAAAGGTGGTTGATAACTTTTTTCTTTTTATCAGGAAAAAATAGCCTTCCCAGAAACCTTACTGGGGAGACTTGTGCTTACATCTCAACATTTAGAAATATGTCATGTGGCCACTACTACCTGCAAGGATGCCTGTAGGTATAGTTTTCTACCCGAGCTTATTGGTGCCCAAAACAATGTCAGGGTTCTTTTATTAAGGAAGAGCAGAATGCAGCCAACAGTGTTTGCCACGGGGTATGTTTAATTTTTTAAATGGCTACCCACTCTCTTAATACTATTAACGTTGTGAAACAGACTTTATACAGAAATTTAATATTTTTAGGATTATATATAGTATTATATACTATATTCACTTGCTTTTATTTATGGAAAGAGCCCAGTTTTAACAAATCACTTTGCCCTGAAACTATCTTACATGTAGTTAGCTAATTAAAGTCACAGGCATCTGAGATAGTCCTTCCAAATTTAAAGTCACACTTCCAGGATAAAGAAGAAAATAAATGAACTTTCTTTTTTGCAGTTATCTATCATAAAAGTATGAACAGCTTTTAGTCCAGATGTTTTTAAGATGTACTTTAAAATCCCCTTACCACTTAGCGTATAGCAAAAATAGATATATTATTTAACAAGAAAAAAAGATAAGACCATGCTCTAATATAAGATAAAAATCCTGGGAGATCAGAAATAAAACAGAAACTCAACAAGGTAGGGCTAATGCCTGAGGCCAGCTGGACTGCAAGACCTGAGGCAGAAAAGAGTGGCTGGGAGGTCATTTTTCTGTGGCATAATTGGGAATTAAAATGCCCCTCTTGAGATTATGGTGACTAAAGTCAGTTTCTCTCTATGAAACAGCAGGCTAGAGCATGGAACTTCGTGCATGTAAGACAGATGAAAATAGCTGAGGGCAATTATTGCTTGGGGCTGCAATTTCTATCAAGCTGTCTACTTAGAGTCTCAGGAGGAAGCAGGCAGAATCTCAAAGCCAGAAGTTTAATCAAGTTGCCTGCATGCTTAGTGAATCGTCTGTAATATCCCCAGTATAACAATGGGGTAGAGGTGCTGAACATCTGTTTCTGCTGGGGACTTCCACAAGCTACTATGAAAGTAACAAGAAAACCACTGGACAGAGATAGGTGAGCCAGAGTTTCCACACAACCCCACCGCCTCCTACAGCCATACTTTGATTTGCTTGAAACTCAATTCTATTTCCCTTTGTCTCTTTTCACTTTTCTGAATCCCACATTTTGAAAAATGCTGATGTCAGAAGTTCTAATTACCTAATGGAAGCAAATAATTATTTCTTAGATTCTCCGTCTTTTAAAATTTTTAATAATACGGTGTCATGTCTGCCACCATTTTCTTTTAAATACATGCCCTCCTTCCATGATACAAAATCAGTTGAAATCTGTGGTAGAGTGTCAAACTATTCATTCAAGCTGAAATATACTTTATTAAATTAGAATATTTTAAAAAGTACGTTGATAAATAGACTGTTTTCACATTTAGCAGAGAGATGCATAACTGATTTAATGTGAGAGAAGAAAGAATTAAACGAGGTAGGATTTCAACATCACCTGAGAGAGAAGATGCAGTAAATTTGCTGTAGAGAGTAACATGGCTGGTTCAGCTGAGAGAGAAACTTCTCTTTGACATGAATGCAATTCTCCAAATACTATCTTTTTCAAGGATCCAGCCTGGAAGTCCTGAAATCATCTTTCTCTGACTTCCTGAAAAAGTTTAGCATGTGCCAAATACAAATATACACATGTCTTATCTTTCTGTGAAGAAAACTACATGATTTCCTAATCCAAATACCACCGTTTTCCAACTAGACCTAACTTAATCAGCCTTACTTTTTTTGGTCTTTTCAATAACTCTGAGTCGTCACTGATACTTCCTCTGAATTACTCTATCATGAAACAAATAATTACTGCCTAAAATTTGACGAATTGTTTTTAGTCAGGCAAATAAATGCTTCTGTAATTTGGACACAAGAAAGGAAACCAATTTTACTGTTACTCTGGCCGCCAAAATGGACTTCAGCTTAAAAGCACAGATTATTTATTTTGCTTTTTCTCCATAGCATGTGTAGTCACAACATAGTAAGAGATAAGATATAATACATTATTTCATATGCATAAACATATGGTTAAATTTTGCCCAAGAGGAGTGGGAATGAAAGATAAACACACGTGCATGTGTGGATACACATACATATTCAGGCACACTCAATAAATGTTTAGCGTTTTAGAACTTTTGGTACATGCAATTCTCCAGTTCTGTTCTTTGTGGAGGAAGAGATAGCTCCTAGAAAGCGCTTCAGCAGCCACTGTGTTTAGATTTGATCAGAGATGAAATAGATTTTACTGTCACTTATCCAACAGAATTGCAATGTGATCCATTGACAAGTTGGTGGAGAAAACTTGAGTTGCATTGAATGACGTAATAGACTTTTTCCAAGCAGTTTCAACACTGGATACATTTTTAGAGTTTATAAAGTTTATTGCGTTTGCTCTCCTTTCTCCTCATCAATATCTCTCTCTCAGATTACTTCCCCTTTGCTTACCTAACTCCAAATTCTTTTATCACTCTCCCCAACTCATGAGAATTATATCATATTCTATTGTTTTACAGCAGAGTGCATAAACTATTGGCTCCATTTCTTAGACGTTTTGCCTAGTGCAACCATTATCAATACTTAAATCTACATTTGCAGCTTTTCTCAGAAGCAATTTGAAACTGTAGCACTGTTAAATTTGCCTTTCGGCATGACAGTAATTGGGTAAGGGCTGAATAGAAGCTACCCCTCTGGAAAGGTTAGATGGTCCCCAGTTCTCAGAAGTTTTTCCAGCCTCTTTTGTGTTATGCTTGGATTTAGGTTGTTTCTCTCATTTATATTAACAGCATGGCCCTGTAAGCTTTCAAGTTTGTGACCCCTATTATATAACTTTCTCTCTCAACTGTCAACTAAGCCCAATTAACATGTTTATTGATAAGACAATATCTCCCACTGGTACATATTAATAAGAAATTCATGTTAGCCTTCAACACTTAAACTTTTCAAAAATCTTTGTTTTAAAAAAGAAAGTGGTTAAGGGAGTATCTGTTTATGTAATGATTATCTCTAGACAGAGTCTATTCTGAAAAACGCATCAACGTGGAATGCCAATCCTAATGTCACCATTTAGTTATGTCCTTT
>NW_012098321.1:959044-1020640 GCF_000951045.1 Mandrillus leucophaeus
ACCTGTAAATATAAGAAAATCAGATCCCCAAACCTCTTTTCCCTACTTCACTACCTCTATTTCCACCATGATTTCTTCTTTATCTCATACTTTTTAAAGCTCAGATATGTTATTTACTTCTGGAGGACATGTCCAGTCTCCTACTTACTTAGAGCTCTTCTATAATTGCAAACGTTTTATGCATACAGGTATTATAACCACTATCACACTGAGTTATGATTTCCTGTTTTCATATATAATGGGGATGAATTTCGCTCAATAAAATGTAAAAAGTGTCTCATTCATTAAACCATATTCTTTAAACTGGATTATCTATTCTAAGGTTTAAATTTTCCACTCAAGGGAAAATCCAACTCAAGACCTGTTAAGATGAAACTTCTTCCTCTCCAGAGTTACAAGATTCTCATGAGATTAAACACATCCAATGACAGGCACTTTTCTTAGTCAATAGTGGTCATTTCTGATACTCTCATTGAAAGAGGTTTTGCTGAACCTGTCAAGCTTGGGCAGTCGTGGCCTGGCTGAGGCTGGAAGCCTGACAACTGAAATTCAGTCTCTCTTACCAGCTCATTCAGCCTTGATTACCTGATACCTTACACGGGTCACATCCCACCAATTATACTGAAGCCACGTAGCCACTACCTCTCTCTTGCCTCAAAAACATGACTCAAAACATTTTTTTCTTCAAATCGGAACACTTCCACCACTTCTATACTTTAACATTTTTGTCTTCAAGGATTTCAAGAATTCCATCTACTCTATGACTCTGGTAGGGATAAAATGTTAAGTCTCTCTCAGTTTTTCCACCTGTTCCACAAATGTTTATTAACAACCCTTGAAGGGAGGTAAAACAAAAACAAAAAGCTTTTAAGGAATCTTCTTAGGAAAACAAGCAGAATTGTAAGATGATCCTCACAATTCCTGCTCTTTTTTTTGAGACACCTTCTCTAATTTCCTGTCCTTGGTTATATGTGTGTGGGTGGGCAGGAGCTAACCTAATCAAGTGGACCTCTTAAAGGAGAGTCTAGATTTCAGAAAGCGTAATCAGATAGAGATTTGAAGCTGCACTAAATGCTTTTTTGGTGACTTTGTATGAGAAAATTATCATGTTGTAGAGAGAGGGCCATGTGACAGGCAACTCTGGGCAGCCTCTGAGATTTGAGAGTGACCTTCAGTGGACAGCACGAAAACAGGGTTTCCATCCTATGGCTTCAAGAAAATAAATTCTGACAAAAGTCAGTGAGCTTGGAAGAGGATCTTGATCTCCAGATGAGAACGTGGCTTGGTTTGACACTTTGACTTTAGCCTTGTTCAAATGAGGCCAGAAAACGCAAGTACACAGTGTCCAGACTCCTGACCTACAGTCAGTGTGAGAAAATAAAATATATATATTTTTAAACTACTAAATGTATGGCAATTTGATATGCATTATTGGAAACCAATATGGTGATTACTTATAAGAACCAGGAAAAGATTAATATCTCAAAGAGTTACCCTACGGTATTAATCAGTCTTTTTCACTAAATTTTAACTTTATTAAGGGTAGAGATTTCGTCTTGGTTGTCTTATTTTTTTCTACTTTTCCATCTATAGCATTATTAAGTTTAGAGTTCAGTGGTAATAAATATATTTATAGCTGTTTTTAACTTCATCACCCCTAGCCCCTGCACTTCCTGGTGTCTGATAACCACTAATTGTCATGAGACCCACTTTTTTAGCATATGAATAACCTGTGATATTTGTCTTTTTGTGCCTGGTTTATTTCAGTTAACATAACGGCTGCCAGCTCCATCTATGTCACTGCAAATAGGATTTCATTCTTTTTTTATGGCTGAATAAATCCTATTGTGCATACATACCACATTTTCCTTATTTATTCATCCATCGGTGGGCACTCAGGTTGATTCCATACTTTGGCTATCGTTAGGAGTGCTGCAATAAGCATGAAAGTTCCTAGACCTCTTTGATGTACTGATTTCCTTTCTTTTGGGTATATAGCCACGTAGTGAATTGCTAGATCATATGGTAGTTCTATTTTTAGTTTTTC
Source organism: Mandrillus leucophaeus (assembly GCF_000951045.1). Lineage (NCBI taxonomy): Eukaryota > Metazoa > Chordata > Mammalia > Primates > Cercopithecidae > Mandrillus > Mandrillus leucophaeus. Next base: position 961,092 of record NW_012098321.1, read on the forward strand.
GCATAACCTCTCAAAAGATGGCCGTAGTACTAATTTGTACTTGTACCAACAATGTACAAGGCTTCCCCTTTCTGCACATCCTCACCAGTGTCTGTTATTACATGTGTTTTACATATAGGTCCTTTAAACTGGAGTGAGATGATATTGCATTATGGCTTTCATTTGCATTTCTCTGATGATTAGTAATGTTGAGCATCTTTCATATACTTATTGGTCATTTGTATGCCTTCTTTTGAAAAATGTCTAGATCTTTGGCCCTTTTTTTTTTTTTTTTTTGAGACGGAGTCTCGCTCTGTCACCCGAGCTGGAGTGCAGTGGCCGGATCTCAGCTCACTGCAAGCTCCGCCTCCCGGGTTTACGCCATTCTCCTGCCTCAGCCCCCGAGTAGCTGGGACTACAGGCGCCCGCCACCTCGCCCGGCTAGTTTTTTGTATTTTTTTTTTAGTAGAGACGGGGTTTCACCGTGTTAGCCAGGATGGTCTCGATCTCCTGACCTCGTGATCCGCCCGTCTCGGCCTCCCAAAGTGCTGGGATTACAGGCTTGAGCCACCGCGCCCGGCCTGGCCCATTTTTTAAATTGAATTATTATGATGATTATTTTCTGAGTTGTTTGAGCTTTTCACATATTCTGGTTATTAATCCATTGTCAAATGGATAGTTCGCACTTTTTTTCCCCCATTCTGTGGGTTTTCTCTACACTTTGTTGGTTGTTTGCTCTGCAAAAGCTTTTTAGCTTGATATAGTCACAATTGTCTATTCTTAGGTTGCCTATGCTTTTGTGGTCTTACACAAAAGATCTTTGCGCAGGCCAATGTCCTGGAGTGTTTCTCCAATGGTTTCTTTTAGTAGATTCATAGTTTCAGGTCTTAGGTCTAAGTCTTTAATCCATTTTGATTTGATTTTTGTGTATGGCGAGAGACAGGGGTCTAGCTTTGTTCTCCTGCGTATATTTATCCAGTTTCCCCAGGACTACTTATTGAAGACTGTCATTTTCCCATTGTGTGTCTAGTATCCTAGTCGAATATTAGTTGGTTGCAAATTCATGGCTCTATATCTGGGTTCTCTGTTCTGCTACATCGGTGCATGTGTTTGTTTTTATGAAAATACCATGCTATTTTAGATATAACTTTTTAGTAAATTTTCAAGTCTGATATGTGATAACTCCAGTTTTGTTCTTTTTTTCTCAAGATTGCTTTGACTGTTTGAGGTCTTCCGTGGTTTCATGTAAAACTTAGAACATTATTTCTATTTTTGTGGATTATCATGTATTCCTACTCTTAGTCTAATATCCTGATCAAAACAGGACACATATTTTTGTTGGATGAATAAATGGATAATATAAGCCAGTAGACATTGTTATTTTAAGAAATTTGTCTATGAAAGACAGGAAGAAATACTTGGAAATGACTTCAGAAAATAGCAGGACTAATTTTAATACTTTTTATCATAATGTATATTTTAGGAAGTTTATAAATATAAGCAAAAGAGATTGAAAGTAAGTTAACATCCACTTAATATGATTCTGTCATCATATGAGATATGGACTGTATACTAATTGCCATTTTTGTTTTGGAAAAAACACCTGAGGGAATGAGAAAATATATTTCTTAGAAGCATTTATAGATAACACATAAAATAAAGTCACTTTAACCTTTAACAGTACAAAGAAGCACACACAAATCCACATACACACAGAAAATGAATTAACTGAAAACTAGTGTCCCTGAAAAATCCTACATTTGAAATAAGGTATGAGTGAACACGGGAGGAATTACAATCTAATGTTATATGGCAACAAAATCTAATACAATTTGAGACTTCATACAGAGAGCAATCATATCAGGGAGACTGAAGGTAATAGTTCCTCTTTACTAAGTTCCAGTAAGAGCATTGAGAATGCATTGAACATTTAATCCTAGAGATCTCCAGACTGAAAAGAAAAAAAAAAAGAAAGAAATTCATCTGTTACAGATAGGTGAGATGACAGGTGTTGGAGGTTGGGGGGTTAGAAGGATTGAGGCATTTGGGCAAAATAAGAAAATAACTTTAAACATCTAATTGACCCAAATCATTCTGGAGTAGGTGAGATTTTCTTCAGTTACATGGAGAGTGTAGCCCCAGAAGACACTGAAGAAATCACGAGAGCAGTGCGTCCCAAAGGTTACCTTGAAAACTGTGTTTTCAGGAATCTGAACACACTCTGGAAAGCAGTTCAACCTTAAACTTTCTATCCCCAATGATTTTTTCCCATCACTTTCGACTCTTCATCTTGCTATTTAACATTTTTATCTTGCCTAGGAATTTTCCTTTCTTTTTGTTAGAAATTGTAAGGTATTTTACATAAAAATTTATCCAGATATGGTTATTTTGTTATTGTTAACAACAATAAGCAGACTCACAATTTTTCAAATTTCAGGACAGCTGAAGAAGACATTTCTTGTTAACAGGAACGAATGTGTTAGTTTGATATAAGGAAGTAAAAAATGAATAGCATTGGTGCATGGCACAGTGCATGTATTAATGCATTTACTGTGTTTTAGGGATATTCAAAAGCATACGTTTACATTTTTTAAAATGCCAGGGGAGAGTTTCTTAATGCTTAAGTAATTCAGAATTCTAAAATAAATGCACCACCAAGTCATTGCTAGATTTGAATGCTCTTTGACTTGGTTTTCACAGTCACAAATTTCTGAAAGCAGTATTTGTCCTATAGTTAGATTTCTTTATTTATTTCCTTTCCTTGGTATTTTTTTTAAATAAAAAAAATTTATTAAAATTACCCACAAATTGAATGGGTCTTTATTGAGGTATTTTGTAAAATGCTTAAAAATAATTCCTAAAATTTTTCAGTCATTTTCTTTATGCTGTTTTCATTTAATTGATGGTTTGTTTTATTTTTGTGTCTTTAATTAGTTCTTGATTTTGTCCTTCCTGAAAGAGGTAAGCCTGCTTAATAGGAGCTAGCCTTGGTGAGTCTCTTTCAGGTTTCTGTGTGAGAGATGTTGTGCCTTACAGGCTGCTGATAGAGCAATGTGTGCTGCATGACGATACCCTATGCAGCTCCTTCTCCTCCCCACCTCCTTTACAGCTCCAGTCTTTGAAAGAAGAAACCATTCAAAGATGTTACCCCCTTCCTTTGGACCTTTACAGCTAGGAGTTGTTACCATTGTGTCTGAAGTGAGTGATGTCAGAGAAGAGTAAGAAAGTGAATCTCAGTCTTTCAAGAGTACAAGCACTTATCTGCCGGAAGAGGGCTAAATGATAACCCTCAAGTCCTCTTATGGGGCAATTGTGTTTCTGCTAAACAACCAGGTAAAGGCTTTTTAAACTAAATTTTGTTTACAATAACTTCTTTTCTTTTAAGTCAGTTCATTTTTGTCAAAGAAGGTAAACAATATACCTGGAGCTTATTCCACAACGTATACTATTTATACCACTATGCTATTTACCTATACCAGTTGTAAAAATTGATAAATACCAAGGATTGCAGTTGGAACAAGTGAAGGGAATTAGCACTTAATAAACCATCTCATATTAAATTCATCTAACTGATTTCACAAGGCGTTTCAAACAATTGAAACCATACATAAAAAAATGTTTTATTATTTTCTCCTATTGACAGATGTATTATCTCGAGTCTACTCTGTTGGTGAAAAATATTCCCTTGACAAAATTTTAGCCTGATTCCATTTTTAAAAGGTAATTTAGAGATGAAATTCAATGCTGTCAATTAAATTTTAATCTCATATTCTTTTTTTTTTTTTCTTGACAGAGTCTCACTCTGTCCTCCAGGCTGGAATGCACTGGTGCAACCCCTGCTCACTGTAAACTCCACCTCCTGAGGTTCAAGCGATTCTTGGATTCTTGTGCCTCAGCCTCACGAGTAGCTGGGATTTTAGACATGTGCCACCATGCCCAGCTACTTTTTGGATTTTTAGTTGAGATGGGGTTTCGCCTAGTCAGCCAGGCTGGTCTGGAACTCCTGACCTCAAGAGATCCACTCACCTCTGCCTCCTAAAGTGATGAGATTACAGTTGTGAGCCACCTTACCTGGCTGTCATATTCATTTTTAAAAATAATAGGTGAGACATGACTGTGGACTAAAGGCATAGAGTTGTCTATTCTCTTTCAATTTCTTCCATCTTCTCGGGGTTTATTTCTTGTATACTGGTGAGAGGAGAGGAAAAAGAAAAAGATCTACACCACTAATCTTCGTGATTTTGTATCTTCAATGTTAGCATTAAATGCTTCTTAGTTTGTGGGTAACTGCAAAGCTGGAAAGACAGGGTTGTTGACCTTTCTTATTGACCCTAGTGGTGATATACATAGTTCATGGCTCAGTCTTTGGTGGAGTGTGTTGTATGGAGGCCCTAGCAGACCTTGTTGGCAGGCATCTCTCCAGGTCTTGGTGGTTCCTTTGGAGATTTGACTGCATCATCTGCTTGTTTCCCATATAATGACATCACATAAGATTCTTCGGAAGGATTCAATCACCATCAATCCTGTAATCCTTTATCTCTACCATCTTCCAACTTTCTAACTCAGAGGATAGTAGGCAACAGTAGAGTCCATTTTCCTTAGCTCATCAAGACAAGAGAATTAGGATTGGGAATTGTTCTCTTTCTGTCTGATCACAGCAAAGAGTCATTTTTTTTTCCTCCTGATTTATTTTTTTCATACTAGGATAGGTCAACCCATTCTGCAAATGAACATATATCCAACTGGAGTGAGATGCTGATTCTAGCTTTGAAAGACAACCACACATTTCAGAAGGATTTTTAACTTTCTCTTTTATGGTTTACTTCCTTGGGTTTGGAAGGGAGAACCAGTTGTATACCATCCCCCATTTCCTTATCAAAGTGAGAAAATAGGGGTGTCTTCTTTCACAGGTACTAGGAATTTATCAAAGTCCACTATTCACTCTTGAAATATAAAATTTTCTATTAAGTGTTATGACCCTATCAAGAGATCTACTAAATATGCCCAAACTGAGCATCCTTCTCAAGAAGAGGTTCAGGTGCATTGCAAGGTGTCTGGATCATTAATAAGTTGGTATATATTCACAGATATCTAGATGTGATATTTATTCAAACATAAGTGACCCAGCATAATAATTTCATCATTTAAAAAATTGTATGATTGTATGGACTTCTAGGTGATACTAGCGTTACTAGATTTCTAAAATAAATTTTCAGTCAACAAATGTATCATAAGATGCATTGTGAAAAAAATTCAGCTAATGTGAGAGAATATTAGGCACGAACATGAATACCAGTTTCTGATTTCTTAGTGCTATCTCTGCTGCTATTCTTGTTCCCTTAATAGACGCATTTCAACAAAGCAGACAATGTAATTCTGAAAAACAACAAACAAACAAAAAACCCAAGAAACAACTTGGTTTTCACAGTCACAAATTTCTGAAAGCAGTATTTGTCCTATAGTTAGATTTCTTTATTTATTTCCTTTCCTTGGTATTTTTTTTAAATAAAAAAAATTTATTAAAATTACCCACAAATTGAATGGGTCTTTATTGAGGTATTTTGTAAAATGCTTAAAAATAATTCCTAAAATTTTTCAGTCATTTTCTTTATGCTGTTTTCATTTAATTGATGGTTTGTTTTATTTTTGTGTCTTTAATTAGTTCTTGATTTTGTCCTTCCTGAAAGAGGTAAGCCTGCTTAATAGGAGCTAGCCTTGGTGAGTCTCTTTCAGGTTTCTGTGTGAGAGATGTTGTGCCTTACAGGCTGCTGATAGAGCAATGTGTGCTGCATGACGATACCCTATGCAGCTCCTTCTCCTCCCCACCTGCTTTACAGCTCCAGTCTTTGAAAGAAGAAACCATTCAAAGATGTTACCCCCTTCCTTGGGACCTTTACAGCTAGGAGTTGTTACCATTGTGTCTGAAGTGAGTGATGTCAGAGAAGAGTAAGAAAGTGAATCTCAGTCTTTCAAGAGTACAAGCACTTATCTGCCGGAAGAGGGCTAAATGATAACCCTCAAGTCCTCTTATGGGGCAATTGTGTTTCTGCTAAACAACCAGGTAAAGGCTTTTTAAACTAAATTTTGTTTACAATAACTTCTTTTCTTTTAAGTCAGTTCATTTTTGTCAAAGAAGGTAAACAATATACCTGGAGCTTATTCCACAACGTATACTATTTATACCACTATGCTATTTACCTATACCAGTTGTAAAAATTGATAAATACCAAGGATTGCAGTTGGAACAAGTGAAGGGAATTAGCACTTAATAAACCATCTCATATTAAATTCATCTAACTGATTTCACAAGGCGTTTCAAACAATTGAAACCATACATAAAAAAATGTTTTATTATTTTCTCCTATTGACAGATGTATTATCTCGAGTCTACTCTGTTGGTGAAAAATATTCCCTTGACAAAATTTTAGCCTGATTCCATTTTTAAAAGGTAATTTAGAGATGAAATTCAATGCTGTCAATTAAATTTTAATCTCATATTCTTTTTTTTTTTTTCTTGACAGAGTCTCACTCTGTCCTCCAGGCTGGAATGCACTGGTGCAACCCCTGCTCACTGTAAACTCCACCTCCTGAGGTTCAAGCGATTCTTGGATTCTTGTGCCTCAGCCTCACGAGTAGCTGGGATTTTAGACATGTGCCACCATGCCCAGCTACTTTTTGGATTTTTAGTTGAGATGGGGTTTCGCCTAGTCAGCCAGGCTGGTCTGGAACTCCTGACCTCAAGAGATCCACTCACCTCTGCCTCCTAAAGTGATGAGATTACAGTTGTGAGCCACCTTACCTGGCTGTCATATTCATTTTTAAAAATAATAGGTGAGACATGACTGTGGACTAAAGGCATAGAGTTGTCTATTCTCTTTCAATTTCTTCCATCTTCTCGGGGTTTATTTCTTGTATACTGGTGAGAGGAGAGGAAAAAGAAAAAGATCTACACCACTAATCTTCGTGATTTTGTATCTTCAATGTTAGCATTAAATGCTTCTTAGTTTGTGGGTAACTGCAAAGCTGGAAAGACAGGGTTGTTGACCTTTCTTATTGACCCTAGTGGTGATATACATAGTTCATGGCTCAGTCTTTGGTGGAGTGTGTTGTATGGAGGCCCTAGCAGACCTTGTTGGCAGGCATCTCTCCAGGTCTTGGTGGTTCCTTTGGAGATTTGACTGCATCATCTGCTTGTTTCCCATATAATGACATCACATAAGATTCTTCGGAAGGATTCAATCACCATCAATCCTGTAATCCTTTATCTCTACCATCTTCCAACTTTCTAACTCAGAGGATAGTAGGCAACAGTAGAGTCCATTTTCCTTAGCTCATCAAGACAAGAGAATTAGGATTGGGAATTGTTCTCTTTCTGTCTGATCACAGCAAAGAGTCATTTTTTTTTCCTCCTGATTTATTTTTTTCATACTAGGATAGGTCAACCCATTCTGCAAATGAACATATATCCAACTGGAGTGAGATGCTGATTCTAGCTTTGAAAGACAACCACACATTTCAGAAGGATTTTTAACTTTCTCTTTTATGGTTTACTTCCTTGGGTTTGGAAGGGAGAACCAGTTGTATACCATCCCCCATTTCCTTATCAAAGTGAGAAAATAGGGGTGTCTTCTTTCACAGGTACTAGGAATTTATCAAAGTCCACTATTCACTCTTGAAATATAAAATTTTCTATTAAGTGTTATGACCCTATCAAGAGATCTACTAAATATGCCCAAACTGAGCATCCTTCTCAAGAAGAGGTTCAGGTGCATTGCAAGGTGTCTGGATCATTAATAAGTTGGTATATATTCACAGATATCTAGATGTGATATTTATTCAAACATAAGTGACCCAGCATAATAATTTCATCATTTAAAAAATTGTATGATTGTATGGACTTCTAGGTGATACTAGCGTTACTAGATTTCTAAAATAAATTTTCAGTCAACAAATGTATCATAAGATGCATTGTGAAAAAAATTCAGCTAATGTGAGAGAATATTAGGCACGAACATGAATACCAGTTTCTGATTTCTTAGTGCTATCTCTGCTGCTATTCTTGTTCCCTTAATAGACGCATTTCAACAAAGCAGACAATGTAATTCTGAAAAACAACAAACAAACAAAAAACCCAAGAAACAAAAATCTCAACAAGTTAAATTAAATCAGGCCCTCCAATGGCTTCCATCAGTCTGGAGTAAGTTCAAACACACTGAGAACTCTGTTAAGCTGTTCCAGGGTAACCAGGACTGAGTTATGTTTTAGCATTATCCCCTTTCATTATTTTTCTCTTTTATTTCTCTTCTAGCCACACTGGCTTTCCTCTGTCCCTGGAACATATTCCACTGATTCATTTCTCTGAATTTTACTTTTGCTGTTTCTTCTTTTCAGAATATTCTTCACTTATCATTTTTCATAGTAGACTTTTTCTCTTCAGGTGGTGCTATAGGCTGAGTTGCAATTCTTCAAAAACTTACTTTAGGATCCTTAACCTACAGTGTGACTATATTTGGTGATACAGTGATTAGGCAGTAGAGTTAAATGCATTTGTAAGGGCGGGGCGGTGGTTCTAGTTCTACAAGACTTTGGGTCTTATAAGAAGAGGAAGAGAGAGAGCAAGGGTGCACTGAGGAAGCACGGGTGCACAGAGGAAAGCCCACATGAGCACAAAGCAAGATGGTAGCTGCTTACCAACCAAGAGAAGAGGCCTCAGAATGAATTCCACCTGCTGGCGCCTTGATCTTACACTTCCTAGCCTCCAAAATGATGAGAAATCAATTTCTGTGTTTAAGACATTTGCTTTATAATATTTTGTTACAGCAACCTGAGCAGACTAAGACAGGTGGCGACTGAAATGGCACCCCCTTAGAGAGAACTTTCTTGGCTGCTCAGAACCTCTAACTAGTCCAGAGAATAACATCAAATATGATTTATGACTTGATCTTTATTCTCAGCTTTCAAACTTATTCTCTCTTTTTTATTATATCACTCCCAATGCTTAACACTACTTCCCTTTTACTTTTTGACTATGGATTGGACTTCTCAGATCCAACTAACTTTAGTCTGTACATAGTAATCACTTCCTTTGATCTAGCATAGTGCTTGGGGATGCCTTATCCTAGGGGGCCCTTCATGGAAACTATTCTTATCAGGTGTTTCTGTGGTCTCACGAGCAAGACTAAGATACCACAGTATCTCAGTTAAATTTCGCTCTAAGAATTGTTGTGATTGTTATCACAGCAATGCCCCCTTACCTGAAAAAAAAAAAAGTATAAATCCTTTCAAATCTGCCAAAATATCACATGTGCTTAAACTTAAACAACTAGGCTAAATAGAATATCTCTGGGATTATATTGGTCTTTTTTCTTTATTGGAATATACCATAAAAATGATTGGGATATAATGTGAACAAATATTCAAATATCACAAAAAGTAAAAATTGCAATATACAAATCGTATTATTAAACATAATTTTCTCCAATTTTAAACTATAACTTTTTTGTCTAAAATAACAAATTAACAAGAAGAAATCTAAAACTATCTTTCCAGACAACTTCCCTATTAATTTGTGAAACTCCCTCCCCAACCTATTTCTCATACACACACACAGAGATCACGGAACCGAAAGGCTTTCAGACCAAATTTAGATATTGAATCCCATGATTTATTAAATCAACTTAAAGCATACATCAAATAGCAGAATGGAAGAGATTAGGTAAATTAATATATTTAGGATATGGTGCAAGTAGGGTAGAAATAGTGAAAACACAAATTACTTAATACTCTTACAGAATTTGTTTAGGTTTATAATCACATGAAAAATGTATAACACAGTATATATGCTTGTATATTTCATATTTTTTCTATAATAAATCATCTCCACCATTACATGTAAATTTATATAATAATTTTAATGTCTCTAGCATTGCATTGTAATATTACTTTTGAAATTCCATATTATTAAAAAGTTAGCTATCAATGGCTATTTTTATTATAAGACATGTTGTATAGAAATTGCACAATTGTTAAATTCCCTTGGAGTCAATTTCCTGAAACATAACATTTAGATAAAGGGAAATGTGTCTTTTTGATAATTTTGAAAAAAAAAATGTGTATTTATATATTGTGTCAATGTACAGTTTCTATTGTCATCACTAGCATGGCTCTTGGGAATTACTTACCACAGACTGTACATTCAGGGTTACTACTCTTAATAGGTTCTCCTCAAGTCTCAACTGGTATAGGATTTTAGTTAATTAATTAACTTACTTATATTTCAGAGACTGGATCTTGCTCTGTCACCCAGGTGGAGTGCAGTGGCACAGTTATAACTCACTGGAACTCCTAGGCTCAAACCATTTGCCAAACTCAGACTCTAAAGTAGCTGGGATGACAGGTGCACACCACGAAGCCCAGAAAATTGTTTATTTTTTAACTTTTTGTAGGAAACGTCTCACTGTGTTGCCCAGGATGGTCCGGAACTCAGCTGCAAGCACTCTTCCCTACTCAGCCTCCTTAAGTGCTGAGATTACAGGCATGAGCCACTGTACCTGGCTGGATTTTATTTTAATTTTCAACTCTTCACAGACATTATTTTAAACTTGATGTAGACAATTAACATTTTTAGCAAAGTCTCAGGATACAAAATCAACCTGCAAAAATCACTAGCGCTCTAATACACAAACAACAGTCAAGCTGATAGCCAAATCTCAAACAAATTCCCACTGGCAATTGGCACGAAAAGAATAGCATATCTAAGGATACAGTTAACTAGGGAGGTGAAAGATCTCTACCATCATTTAGGGTGTGGGTTCCTTATAAAAGGGGCATTTTGGTCCCCATTCACTTTTCCTCTCCTCTGTCTTTCCTTTTCCTGCCCTTCTGCCTTCTGCCATGGGATAACAGCAAGAAGTCCCTCACCAAATGCCAGCCCCTCAATCTTCGGCTTGCTAGCCTCCAGAACTGTGAGAAACAAATTTCTGTTCATCATAAATTACTCAGTCTCAGGTATCCTGTTAGAGCAGCACAGAATGAACTAAGGCAGCCTAGCACGAGAGGTCAAAGTCCAAGCAGGGTGAGGAGACAGTGCATGTGGCGACAACAACATGCAGAGCGTAACCTCAAACAGTTTTCAAAGAGCATCTATACAGGGTGATAATTGGCGTAGGATATCTGAGCCCCAATGTAGTGAAAAGGGTACCCACATGGGGAAGGAGGTGATAATGAAAATGGGACATTTGTTACATACAAGGGAATTGATCAAATAAATAAATATAATAAGGGTGATGAAAACCAGATTTCTTACTGTCAAAGAAAAAAATTCTAGCTATAGAAAGACAAGGAATCCAGACAACAACTGTGGTGCTAGTTATGTATTTGGATATATTTGTTAAACACATATATTTGCTAGATATACATGTCTATATTTCTGGACTGTATATACATACACATATATATGTATACATGCTTGCATATGTGTTTATGTACACACACACACACACAATCTCCTAGCTCAGAATATTTGGCAATAATCACACTTCAATAGTAATGAGTACAGTTATCTCACTGGAAAAGAAACCCAGCCTTCTCATAGAAATGGCTGATTTTTAGGCTGGGTAAGGGAAAGTGTAAGATGAGCCTGGAGCATCTCATGCTCAAAAGCAAGAAAATGTTTAAATAATGTAGGAGATACATCCAAATGACTCAAAAGTCAGTTTCATTGTGTCATCACTGACCAAACTAAGGATAATTTTGTCATCAAAATCACGGTAATATTATTTTGCACCGAATATTATAAGAAACCATTAATATATATAGATTTAAATAAATGAGTAAATAGAGAGTTTGATGAAAGATGAGATATTTTTTAGAGTAAAAACAGCTCCCCACAAAAAATTACATAATTATTACATGTTACAAAATGGGGGTAAAACAGTAGCTTCATAGTGGAGAAGTTTGGTAACACCTTAAGCGATCCAAGTGAACATCAGCAATAATGGGACAAATTTATACTGCATGAAACTTGATGGAAGCAGTGAAAAATACACAATTATGACTGTGGTAGTTCTGTTTGAAAACCTTATACTGGGGAAACATCTGACAAACCCAAGTAGAGAGACAGTTTGCAAAATAACTGGCCTATAACCTTCATAAATGCCAATGTCATGGAAATCAAAGACAGACTGAATAAATGTTCCAGACAGAAGGAGACTAAGGAAACAAAACATTCAACTGCAGTGGATGATGCTGTTGGAAACACTTGCTATAAATAATGTTCTTTGGATCTCTGACAAAACTTAAAGAGGTTCTGAAGATTCTATGATTGTCCCAATGCCTCCCACCCCTGGTTTTCACAATCTAGTGTAATTCCCTTCCTTTTAGTGTGAACTGGACTTAGAAACTCATTTCTAATGGAAACTATATAGCAAAGTGATAGGATGCCTCTTACAAAGAGAGTGGGGCTCCCATCTTGTGCTACATCTGTTGCTTTTTCACTTTTTCACTCTGTTGGAAGTTTTCTGCCATACTGTCCACTGGTCCATGGGAAGGACCACCTGGCAAGCATGTGAGGGAAACCTCTGACTAATAGCTTGTGGGGAAGTGTCTCCTTCAGCTCAACAGCCTATGAACAACTGAACCCTGCCAATGACCAAGTGAGTGAGCTTGATTCCAGGTCCTCCCTCAGTTGAGTCTTTAGATGAGACCACAGCCAGAGTAAATACCTTGCTTGCAATCATATGATACCACTGGAAGACTTAGCAAGCCACACCTAGATTCCTGATCCACAGAAATTGTGAAATTAAAATACTTTATTGTTTTAAGCCATTTTGTTTTGTGACTTTCAAAATGCAGTAGTAGATAACTATTACAAATGGTTGGTAGTAATATATCAGTGTTAATTTGTTGATTTTGATGATTGTATTGTGGTAATGTAAGAAAATGTCCTCATTTGTAGAAAATTCACACACACATTTTGAAGGGTAATTTCTTGGCAAACTACATTCTAATGATTTGAGAAGAAACATTTCTTTGTAACACCTCTAACATTTTATTTTTCAAAAAATGTTTGAAACGAAAATCAATATAATAAAGCATAGAGAGTCTTTACTATCTGACCCCTTTCTTCTTGAAAATACTATTAGTTCCTGAGTTTACTTTTGATTGTATATTGAGAAAATAATGTTTACTTCTCTAGAAATCATGTTGTTTTCCATGGATTTAAGCAAGTAGAGATCAAATATCAAAGTGAATTGTGTGAGTTCAATAGCTAACCCAAATATCTCTTTTCTCTTTATTTCTGAGGGAAGTTTGATGATGTGGAAATTATTCACTGGAATATATAACAATTATGTTACTTGCAGAAATGTATCCCTGCATTACTACAGATAGTTAAGAGTTAACTGAGCAGAAATAAAATTGCATATAGCAGGTAAGAAGAGAGAATAATGACCTGCAGGGCAAGCTCATTCTTTTCCTGATAACACAATAGCCATTGCTACCTGAGAGCAGAAATTTGGAAAAATGATAATTGTCATTAGGCATTAGACTTCACATTAAATATTTCGATATTTTATTTTCCATAATTTTGTTTTAAACCATGCATTTCAGCTTCTCTATATGTATATTTTTATTTAAGCAACACTTCTTTAAAAAGTGGTCATTAGATAATATAAATATCTATATTTACTCCTAAAATAAGAAGAGAAATAGAATTTTTGATATACTGTAAACCCATATTCACAGAACTTTTATTACTGAGTTTATAGTAACTACTTTGAAAGTATTTCTGCAAACATTTTTTCTATTGAAAAATGTGTGCTCTGTGTAGATGTAATTCTGTATTAAAATTTTATTTTTTTGAATTATTTTAAACAATTTTGCTATGTGGTTGATTACTAATTACCACCTGCTGAGATAAATGAAATCTATGAATAGTCAATGACACCCTTTGTGATCAACGCAAATTCTATAGTGTCTATAAATAACATGAAAAATCAGACAGTATAGGTCAAGCTTAGGCAATCTGTAGTTCTTGTGTTTTCAAGAGAAATGAGAGTCAATACTTAGGACAATATGTCTTTACACCATGTGTTCTTGAATTTTTATTTCTGTTCCTTTCTCTCTACTTTCTTTTTTGTGCATCTCCTGCTTTCTTCATTTATAGCCTCACTTCTAAATATTTTATTCTGTTTTTGTTTTCTGAGCCTATTTCTGCTTCTTCTTCTTATCATTCAACGTTGCCCTGCAAAGATGAATTCAGATAAGATATTCATATATTTTTCAAGATTACCTTTGATAATAATATTGAAAAAATATAGAAACATATGATTTAAAAATAATTAAAGAACTTAAGAAAGTTAGTAGCAGCTCTAAAGCCAACTGTGATGGAAGACTTTTATACATGGTTTCTATGCTGTAATACTCCTTGCATTTTTCAACCCAAGGATGTGATCAAGACTACTTACTTTGATGTCTGGGCTGCATAATTTATGGCTGCAGAGGAAAAGTCACATGGAATAAAGACAATGTGCACCAGCTCTCATCTTCAGTGAAATAGGGAACTCCAGCCATCCTGTTGTTCTCTAGGACCATATAACAATATTAGAGTTATGAAACTATTTATTCAAATCTCAGTCTTAAGAAATTCTTCTTAAATCCTCGCAGGTCCGTGTGGCTTCTTGTAAACATCTTAATTTTAGGAAATTTCGCAGAATGTTTAATTACCAGAAGGAGAACATGCTATTAATCAAATTTGGAATGCTACCATTACAAATAAATGATTGTAGGCAAATTGAGGATTTAATTGCTTCATTCAGACGCAACATTCTGCTTGCTTTCTCTTTGAAATCTTCCCCGAATAAAGATGGCACAATAACATCTTGAAGAAAGTACTGATGAACCTCATTTAATTTGCTTTTATCCATTTTAAGATTCTACTTCCATTAAAAAGGAATAGCTTGTTAATAAGAAAACAGTCCAGTATTATGACAGTTTCAATCTCCCCAAACAACTGACTTTCAGTTTGGCTCCAGTGAAAGAGTATTGCCTGAGATGATATTTATTTTGCTAGTTCTTATATAGTTTAAACTCCATAGTTGAGTCAAAATGTTAAAAGAATAAAATGGTCAGAGAACTCTGAGAAATCTTATTAATTTTGTAATGGTATTGAGAGCTTAACCAAATCTTTTTCTTCCTTAAAGGAATTGCCTTGAGCAAATCAGAGGACTTTTCTTTTTAACTGCTGAAAAGGGGTAGACCTTTCTCTGGTTTGCTGTGTATGAACTAATAAATGTGGAACCTAGGAATGTCTTAGGGAACCTTGTCTATGTTAATTGTGATTTTGGGGATACACACACACACATATGCATAGACAAGTGTGTGTGTATACACATATAAATATATAAAACTACTAATATGAATGAACAGAAAGTAGAAGTAAACCAAATGAGGGAAATTCACATAGAAGACATCATCTAACTTCTCTTGCCTGTGTGATAATCTTTGTCATGATCTACCATGGGACCAATAATAAAATATTTAGATACATTTAGCCTCTCAACACACATTCTGCTGCTTTTTTATGTTTATGACTATAAGCACAAATATAACTTTAGCTACTATTAAAAAGCATAGAAATGCCACAGAGCTGTTGTTTATGAAAAATTCATATGGTCTTTTATGATTAAATCTAGGGGTCAGTAGTAACGAAATACCAACTGGCAAAGGAATGGCAGGTGTAGTGAAGAATAGGTATTATTCTAAACGTCTAGAAATAATACATAATCAACACTTCCCTATTTATTCATTCCATGTTCACATTATTTTAATACATTGCACCCAGGTCCATGCTGGTGATCAAAGAGATCTACTGTTGTCCTTAGGCCCTGGGCGCTGAGAGAAGATGGGTTTAATGCCATGAAAATCCATGAACCTACTCATATCTATGAGTTCCTTTTTGTATCTATAATTGTACTTAGAACTGACCCCTTGCAAAAGTTAGATGATAAATGTAGTTCATATTTGCTACACTCCAGTTTCTCTATATGTGTTTTTCAAAAATCTAAATCCCTAAATACTTTTCCATGTCTTCTCTGTTCTTCTATTTAGTTCACACATAATAATTAAATATTGAGTGCTTATGATAAGCCAGGCACTCAGCTAAGTGCTAGTTACACTTTGGATAAAAAATATTTTTAAAAAGTGAAGATTCCTATTTTTCGTGGGCAGGGAGCAGGGCTCCATGTTTAATCCATTTCTACCTATAACATTTCATCCACTTGGGATTAACGGGTTAGTTTTCTGCTAATTTCTAACAAAATAATTATTAACATGGCTTCAATAGAATGTCTTCATCTTTTGGCAGAAGTCTTCTTTGCATACAGTACTCTCTAATTTCTAGAGAAATGTTGTGTGGTGATATGTTTTGGATGTTTGTTCCCTCCAATTTTCATGTTGAAATGTGATCTCCAGTGTTGGAAGTGGGGCTTAATAGGTTTAGTGTCCTACCAGAGGCAATGAGTGAGTTCTCACTTTATTAGTTCCTTTGAAAGCTGGTTGTTTAAAAAAGCCAGACCCTTCCTCCTCATTCTCTCTGGTTCCCCCTCTCTGCCATGTGACGCACCTGCTCCCCCTTTACCTTCTGCCATGAGTAAGAACTTCCTAAAGTTTCACCAAAAACTAAACAGATGTTAATGCCATTTATGTACAGCCTGCAAAACCAATAAACCTTTATTTGGAAAACAGCCAAATAAACCTCTTTTCTTTATAAATTTTTCAGCCTCAGGTGTTCATTTATAGCAAAAAACCCAGACTAATACATATTGTACGCATGTATTTATATGTACATAAATACAGGCATTTTTTATAACAAGTATAATTTTAGAGGTGTTAATTTAGTGGGACCCAGAATTTAGAAAAAATATGTCTTCAATACATTTCTTTCAGAAAATGTTTCAACACTAACCTCAAATATAAGGATTTTTTCCAAAAACATATTATGGCCTTTTTTTTCCTCTAAAAAGTAGGCACAAGGCAACATTGCCTGTAGATTTTTTTCTGAGTTTCTCTAACTGAAGGAGGCTTTCGGAATTCTATTTGCATTTCTCTATCATATAGTATCCTCTGTGCTGCTTTTTGTGCATCTTTCTCACAGTCGGAACCGACAGAGGCATACTGCAAATATATTTCATTCTTATTTTATTACTTGCATTTTTGGTAGAAAATAAGATGACATACTTTAAATGCAAAATAAATCATGACATGTAATGCACATCATTTATTTAAATTATCCATTCAGACATATTGTTTATAGCGTACTTTCCTTTTGAACATGCCACTTCAGAATTCTCTCATGTAGCGTCTCTTAATAACTAAGTACCAATATTTCAAAATTTTAGACATTTTGTTCCTTTTATATACAGGAAAAGTTACTTTTGAGGGAATCAACATCTCTTCCTATTACAGAAAAGCTAATAATCTGTAATAAAGCTCAGAGTTTAAAATGTTAATTATAATAAAGAAGAAAAATAAAGTCTTGAAGAATGGCTCTACCATTCTCCAAGGGCCTTAGTCACGAGTTTTGCTATTTCACAGATGCACCAAAAAAGAGATAAATAGACAGTTTCTGCTGTTGGTCCACACCTTATTCCAGTGAGGCAGGGGACGGGGTGGGGATACTGCTTAGGAATCGATAAAAATGCTGTAAGTTTGAGTGAAATTTCAAATGAAGGCTCTTTGTGCCATGAGATTCTCTAACAGCCCATACAATACAGAGACTGCACATGTAGGGACTAATTTATTTAAAAAGTAATTTATTTACACTTGTTATCATGTTTATTTATTTGTTTAAAATCAGAGAAACTTAACACACACATCAGACCAAGAAGAGCAGATCTTGAAAATGCTCTAACAATATTCTAAAATTTTGTTAGCAATTTTGAATTGACAACAAATCTCCATAAAATGAGTAACTAAACAGTGCAGAAAGGCCACTCGTATGAAAATCTTCAAGATTACTTTCCTATTTTGTCTAATATCCAATTATGGAAATAATAATGATATACTTGTTGAATACACAAGACATGTTAAAGCTTCTTGTCACCCATCTCTTTCTCTCTTTTTTCATCAACAGTCACAAACAGTAGTTACAGTTAGTCATGGAATAAAAAGAAAAAAGGAAGAAAAAAGAAGTGTGACAAAAGAGGAACTAACAGCCCTGGTGGTCAGGAATAGCCACAGTCTAGGAAAATGATCCCTGGCAGCCTGTTTAATAGCTCTTAGGGAAGTGATAGAAGAAAAGAAAAATACTTAATGAACAACAGATTATTTGCATAATGATTTTTACTATATATAAGAGAACCATGTTCAACAATCTAGATGTCTTATCTTCTGAAGTCTTTATTTAGGTCTTCATCCAACAAATATTGATTGAGTGTTTACTATGTACCACATCCTGTTCTAGGCACTTTGAACAGGACAGTGAGCAAACGAAATACAAATACATGTTTTCACGGTCCTTACATTCTAGGTGGGAAACTGGGAATGAACAAGTTAGTTAACTTAAAATATGTAATAAGTTATATAGTGTTTGGAATTAGCATATATAGTAATATAAACTTCTATAGTGTTACTATATATACTAAATATATAGTAACATAGATTGTGATAAATGTTAAAGAGAAGTATTATATAAAGTACGAAAAGGGTGTGGGGGAAATAAAATTTTAGTATGGTGGTTATGAAAAATATCTCTGAGAAGGTGCCTTTTGAGTTTGGGGGCAGTGAGGAACTCTCTGTAACATGTGGGAAAATAATATTCTACATGGAGGGATAACAACTGAACGAACTCTGAGCAAATGAGGTGTTCCTGGCTGTGTCTGACAAAGAATATGGGGCAATGTTGTTAGAGGCATGTGAAGGAGAAGAAGAACAGTCGGATAGGACATGAACTATTGGAGGTGACAAGCTAAATTATTAAATCCTTCATAAGCCAATGAAGGATGATTCTAGCTTTTTTTCTGTATGAAGAGGAAAACGTAGAAGGAATATAATCTGATGTGTATTCAGGACCTCTCTGTTGATTGCCACGATGGTTTCATGAGTATATACATAAGTCAAATATTAGTTAAATGAACGCTTAAAATATGTATAATTTTTAATGCTAATTATGGTTCAACAAATGCTGTCAGAAAATTCATCTGGTTGCAACGTTGACAATAGTGTCCCAGGGGCAAGCTGTTGCAGAGACACCTGTCTGGGGTTAGTACAATAATGAACTTGTGAGATCACAGTACCTTGGACCAAGATGACATCAGCGAAGATGATGAGAAGTGAGCATGTGCCGGATACATTTTGAAGCTGATGAGTATATCAAGGTTTTCTGTCTAAGCAACTATGAAGATAGGTTTCTTATTACCTAAGATGCAAAAGATTAAACGAGAAGCAGGCTTGGGTATGGACTAATAGGAGCTCAATTTTAGAAGTGTTATGACTGAGATTCCTAACAAATATCCAAGTGAAGCTGCCAAATAGGCAGTTGAAATAAAGTTCAGTTCAGTGAGGCAATATAGGCTAATGATAGGAATTTAAAGCTATCTATCTATCTCTGTATGTATGTATGTATGTATGTATGTATGTATCTATCTATCTATCTATCTATCTATCTATCTATCTATCGTCTGTGTATCTGTCTAACTATATATACATATATCTCTATATCTATATGTCTAGCTAATCTTTAAAAGTATAAAACTGTGTGTTATTACTTAGGAAAAGAGTAGACTATGAAAGAGGGACAAAAATACTAATCTATGGGAGCATTTCCATAATTAGAAGTTGGGGAGATGATATAGGATCAGTAAAGGAAACCGACAGAAAATGGCCAGAAAATAGAAGGAAACTCAAGAAAGACAGAGTGATTAACCATGTAAATTACTATTATTATACAAAGTAAAATGGACCTTTTGAAATAACCTTCACTGAAACCCCGCCTCTACTAAAATTACAAGAAAATTCGATGAACGTGGTGGTGGGCACCTGTAATCCCAGCTACTCAGGAGCCTGAGGCAGAATAATCACTTGAACACTGGAGGCAGAGGTTGCAGTGAGCCGAGATTGCACCATTGCGCTCCAGCCTGGACAACAAGAGGAAAAATCCATCTCAAAAATAAATAAATAAATAATAACCTTTCATACCATTGAAGTAATGTCAATGCTAGGCAATTGAGAGGGAAAACCTTACTGGACAAAGTTTCAGAGAGACTAGGAGAGAAATTAGAGACAGTGAATGTAGACAACTGGTTTCCTGGGTTTTTTTCTCTAAAGGGATAAGGAGAATTATGGCAGTAACCGAAGAAGGAAATGGGCTTAAAAATTTGTTTAAAGTGGGAACAAACAGCATCTTTCTATGTTAGTAGAAATGAACTTTTAGGCTGAGAAAATTTGATGTCACAATAATTAGGGAAGAATTGCTGGAATTATGGCATTAAGCCAGCAAGAAAACTTGTGATTAAGTGCATGAATATAGAAGCTGGTCTTAACTAGGGCATGGCTAGCTCATGCAAAGAGAACATAGGATGCATACCTACAAATGCAGATAAGTGGATGAATGTGGTTGTCCCATGTAAAAATCCAGTGTGATTTATTTTTCTTTTTCAATAAAATAGGAAGAAAGACTATTGAGTGTAAGGTTGGGGAAAAGGGTGTTGGAAATTTGAGGAGGAAGAAGAAATCATGACAGAGGCATTTTAAAGGTAGAAGAGCGAATACACTCAGGATGTCTAATAATTGCCTGGCAGCATTAGGACCTACTTGAGGTTCATAAAAATGGATAGAAATGAAGAGTAGTCAGCACAGTATCATTATTTTTTACCTTAGTCATATTCAAAAAAGCAGATGCAGTTATAGGGTAGGAGGAGAAAAGATTTATAAAGGATTTTGGCTTAGTCAAAACGAGAGAGATACAGGGATGAGAGTTCTGAGTCCCATTTTTCTGGCTTCAAAGCTCTTTTGCTAAATTATTCTGCTATATTCTTCCTGAAGCAACCACATAGATTCTGAGGAGAAAAGGAAAATAAAATATGTCATCTTCTAGATGCTTAGAAGAGGTAAAAATATGTAGATACCAGAGATTTTAAAAAACTAATTATAACAAGGTTTGTGCTTTTCAGTTAGATTCATTGTACTAGACAGTAAATATTTTCGAAGTTTCTTTCAATCCAACTAGACAAAAGTGGATGAACATTGTAAAGGGACTTTCCTCTAACAGATTTTTTACCATATGAGAAAACATATTTTGGCAAAATCTTCCTCTCGGTAAATACCGTAAAAATTGTGTTAATAAGAAAAGAAACAACTTTTGTTAATTTTAACGTTTTACATATTCTAAGAAAGGCTATTATTCTTAATGTAACTATTGATGTTCATGTATGTGGCAAACAAAATGCCTAATGAAAACTACTATGGTTTAGATTCAGTTTTACAGATTCTGTTTGTGTTAGATGAATTACAATGTTTGATAAAGCTGTTACTTGTATACCTAAAATTAACACAAAACACTTAAATTTTAATTGCAATTAATATAGAAGTAAATATTTTTATTTCAAACATTAGAAGTCTGTCTGAAACTTATGACCTAAAACAAAAATTTAGCAGTTAAATTTGGCCACTTATATCTACTGAACTCTTACTATATTTCAGATGCTGTTTTCGCATAATTCAGATGCTGTTTTCAGTGCTTTACAAGAATTTTCTCACTTGAAGTACACAACACTCTGAAATAGAAGCCAAAATTATTCTCATTTTACAGAATAAAGCCCAGAGAGGATTTATACAAGGCCACATATCATCTCCATTATAAGAATTTTTGTGTAAATATCATCTGTGCAGATAAACATGCATTCCTTTGTACAAAATATTGCATTATAATTTTTTGAAATCAGCTTGTAGTCATTTGGAATTTGGTATTTGTTCTTTAAAGGAATATTCCAATTCAATCCAAATGAAAACCCTTTAGGAAAATTCAAATCATGGCCCAATGAGAAGGGAAAGAGAAAGAAACAAACATAAAATAGGAAATGGAAAATAAAATATATGATTAAAAAACACAATTTCACAGATATTTTGTAGAATTCCTTTATAATCTGCCATAGAAAATATTAAGGACAAGACATTTTACACAAATTTATACATATTCACAAATAGTATACATGTATGTCTACACACAGAAACACAAGTTGAAATACTTGAGCATTTTGCAAACTTTCCAGCAAATGTCACTTTTTTGGAAATAATGTTAAAATGCAAAAACATGTAAGTTAAAGACATAATTGTTAAATAAAATGTACTTTATATGTTTAGCCTAACGAAATATATGGTAAATTCACTTGAATCAGGAAAATTAAAATGATCTCTCCAAGCTAGTGTGGTTTCTTGAAGACAAAATAAATACTCTGGTTGACAGTTATCAGAAAGTTATTTTGTTATTATATGTTTTTAAATATTAGGGTATTAAATATTAGGATATTTAATGTATAATGCAAACATTAATGTAGCATTTTCTACTCAACTAATTATGATGATTGATAGCAATATACATATACAAGAAAGAATTCCTGACTTGAAGGAGGCCATTGTGTAAAGAAAGGAAATACATATTATTATGAATTATAATCTGGCAAAAATAAAGACAGGATGATATGAAAGCCCACAGAATGAGTATTTGAACCAGATTTTTACGTGTGAATATGCTTATGGATATCAGAAAATGTTTCACAAAGGATGTGAGAGAAAGTAGAATCCTAAAGATGAGTAGCAATTAGCAAAGTTGATGTAGACTGTAAGTAGAAAGGAAATTGCTAAAAGAAATACCGTTGCAGCTCTGATTCAACAGCACCAATACCTACAACCCAGATTATTACAGTAGCCTGCTAAGTGTCCTCCTGCCTTTACCTTTTTTCCCTACACCCAGGTCTTAGTGCAACAGCTCAAGTAACAGTTAAATTGCTCTCTCTCAAAATCTTTCCATGACTGCCAAAATCCTTAAAAGACCCTCTGAGATTCCTGCTCCCCTTGTCTTACCACACCGATTCGCATCAGCCCCTCTCTTCTTTCTTTCTTAAATGTAACAGGTAGGCTTCTTAGGGTGTTTGGACCTGACGTTCCATCCACTTTTCCCTATATGACTTCCTCCTTATTTTTCTCCATCTTTATTTAATGCCACCTTCTCAGTGCTACCCAACTTGATCATCAAAATATAAATGAACACTCCCTTCTGTGGTGCATTTTTTTCCCCATAGAATTCAGTACTGACTAATGAAGCATTAGATCTACTCATTAGTTATTTTTGTATATACTGTGTTTCCTCTGGGAAAAGGAGATTTTTCAGCTAAAGGAAGGTGGGGATTATTTCCTGTTTTTAGTACTCATGCATGCCACGGACCAAAAACATTATTGAGCATATATTGAGTGTTCAATAAATATTTATTGAATATCACAACAGAATGGAATGTTACATGTGAGAAGGTACAGAGAAGTAGGCATCCGACTATCTAGAAACTTGAAGTGGTTCAGAAATTCTAGAATCTTTAAGCTTGAATGTTAATATCAGAGAAATATCATTCTAAACACTATGCAAAGGCTATTCTGGCCTGATGCTAAATATAAGGAATATATTTATCTTGAACAAATAGGATAGAGAAACCTAGGGCTCACATTAAAACATGAAAAATGTATGTCGGAAGAGTAAACATTAAAGTTTTATTTAGTAAGCATTACTCGGAGATGTAAAACCGTCAGATGCATAGGGCCATATAATAGCCTCAGCTTGTTTAGCATGGGTTGGAGAGAAAAAAAAATTGAACATGTGAACCTCCCTTCACTCCCATTCCAAATTTTAAAAATGTGGTACAAATAATGAAAGGTCTGGCCTTATACAGAGTTGTACAAAAAATTAGAAGTTACTTTTCCTTGGAAGAGTTTGTAAAAAAGCTAAGTGTGTGCCTGTTAAAAATAAGTCCATTATGTCCCTGTAGGACTCTTAAGTTAATTGTAATAACAAGCTATATATGATTTCATATTAGAAAAAAATTCTTGGCTTCTTGTGAGACAAAAAGACAAAAGGTAAAGGAAAGCTTTTTGTCGTACAGATTTTCTATTAAATCTCTCCCTCTCTCCCTCTTTCTCATACTTTTTCTATTATAAATTAGAAATAAAGTTTAAATCACTTAGAAGATTATTTTTTATACCCGAGAAGCCAGACAGGAGTATAATCTATTCTGAAATTCATGAGAAAATCCTTTAAAATGTCAGACAACAGTTAAAACATTCTATGATTAGGGCATATTTTAATTTTCTTAATGTCAAAACTCTGCTGTGGGAAAAGCTTATGCACACTCATTTCATATTCACATGAGCTGATATTAAAATGGAGCCATACTCTTAGAAGTATCGATATCAGGGATTGAGAATATCTTTCAAAAAAAGACCAGTCTGACCTTCAGGGAAGACAGTACAGAGTGAGATGAACCAGAAATAAAATCGCTTTTCAACAATATATAGCATACTTTATTCTAAAGGGAGCTGAGCAAGGGTGGGTCAGCATTTTGTAAAACGGTGTTGTTCACTAAATACATCCCCATTTAATAATAGGGACTGACCCGGCAGAGTCTTAGTATGAGTTGCATACAATGATTTTAAGTGTAACATGCTATTATTCTTTCAAATTAAGCATGAGGGGCAATGGAAGGGCTCTGTGAATATCTTCCAGGCATAGATAGACAAAGGCAGACAAATTTAATGCCTTTAACAATTTATAAATATTTCTTAATATCATGCAATGTACCAGGTGCTAACCAGTAGATTTTTTATTTCGTTGAGCTCAGGTTTCATAAGTACCTGTTTTTTGCTTTTTTTTTTTTTCTTTTTTGTGCTGGGCACTGTGCTGTAAAAGGCCCTGCCCTCAGGGTGTTACATTTTAGTGAGAAGGACAATGAAAGTATGCCAATATTTAAGTAGTGAACAGGACTATGAAAAAATGGCAAGCAGGATATGGGGATAAAATATGACAGGGAAGGCACTCTTTTTGATAGCAGGAAAGAAAGTTCACTTAGAAGAGGGAACATTGTAGCAGTAGCCCAAGAAGTTGGAGCCAAACCACGTGATTACAATGGAGAAGGGCCTGTTTGGAAGAGGGGATAGCAAGATCAGTAACATTGAAGTAGAAAGATGCTTCGCATATTTTTGGAAAAGTAGATGCCTAGGATGGCTGGAACAGAGAGAAAAAGGCAGAAGAGTCATAGGTGGTGAGGTAAGTACAAGAGTCACATAGTTTCACGTCATGGAAGACCTTGCACGTGACTTTGCCACTAACGAGGGTTTTAGACATTTTACTCATCGTGAAGAAAAGTCATCGGACAGCTTAGTAACTGGATTCACACTTAAAAAACTATAAAGAGTAAACAGCCTCCTATAATTTATATTCTCGTGGCTTTGACTACAAAGAAATGAACTTGAATTTGGGGTTGGTAACAGCAACAACTAAAGACAAAACAGTACACGACCTCATATTCTACTATCGATATTAGCACGTACTGGTTCTTCCTATTTTAAATATTTAAATATTTTAAAAATAAAAAAAGGCAGGGAAATCTGAGTCTTTTATACATACTGTTTCCACTCAAGAGAAATTTTGATCATGACCTCCTTAGAGAGGGCAAAATAAACCAAAAAAAAAGAGAGGATGCTTTGCAAACAAAACAAAAACATTAAAAAATAGCAATGTCATCATGTATTGGACAATGTCAATATAATTGTTGAAATGTTAAAATGGAGCATGTAAAATATAACAGAAAACAGCCAAAAGCAAAAAATCCTAATGTAATCCTTTAAAGTACATTTAAGATACATGAAGAAAAATTAGACAACCATGGCCAACTTAAAATAACGCATGCATAACTGAACTCCTTCCGAATCATCTGACTTACTGAGATATGCACAAGAAATACTTCTCAAAGTGGTGACCAAACTCCTTGGAAAGATACTAGTTAGGAACTTCAGGAAACTCCAGTAACATGCAAATTTTGTGTATGGACAACAAGTTTAAAAATCTCCTATTGGCTTGCTTAATAGACTAATAGCAAATAGCCCTTACTTATATACAAAATTGAAATCCATGTAGTTATCTGTTATTTATTTATAAGAATCTATGAAAGGACTTTCATTCTTGCATTATGCTACAGCCCAGCAGGAAATATTTGATTGCTATAGGTCCTACACTGAAAGAAACTATTCAAGTCTAAAAACTTGGAGTCATATCTTGACATATCAGTGGATATGTCAATATTTTTTGACTAGCATAACAAAAAATTAGGTAATGAGGATACTGGGAATATTTACATTCAATGTCAGATGCAAAGTGCTATTTTTTTAAAAAATGTAGGGTTAAATTAAAAACACTGATTTTGTTGAATCTTCTTTTAATATATGTTAATATATGTTGTACTAATATTATGATTTACTGTTTTACTTGTATTTATTTGCATTCTGTGTTAAAACCTTGATTTGTCCTTAAAACAACAAAAAATAAGTTGAAGAGAAAATAAATATGCGTTATCAGATTTTTGGATCACACGTATTCAAAGCAGTAAATTTTGTATATTTGATGTTATTTGGATACAAACACACTTTTTTTTCTTTAGTTCCTAGAGCATAAAATAAACTCGGAAGTCAAATAAAAATTTATATACAGGTATTGCTATTTTAGTTAAATATAATCCTTAACTTTTCCATTAGTTTTTGTGAAACTGATTTTTATTGTATGAGAAAAATATTTAATATATTTGAGAAGGGTAATGGTAGAATAATTTTTCAAATTGTATCTTTATCTCACATTAAGTGGATATATAATGAATCATAAATTATATAGCCAATTGTCAGATAACTGGCATTGCATATTACATTTGTTTTTTAATATACGTATTTCTATACTTTATAATGATTACTGGAATATATCCTCCCTAAAAGTATGAACTACAGCTGTCTTGTTTATTCATATATTTCTATTGTGTTGAATAGACATTTGTAAATAAATGAATGAATAATATTTCTCAGTACATCTTGACTCCTCGCTACCCTTTAAATTTCCCTTGTTGCCATTGTGTCAAGGCCTTATACATTATGGCTTGCTTCATGATCTTCCCAAGTTGATATATTTTTCTTAACAGAGATGCTTTTCTTTTTAATTCTGCTTCTGTATTCTTGTAACTTTAAGTATTTTCTATGCATCACTTACTTCCAAATTTTTAGTTTCAACCTGGTCACTTCTCCATGCTCCAAACTTCAGGCCACATTTCATGCTTGATATCTCCACTTAGACGTTCCGTAGCCATCTCAAGTTTACTATGGCCAAGTTAGCATATTTGATTGTACTCAGCCACCTCAGATATTTTTCATCTTGTCTTCCTTATCTTGGGGATCAAGCTTGAAATGTAACGTCTCTTTTTGATGTGTTTATATCTGCATGTCCAAAATATCAGCAAGTCCCATTGGCTATTTGTCAATACAGATGCTTCTTGAATTATAAGGAGGTTATGTCTGTATAAACCCATCGTAAGCAAAAAATATGGCAAGTCAAAGTACATCTAATACTTCAAAAATAAACATTTTAAAGCCAAAAATCCTCTATTAAGCCATCCTAAGTCAGGGAGTGTCTCTGTATATCTGGAATCTATGCATACTTTCTATTTTTACTATCATCAGCAGCCTTGATTTAGGCCACAATCCTCTTTCGTCTTAATCACCATAATTTATCTCTAACTGATTCACTTCCCATTTATACTATTGCCTTCCTATACAACATTTTCTACATAGTAGTCAGAATGTCTTTTTAACTATTAACACTGCACATTTAAGGTGCAAAATTTGGTGTTTTGACATGAAATCACCTGTGGAACTATAACCACAATCAAGATAATAACTGTACCCGTCACCCCCAAAGTGTTCCCTGTGTAATCCCCCCTTCATGTTCCACACACTCTCCTTTCTACTCCATCCTCAGTTACCCACTTACCTGTTTTCGAAGGATTACAACCTAAATCATAAGTAGAATAATCAGTTGAATTAGGGAGCATGTACTCTTGTCTGCCTGACTCCACACAGCATAGTTATTTTGTGATTTCTCCATGCTGTTGCATATGTCAATAGCTGGGAATGTTTCTAAAGAAACATTGATATTTCCTTTCTATTTAAAGATGTCTGTTACTCCTACAGGTAGTGGATATTAGCCCTGTTGATAATTGTTAAATATATTTGAACACCCTTACAGCATTTACAAAACATCCATATTGTACATGGAATTTGTTTCCTATGCTTCTGTAGCACATGACCACAAATGCAGGCTTCCAGCAACACAAATGTACTCTGCTCCTGTTCTGGAGGCCCGGAATCTAAAAGGAGCCTGCATGGCTGCATTCCTTCTGGAGGTTCTAGGATAAAATTCATTTCCTTGCCTTTTCTAGATTCCAGAGGTCCCTTGGATTCCTAGGCTCATGACTCCTTCCTCTGTCTTCAAAGTCTGCACATGACATCTTCTGTCCTCTCTGAATGTTCTTTCCATCTTTCCATTCTTACATCTCTTTATCTCCCTCTCTCCCTCTCATTCTCTCTCGCTCTCTCCCTTTCTCTCTCTCTCTCTCTCTCTGACACACAATTGTAAAGTCCCTTTTGACATATGAGATAACATATTCATAGATTCCGGGAATTAGCATGTGAGTATCTTTTGAGGAGTCACATTATTCAGCCTACCATATGAGCCCTTTAACTCTAAAGTAAAACTAAAATTCCCCCTTCAAGGCTTCCTTACTGCTAGAGTGTAAGCATATATTCTAAGTTCCATCAATCAGAGTCATTTGTGCAAGATTACAGTTTGGAGATAGGAAAATGAGAAAGTAGAGGTGAATTTATCTTTTGTTGTGTATGAGTGGATATGTTCCGAAATTCTCAGGGGTAGTAGTTGTGTAACTTCTGGATCCCAGTCCTGAGTAATGTCCGTGGGCACTTTATTGTCTATAGAAATTGCATTGTTGATGTCAAAAGATGGCAACACAAAATGTTTGTTAGAGGGAACCCAAATATTTTGTTTTGGCAATTTTTTCCTAAGGAGCTCTTTGGTCTATCCAGTTCTTCTTTTTTTGTTTTAAGTAGACACTCGTACTGATATGAAAATTGGTCCTTAAAGTGGTTTCTAATGAGAGATCCAAAAGAAAATGGGAATGTGTAAATGAATATGAGACCTGAATGGTCCAAGAGCCCTGAGGTGGTGGCTACAACTATACAATTAGACTTTAATCAGCCCGTGGAATAAAGTGGCAGAACAATTAATTAAAGTGTTTCCTGGTTTCTCTGGAAAGAAATGTCCATGGAAGAAAATGCTTTGAGGACATTATGATTTGCATAAGGAATATAAGAATTAAGGAGTTGTTTCTGAAATTGTGTTAAAAATTGAGAATTATGAGCTCAATATCCAACATTTTAGTTGAAAGAACTCATAGAACAGAGATTTTTTTTTTTTTTTTTTTTTTAGTGTAAAAGAATCTGAACTAAAATTGATAACTGAGATGGTCAAAAGTCATGTTGAAAATTTTAATTTCAACATAATTGGGATTCATAGTCTCAGCAAATCTCTTTTATGATAAAGAAGGCATTGATAGGCAAAGAGTGGGGCCCTCTGCTTTGCAATAGGGCATATGGGAGTGTTCTTTCCACTCTGTGTTCTCAGCCTTAAGCCTTCCTACTTCTCCTCCACCAACAAAAACAGCACCTCTTCCCCTGGCTGATGATGCTGATTTTCCTTTGCTTCATGACCCTGTCATGACATCCTCTGATGCCATTAGTCTGCTGGGAAAGCTACTTCTCACTTCCCACCCAACAACCCAACACCTTTATTAACCTTCGTAGCTAGAAATGATGGCCTCCCTAGCCCAGGAGGTCAATTATTAAGTTAAATACTGGAGAAAAAGACACACCTGGAATTTATATCAATCAAAAAATATATATAGCTATGAATGAACTCTGAAGACCGGAAAAATCATAATTTCATTTTTATTCAGGCTAAATGAATCCAAATAGGTACATTTACCAAACACTCTAGAGCCAGGGTTTAAATTTTATCAGGTGCGAATAGCTCTACTTTAATATTTATTTATTTATTATTCAGAATTTTAAAATAAACATGGGCTCTGGTGGCCTATGAAAAACAACACTGATACACTAAAATTTCATAATGTAATGTTGTTAAATAAAATCTACAGGAGGCCATTGGTTGAACTGAGCTTCTATACTAGGCCTCAGTGGACCAAGTCAGAATGGCGTTACTCATGCTGGGTTTCACATAATCTAACTGAACTTAAAAACAGGCCAATTTTTCAGAAAACAGAAAAGTCGCAGCAACCAATCAAAAGGGCCTCAGTCAACCCTGGTCAGCATGATAAGGAAGTCCCCTCTGCTTTAACCCATAGAAGCAAACTAATGTGAAGTAACTTGATACTCACAAATCTGCTTCCTGTGCTAAGCTGTTTCCTTGTTCTTGCAAAAGTCACTTTACCAAAATTGACTATTCTGCCAGGCCCAGGAGAACCCCTGTCTATTTTGTAATGAATTGCTAATAAAAGCTGATTTAATCTTTAAAAGTCATTTGTTAATTTGTTTTTCTTTTACAACGTAGATGACGAATGCAAAGATTCAGGCAGCCAGAAATGTTGAAATGAATTTATCTTATGAAATGTACCCAACCACCCACTAACCCTAACTGTATTCCCAGTGGGGACTCAGATAATCAAGATTCCTGAAAAACAAACTGTCTTCCTCATAGTCTGGAAACTCAAGCTTATACTTTGCCATTGTAAAGGGCTTTCAGTGTGCCAACAGGTGCGTTACTAGATTCATAAGGCTCAATGTTCTTTATATGGTTTCACAGTAGGTAGCAAGGTGTCAATGTTAATAGGTGCATACAATTTTTCTACCATTTTGTATCTGAAACTTTGATATCATTTATTTTATGTTAAATATCTTAAATATTGGAATAGAGCTTCAGAAAAGAATATATGTATTCTCTGCCCTCTTATTCTATATAATCAAAGACAGAAAATCCAAACAGACATTGTCATTAACGAAATCTAATATATTAGAAAGCAATCACAATATGTCATAATAATGTGCATGTCTTTGCTCTTGTATTTCTTTGCTGTGGTACAGCAAACAAAATCTTCATCTAATTGTAATAGCAACTCACACTAAGATATTATGTTTGTATTTAAATAATATGTATTATGAAATTTAGGGGGGAAGTAAAAAGAGAAATATATAAAGACTTCTAAGATTTAAGTGCAGGTATAAATTTGAAGAAGATAATATAAGGCAGGTATTTTGTGTGTTGAGAATAAAAAGAATGTGCTTGAGGTTACTTTATTTGGGGAAGAAATATCAGAAATAAAGAATGGGGAACTATGAAGAATGAAGGATGCATTTAAGGGAAAGTAATACACTGCTGGGGGGTAATGGGCTCACTGTCATTCAGACCTAAGGAGACTTGGCACAAACCTCAAAACTATCTGTACCAGCAACAGAAGATGAACCTGTAACTCCTGTCCCCTTTTATTCAAGGGGTGCTTGTGGAACATGAATTCCCTTGCATTTCCAGATTTGCTCATGCAGGAAAGCCACACTGGTTTCCTTTGGAATCCCAAGATTGCCATTTCCAAGAAATCTTTTGGTCTCTGCTCTTACCTCGATTAAGACTCTTCCACATTCTGATTCTCACGACAGCATGTTACAGAATGGTGGACTAGGAGAGAAAGACATTGATTCAGTCGCTTTACTCTAAGGGATGCTTTTAAATTTGTGCAATATTCACTAAGTCGATTTTCTTGAGTGAAAAATTAATCTAGATGCCATTAGCATAAAATATACTTAGAAATGAATTTCAGTTTGAATATAAAACTGGTAATTAGAGAACTTTGCATATAAAAAAGAAAATTCTTCACCTGGAATAACCCAGTGCCTGCTGTTCATTTGCATATCCTCACTTTACAGATTCCGGCAGTCAGAATATGCTAATAGCTGCACCCATTTCAGATCCTAATACAGGAAATCCAATCGCTCAATGATAGGCATAGATGTGAATTACAGAGAGTCTCTAAAATTGCTTGAAAATGAAAAAGTGTGTCTTGCAGTTTTGCACAAGTTCTCAGGGAACCTTTCAAGGGCTTCAGCGAGCAGTCCATCAGCTCCAGTTTTAAGCTGCAGAAATGAAATCTTTCTACCACAGGAATACATAATCTGAATTTTCATCACCTCTTTTTCCTACCATCTCTAATCCTCTCTTCTCAAAGAGTTGATCAATTTAGCTCTACCTTATAAAAAATCTACATATGATCTGTTTCAATACAGGAAAAAAATTCTGTTGGTAGCTAATGCAATGTTCTTGGTTCAAATTAAGCAGCAGCAATTTTAATTTAGCTAAATAACCTTACTTGACTTTCTGCAATTACACTGAATCTCTATTTAATCTCACACATTAGAGTATCAAGCTTTACCCAAGACATGGTTCAAAATCGAGGTCCTCAATACCTACACCCAAAGATGTAGATTTAATCACTCCAGATGTGGCTTCTGTTTTTGTTTTTAACAATCACCTAAATGATTTCAATTCTGTGTTGGGAAATCCTACTTTAAAAAAAAGACTTATACGGTGCATACATCAGTAATATGCAAGAGTTATTAACAGCATACATCTATGTAAAAAATCTAAACCAAATAGTCTCATATATTCTAATGACTGCCTTCTCGCCAGTTCCCAAACAGATATAGGCAGCATGAGAATATAATAACTGCCAGTTGTAAATTGGAACATTGTATCCTAACCACAAAGTGTTAGAGGAGAAACTGCCAAATGCTTAACCCCCTTTATGGTTATTTGGGGCATCATGAAATCAAAGCATGAAATTTCTCATTGGGTTAGAGGGGAATAATGTCAATCAGTTAAAATCAGTTTTATAAACCACTTGGGGATAATATCCCAAAGTGTGAAAACTTAGTACACGTGTTAACATCATATAAAATTTCATATATAATTAACCCCAATTCCATATTGGGTTTCATGCTTTATTTGGCTATTCATTGCTACCCATGCAGTTCTTGAACCTAGAAATGATTCAGTAAATCTATAGTGGAATGAGTGTTGTTCATGAATAGATTTTTGGAAACTACACATTTACTCCATTTACGCGGACCCAAATGGCATTTCTCTTTACTTTCTTATTTTGTATGTCACATAGCCATTTGTATTAGAAGCCAATTTGATGGGCCTGGTGGTAATGTTTCAAACTGGAGATCCCTACTCAGTGGGATAGTTTTAACACCTCGTTGCTTGAACGATATTTTGGAAAACATCCCAGTTCTATCTCAAAAACAGGCGGGACTGGGAAAAGATGCGCCTGTCAACAGGGCCCTATGACTTCTCCAGTTTCTGTCAAGTAGTCCAGCGATGCATCTACCTTCCCTTCTTAGTTATTCACTGTACAAACATCAGGCTGTTGGCTGATGAACTGCTTGCTGGCAGTAGGGCAGCAGTCCAGACAGAACACACATATCTCAGCTGCCTACGGTGCAACTACTCCATGTAAGTGGAATAATTAGTGGCCATCACTTGAAAGGGTCAAACTTAGTACAAATGAAAGTAGAATGAGCATCCCATTGTTTCTGAATCCACAATTTAAAGTCAAATTCACAGTTTAAAGAATGTCTCACCTCTGTCTGATTGAAGTTGGTTCGATGACTGAGAACATCAACTTGGCACATTATGACCAGCATGCCAAATACGCAGAAATCACTACTGGACTGAGCAACATATTTGTGATTGATAAACGGGGTACGTTTCACTCTTCAGCCTTTCAGTATCAGTTCAAGTAAATTCTCATGGGAGAGTAAACTTCTCAAGTAAAGGGTATTTCATTCTTTAGTTCCTCAGTGTATTCATATTAGTTTAAGAAAAACACATTTGTTATTGTTTTCATTGTAATTCTTTATTAACAAATAAATAAAAAGTATATTGTACATTAAGAACCTGAAAAATAATTAGAAGTGCCAACTGGAACACTCTACTTTTTAGTTTTCTTTTTTAAAGGTCTGTTGTTTCAACACACTTTATATCTGGTCTACTCTTTTTATTCCTTGTTTCCCATTCATTATAGATTTACTTTATTAGGTATGTTGCATGAGAATGAAACTAAATTAAAAATTAGAAAAAAATTACATGTCAACTTTTTATTGATTTTTGCCTTCTTAATAATGCAATATTTAATATAACACAGGATTCACTTTTGAGAAAACTGATTCAGAAAACACATTTCTTAGTATCAAATCAGTTTCTGAACATACACTGAAAAATATCGAAAATTATTATACAAATTGAAGCAATACAATTGTTTTCAAAAGTGATATTAAAAATTCTTCACTTTGTCACAGTTAAACTATCCAGCTGTTCTTTTCTTTTAAATTTATAGTTTAAATAATTGAAAGCAATTGTAATAATATTGATTAGCCATAAGGCATATCTGGTTAAAGTTTTCAGTAACTTCTAGACGAATGGCCAAAACTTGCAAAATTATTGTTCATTTCTTATTCAAATTAATTGAAAGATTTGCCCTGAAATATTCCAACATAATAAGTTGGAATAAAGTGGAAAGGGAAATAGATTTTTTCAAAGAACACTTGTATTTAAATTGATACTAAGAAATAATATCATTTTACCAGTTAACACTTTCATAATGCTGAGATATAAAAGAAGCTTGTTATCTATAAGCAGGCAGATGTTCCTGAATTAATTCATGTACATCACTGGGAATTTGGTCTTTAGGTAAAATAAAATTTATCATACTAGTTATAAGGCAGAAATATTAAAAAGAAATCCTATGTGATTTTTTGGACTCATAAGAGAAGAGCTGGAACAGGGAGAAATAATTCTCTTAATTAAGCATTCTTGTTGATGAGTTATTTTATTTTATTAAATGTGTCAATCTTTCTCATTTTCAACACTATTTTAATAAATTACTTTTAAGTAAAAATATTAGTACTTGGAATATAAATAAAATATGTTTAGGAAAATCGATATATATTGAAAAACTTATCAGATGCTATACTAGAACTACAGTTAGAGACTACTCTATGAACTAATTCTAAACTGCTCAGCAGTATACTAGAATCAACATAATATGCCATGCCCAATATATTTATAATCTAGTTGAAGAGATGGTATGAGAAAATTGAAAAGATATTACAATTGTGCATTTCAGTAACCTCAGTTTGCTGTAAGTGTATACTAGTATACTCTGATACTACTCAATATTTCTGTACTGTGCTACTCAGTGAAGGGTAAGACTTCTAAGTAAAAGACTAATTAGTAAAATGTAAGAGTGCTAAGGAATGTCTTCAGGAGGAGATGAACTCTGCAGGATGGTTAGACTTTAAATAAAGAGAAGTAAGAACATCTCGGAGATAAGGGAACTACATAGGTCAGAGTGCAAGAATGTGGAAAAACCCGAACATGAATATAGAGTAAGGAAACTGACATAAATGCAGGTACTTAACTTGTTTCCTTAACCCAAGGCTTCTTTTAGGTTTCAAATATGAAATTATCTGGGAAGAAATAATACATATAGATCCTAAGAATGGAAAAGGCAAATAAAGGGGTTTTGTTGTTGTTGTTTGTTTGTGTGAAGTTCTTTTCACACAAAGAATTTCAGAAGTGAGAGGGCACCATTTTTTTCACTTCATTTACTAAAATTTGCCAAGAAAGTGCCTTGAGATGTTTCCAAATTTGCTATAAGAATTCCTATCATTATTTTGAACAAACACTAATAATCTGAAATTCCTTTCGATTTTATTTTCTGAACTTTTAATGTTCCCGTATCTCTCCAGGGTCAGAATTAAAAGACAAAAATGTGATAACTAAAAAGAGTGTCCTCTTTTTCCATTTTCAAATCCATTTTTGTTCAATCAACTCTTTCCTTAGGCTGCTAAATTTAAAGATTTTTCTATATCCATATATTAATATCAGAAATGAAATAAAATATTCTCTTCTAATTTTATGTAGACATTTTTCTTCCTCTTATTGCTTTATGTCCATTTATTTCTGGTTTCTTTTCCTAATTTTAGAGTATTAATTTATGATGCTGAGAGTTCATAAATGTAGAGAAATAAAAAGTAGGAGAGTATGAAATGAAGGGGAAAAGTTTAAAAATTTAGCTATCGTGTTTTCTCCTTGCCATTCATTTTATTAAAAAGCCAGGATCATTTACCATAGCTGACCAGGTAAATCTTGAACACAATAATGAAAACTGGAGGAATTTCAGAAATAGTTAAGAACAAAACAAGAGAAAACCAAAGAGATGTGAGAAATATAAACAGAAATATTTAGTTAAAATCACATTTTATGTTCTTCCAATGCCTAAGCTAAACACATCCTATTAATTCTGTATTTTGTTCAGATACATACCATTCTTTAAAATTGTACCAAACAAAACTGATGAACTATCCCTTAGTAAAATATCTTGTTTACCAAGATACTTTCTCTGCTACACAAAAGAAAAAGAAAAAAAAATTCCTCAAATATCTAGAACTGAAACAAATAAAAGAGATTTCCTCATCAACCTTGAATTACAGATTTAAAAAATGAAGCTTAGAATATTTATAAATTTTCCAGGAAAGCTCAGGTAAAAAAAATTGAAATAACCTTAAACTATATCCTACATATCTGTATCTAATCTATCTCTCTATATATCTAATCTATATCTATATCCATATGGATGGATCTATTTATCTATCATGTATCTACTCTATTTTTCCGTTCTTGTGATCTTTCTGATATATACTAACTTGCCTCATACAAAGCAATGTAATTAAATTATATAAACATTAATATCACACACACAAGAAAGAAGAAAAAGGAGGAGGAGAAGGAAGAAGAGAAGTAGGGGAAGGGAAAAAAAGAGAAATAAGAAAGAAAATATTTAAAAGGAAGCGAAAAGTGAAAGAAATGAAGGGAAGAAAGTGATAAGAACTTATTTTAAGTACTCAAGGAACATGTGGGAGACAGTCTATTATATTTGCATAGTGTAAGGAGCTTTATGAAATCTGTTGCCCACTGAAAATTTTAAAAATAGGATGGCATTGAGGGCCAGTTCTTCATTGTATTTCTACACATCTTGTGACTACTTTTGCCTTACAATATCTTTTTGAGGATATCTACATAGTATTCGTCAGGTTTGTCCTGTATAACTCACGGGTCCTGGGCAGGGTCAGAGTTGGAAGGAAGAAACCAAGGCAAACCTTAGCATGTTCCTTTGGAGTGACATAAAAATAAAGTCCTTTGTCTCTGACTCAGACATTTTATGTTCTCTGCCAGCATCAACGGCACTGTAGCAGGGTTACATGTTAACTTACAAGTACCGTAAAGTCTCAGAACTGTCTTAATTTCTAACTGAGGGCTACCTCTTTTTAGGGGAAGTGTCTATGAGGGTCTTATGAAGACGCAGGGTATGTAATATACCCCTATATATTAAATAAGTTATCATTGTCGTTATAGTGAAGGAAATTATAATTAATTTAATCTATTCTCTAGTACCATGTGGCTAAATAGCTTTATTACCTTATCTGATGTGTGATGTGATAGACAGTGATTTCTTGCTAAAAAATATGGCATATCTGTAATGAGCACATCATGATCTTTGCCAGGATAATGGTCCAGCTTGATTTTTCATGTTCCTGGGGTTGGGGGCACAGCTTCAGCTTCCAAGCCTGTCAATCTGTGCCCATTCATTAGCACCAAAATTGTTCTAGGATCTAGAATCCAGTTGAGAGTAATGGGTAGCTGGC
The DNA here is from genome assembly GCF_000951045.1 of Mandrillus leucophaeus. Classification (NCBI taxonomy): domain Eukaryota; kingdom Metazoa; phylum Chordata; class Mammalia; order Primates; family Cercopithecidae; genus Mandrillus; species Mandrillus leucophaeus. The sequence continues at coordinate 998,994 of NW_012098321.1, forward strand.
TTGATTGAACCTGTTACCATGCCTGTACCTGCTTTTTACAGCAAGGCATCAGATGTTAGAATATTATTTGTCAAGCACACAGTGAGATAAAGAATCTGGAGATGCTATTTTTCGATGTCACAAAAATTAGAAAAGATATGCTGGAAAGATAATAGAGTGTACAGCTGGGTCAATCTTGCAGGCCAAAATGGAATGTCAAAGTGTCAGTTGTGGTAATTATAAGATACATTGTGATTAAATGGACTTCCATCTGGAGCACTGGCAGAAGAATTATGCCTTGAGAAATTATGCCTTGAGAGATATAACTCAAAGGGCTGGTGGCAGTTGGTACTGAGTAACTCCTGAACACATCCATTTGACTATATAGCAGAATTCAGACTGACAGTCACTGACCAAGTTTGACACGCTGCTGAGGGACTGCTATGATAGGCATAACTTAATTCATTGTCAAAAACAAAAGCTCCCTCCAGGCAATGTTAATAACTAAGAGTATAAGACTTAGAATATGCATTTTTATTTGCTATTTAACTTATTCCTAAACAAATTGTCTTTTTACTCTCTCAATTAGAGCATCACTGTTTTTTCAAAAAACAGGAATTGCATTTATCTAAATGAACTCGAACAATTGAAGCAGTTCTGCTGTAAAATATTCATATTTCTTGTATCAAAATGACATTGATGTGATCTTCAGGTATTCCTGTTTCCTCTAACAACTTAACATACATCTTCATAAAATCTGTAACTACAATTTATGGCAATTCTCAAAAATTTTTAAATATCACTTTGGTTGGTCCATAATATGTGCTAGGCGCATTCCAGTTCCAAAATATTATTGGAGGTGACACAAATGAAATAAATTGTATAAATGCTGAGGTTAAAATGCTTACAGACTAGCTGGGAATACACAGCATATGTCTTTGAAAAAAGGAATTAAATGTATATAGGGAATGATATATTCAGGAGTATATATGATTTCATATTATAATGTTCAATATATACTGAATACTGTCTGCAAAGTTAATTGAAGAGGATACGAAGAGTGAAATGATAACAAAATATAAACATTAAGTCCATATGAATAGTCATGGCTTTCTTCTCTGAACACTGCTATCATGTATAGTTTTCTCCACCATAAGATTTAATTTAGATACAATTTTAATTTGAAAAGATACCGTATCAAATGACAGCATGTGCACAGATTTTTACAAGCCATTGGATCAACATGACTGTGACTCATTAAAAAAGAAAATGTTTATTTATCTACATTAATCTCTACTCTTCTAACTAAAAAAAAAAAATATGTTGGAGGAAGTCAATATGCTCTGGGGCCTTGTGAGTCACCAAGAAAGGTATTAATCATTGATATAATTTACAGCATTTCTTATTTCCAGCACTGCATACATATTTTACCTAAATCTACCCATTTCAGACAGCTTATATAACATCTTGCTAAGATTAAAATATAAACTGCAACCCACAACATCACTGTAAGAATTTAAAATCTCATATTAATAAGATAAATGTACTTGCTAATTTTCTTTCTAGGTGTTCATATTTTCTTTGACATGTATCCCTTCTTCAACTAAATAAAAGATTGGGGCTTGATTTTTACTGAATGGTGATGTCTTTTTTTCTTTTTTCCTCTTTCTTTGGAAAATTGTTTTTCATTTGAAGAAGGTGAAATATCCACTGAAAAATGAAAATTACATAAAATTCATCAAGAAATTTGTATATTATTTCATAGATTTTAAATATTCTATTTTTTCACTACTTTCTTTAGGTATATCCTGTTTTCTCAGCAAATACATCTATTTCTCAGGGAATCTATTTCTATTTTTTGTTTTTTTTGAGACAGGTTTTTGCTCTGATGCCTAGCCTGGAGTACAGTGGCACAATCTCATCTCACTCCAACCTCCACCTCCTGAGTTCAAACAATTCTCCTGTCTCAGTCCTGTGAGTAGCTGGGACTACGGCATGGGCCACCATGTCTGGCAAATTTTTGCATTTTTAGTAGAGATGGGTTTTCACAATTTTGACTAGGCTGGTCTCGAACTCCTGACCTCAAATGATCTGCCCACCTCCATCTCCCAAAATCCTGGGATTACAGGCATGAGTCACTGCACCCAGCCCATTTTCATATTCTTTAGTTTACATTCTCACCTTGTTGTTTTGAATTTAGCTCTGTTTTATTTGCTGATTTTCCAAAGCTTGTAAGAAATGAAATGCTGGCAATATGGAAATGAGGCCTCACAGAGGGTTGTTGAGATCTCCTGCTACTCAAAGAGATATAAAATAGATAAGACCATGAAACAAAATGTCCTTCTGGGTATTGGCAATTGTAATGCAACTTCTATTGCTGTTCAAACAGTTTAGCCTCCAAGTACAAAGACTATTTTTTGGTTCACGCAGCTGTTCCAACAGATTGTCTTCTTGAGCGAAGTACAAGAAGAGATAAGAAGTGGGTATTTGTAAGTGAAATCTGAATTTAATTATTTCTTAATTAAGAAAATGTTGTTCAATGATACCAAAGCACAATGCAAGAAAATAGAATCAAATGGCTAAAGAGATTTTTTTTTAAAGCAACACAACATTAAACCAAATGCTGAAAGTACATCCAGTGAAGATAAAGAGCAATGAAAGATTTGAGAAGAGACCTGGCAGAAGATCAGTTATATCAGGTGCAAAACTCATCGTTTTGTTTTATTGCTTTTCTGATACTAATTATGAAAGACCGGTGACCTGTCAGCCGAGAATGGTGCATTCATAGCAGCTGTGAGAAAGTTTTAGCTCCTCAGTTGAGAACAAAGCCCAAGATTTCAAGTTGATTTTACCAAGATGATCATAAATAATGATGTCAGCACTAATCAGCTATTCAAAACGTTTAACAAAAAAATTGCCAATTAATCCTTGCACTGTCAATAAGTAATGCTTTCATCTACCAAGGCACAGGGAGAAACAACTTAACTATTACTAAATTCTCTAAAGTTTCTAAATTTTAGGCAATAATAAAACCTCCCCTTTCCATTCTAACTTCTATCTTCATACATCCAGAACACACATACAGTTGGACTTCAATAACTGTAGTTCCACAATAAATAATTTGTGAAAAGATTTTATTTTCATCACAGTAGAATTACTTCATAACACTGAGTACAGACACGGTTAACAATGCCTATAGCACATAATCTTGCAGTTTTCTTCTTGTCAGCCTCTCCCACCCCCCTCTATCCTACTTTCTGGTCTGCAAAGTCCAAATTAGATTTCTTCTCAGGCAACGTTTTAGCACCCTGATCATTGTCTCCCTATAATATAAACAGTTTTGCAGTTTTGTTTTTATAGGATATTATTTCATAATTACCCATCTGCTCTATTAGCAAAATCTATGTAAGAAAAGGCCACGTTTATTTTGTTCAGCACATAGTAGGTGTTCAATAGATGTTTATTAAATAAATGGTTTATCTAGAGAGATATGCAGTTATTACTCTTTATACAAGGTGAGAGTCTCAGAAACTCAAATTGCATTCTAAAACTGAAAATGTATTTTTAAAATGTTTACATTCTAAAAAACATTTCAGTAGATAAACATATACATGTGTGTATTCAGCATCAGTGTTGATTTAAACAATACGAGTAGAAAATAGCAAAATTATTTCAAAATATTTTTAAAGACTTTCTCCCTCCCTCAATTCTAATCCATTTCATTTCAACTCAACTAAACACAGTATTTTACTCCTTGCTTCTCAGCTATGGAAAAAAATGTGTTAAATTTTGAAAAGGAGCATAAGAGATAACAGAGAAGTAACAATGACTACCACTTATTGCACACTTATTAAATGCCATTAAATCCTCAAAATGGCAAACATATAAAGCAGATATTATTAGTATGTCTATTTTACATATAATTAGTATGCCTATTTTAAATATTAAGAGACTTACATAGCTAGTCAGTTATAAAGATATGTCTTCACTAGGTAGTATATCTTAGCAAAATAGTGTCTGAAGACCTCTTTTAAATTATTACTACAGATCATCTTGGTAGGATCAATAGTCCTCCTCTATTCACAGCAGATGGTCAACAGATAAAAGAATTGGCAGGTTTAGGTCAGAGCAGTTAGAAGAGAAATGATGCTAAATATTGGCCAGGAGGCAAGCAGCAAGTCATTTTAGCTCTTGTTTATAGTACCCATGATAATAGGACAAATCTTAAATAAGACTTATGCAGAGAGGTCAGTGGGTCTGCGGGCATGTCATCAAGATGAACGTTCCATAAATACCTGTCCCAAAATATCAGCAAAAACTACAAACAGTCATACTGGAAGGGATCACAGTTATGGTCTTCTAGTACTTAAATCTGATTTTCTGAAGACAGAACTACATACTTTGGTATATAAATAATGCCTCACAGGCTTAACTTCTCAGTGAAGACAAAGGTTCCACATTAGTAGCAATGTATGTATCACAAGCAGCACTCCCAACACTTCCATCCACTAGCAGGAAATTTCAGCTTTTCTCAGTATTTATCTTTATAAATACCTTGCTCCACTCTCCCCTAAGATACTTACGTGTATAAGTCAAATGTTCCCCAGACCCCATCAATTGTTGAGTCCTACGCTTGGCCAGTTTATCTCAAAAAGGTCAGACTGGAAGTGTTGGTGTGTGTATGCGTAGTGGTTTGGGTTGGGGGGATGAAGTCTAAATTTTACAAAAAGTTTATCTGATTAATCTCTTGACCATGTAACCTGTGAGCTTTGGAAAGGTCTTCACCAAAATTCTTTGCTCTTGACCCTGTCTAGTTGTCACACTACCATTCTTAACCCCTTCAGGAAGCATTTCAGAAAGTCTAGTAACAGAGTTATTCCCTTTTTCCTTATTTTCCTTCACCACTCGTTATTGGGGAAAAGAGAACCTCTGAAATTAATATTATAGTAAGTAAGTTTCCACAGATCACAAAGTAATGATGGCTAATAGCAAATGCTCACCTATTAGAAAGTGACCCAGTGAATATACACTGATATAATAAACTTTCTCTCTCTCTATATATATACACACACACACACACACATATATATGTGTACATGTGTGTATATATATATGATGTATATGTAATATACATGGTGGTATATAAATAATATGTGTATATTATTTATAAATAGTATGGTGGTATATAAATATGTATAAAAATGTATACATCATATATATGTAACTTTGAAACAGTTCAAAGAATAATAAAATACAAATGAAATATTGAAATATTGACATACTTTTGCTAGAAACTATTGAGAAAGTTTCTGGCTCTATAAATATGTTTGAAACACGAAGAACAACCGAGAGAGGTCCTTTCTATAGAAGCACGTGCTATAAAATGGTAAAATGGTTGAGAGAAACACAACAACAACTTTTTCTTTATTTTGAATATTGTTTGAGCTCTTTCACAGCATGATTTTTATATTAAAATGTTAAAACCGATGAATACTGAAGGATATTGAGACTTGGAGTCTTCTTACAAAGGTAAAGACCAAATTCCTTCTCCTGATAAAAACAAAAGCTTAAATTGTCTGATTTTCTTTTGCACTTCTCCATTTCACATAAACTACCTTCAGCCAAAAACAGTGTTTATTCTTCTTAGGTAATAGTAAAGGATCCAGAAGAAAAAACGAAGATGCTACAATTTTCATAGATAAAGAATATATAAATTAACCAGCCATTATTCTCTAGCAAAAATCTAGAATTGTTTATTAAATGAAAGATGTGATAATTGGATGAAACAGACAAACTAGTGTTAGCAGCAGACAAATTCATAGGCTGATAGGAGCAGGTCTCCAGTGAAACCTAACCTTCAAGCCAAAGATAGCCTGAAGCCTGAAAACCCGCCTGCCAGTTTCCGGTAGAATCCACAACCTGGAGTGAGAACTTCCTTGATACCTTTCACCGAATCAAATGGTGGTTTCCAGCCCCACCCATGGACCGATCAGCATGCAATTCTTCTTCCCCATGGACCGATCAGCATGCACCTCCTCCATTCTGAGCCCATAAAAACCCCAGACTCAGCCACACGTTGGGACTACCCACCAGCTTCCCACTTTGGGTCTCCTCTTTGCTAAGAGCTGTTCTGTCACTCAATAAAACTCTTCTCTGCCTTGCTCACCCACCAACTGTTCATGTAACCTCATTCTTCCAGGACAGTGACACAAGAACTCAAGACCTGTGCAACGGCTGGTGCAAAAAGGTCTGTACACTTTTCTGGACAGCTCACTGAGCTGCAGGTGGTAACATGCTTCTCTTTGTTGGACTGCAGAAGTGAAGAGCAGCAACACTTTTGGGATACCAGACCTCGGGATTCCCCAAGCCAGACCTGTAACACTATAGACCTCCCACCCTCTGCATTGGGTGGCTGCTCCATGTGAGAGGAAGTTGAGGTGGGGCCAGGCCAGACCAGGAACTGTGGGCCAGAGTGAGATGGTGGGACTGAACTAGCTGAAACATGTCCCTCCTGCTCACTGAGCTGGGGGCAGTTGGCACAAGAGAGCTATAGCACAACCCCCAATCCCTTAGGACTCTGCAGTTGCTGGTCTCTGCAGCAGAAGCCACTTGCAGTACACCTGGTCCAGCTGCACCTTTGCATGAAGCCAGCGTCTGGACTGGTGCTTGGAGCTGCCCGCCCAGCCACAGCAGCCAGTGTGCCTGGCCATGTGTAGTGGCTGGATCCTGCACTTGCTCACTCATACACACCTCGCCACTCAGCACCTGGCTCTCCCTTGGTGGGCATGGGATCCAGGCCAGTAGCATGAGCTGAGTGAAGCCTGCCAGACCAAATGGGTGGAACAAACCCAGCATGTGAAAGCAAAACTCAAGAAGAGGCACTGCTGGTTAGAGGTTTCCAGTTGGCAAAGCAACACCTGAAGGATCTTGTGACACTAGATATGAGCATATGTTTTCTCAAAAGAAATCATGCCACTTTTCTTTTCTTTTCTATTTGTCAATGCATTGCCAAAATCTTAGTGTGGGGAAGATAGAGGACCAACCTTCACAAAAATCTTTATGATTTTGTGAATATTATGTATGCTATATCAATGCATGATTAGCTAAATGTATTTTTAACTTGTTAAAAGGTTATATAAAAGATTTTTGGCCAGGTGTGGTGGGTCACGCCTGTAATTCCAGCACTTTGAGAAGCCAAGGTGGGTGGATCACCTGAGGTGAGAAGTTCGAGACCAGACTGACCAACAGGTGAAATCCCATCTCTACGAAAAATACAAAATTAGCTGGGTGTGTTGGCAGTTGACTATAATTCCAGCTACGTGGGAGCCTGAGGTGGGAGAATCACTTGAACCCAGGAGGCAGAGGTTGTAGTGAGCCGAAATCATGCCATTACACTCCAGCCTGGGCAATAAGAGCGAAACTGTGTCTCAAAAGAAAAAAAAAAAAAGTTTTTTTTGAAGGTCAACGTTAAGCTGAGAGGACATCTCTAGTAAAGACTTTTGTTCTATTACAATGACTACATTTATTAATGTCTTCAATTTTAAAAAAATAAAATATACTTCCCAAATTTGCATTTCTTTTGTATTTATTCAACAAACATTTAATGTATTAACTGCCTAGCTCAAAGATAAAGACGACACAATTCTTATCCTTGAGAAACTCAGAGACTAGTAGGGAAGACAGACATAAATAAAAGCCTACCATACAATGTGGAAGTGCTGTAATGAATGCCTATGTCTGTGATTCAATGGGAAAATGAGTGCATTGTATGACAGAAGTGATGTATTGATTACAAGATCAATAAGAATCAATAGGTGAAGACTGCAAAAAAAAAAATCAAACAAAATTTTAGAGTGGATTTGTGTATGCTCAGCACTCAAAATGAAGAAGAAAAACCTTTTAAAATACAGTTTACAAATTTGACCACATCCGGACTGTTCTAACTCTGAGTAGAACTCTCAAAATTGTATCTGGGTTGCCAAAGGTTTGTGACATGATAATATTGAGTTATAAAGAAAATGGGACTGTTTAGCACAGAAAAAATGTTTTATGGGTCACATAGATACATGAGAATCATCTGTAAATTTTGAATAGCTGTCATATTAAAAAATTACATATTTCCACACTGTAGAACTAAGGTACCCTGAAATGTTGCAGGGAAGAAATTTTCGATATGACACAAAGCACTGTTTTCTAATAAAGAGAATGATTCAGGAATTACAAGAGCTTCTAAACTTGCTCTTTCTGAGTGTACTCAATTTAGAGATGGCATATGATTTGTCATGGTTGTTGCAGTGTGACTTGATGCACTGGGTGGGAGAAGGAACTAAAACTCATCTCTCTCTTTTCCTCTCTCTCTCTCGTTCTGTCTGTCTCTCACACACAGACACACACACAAACACAAATCAAACATGAATTTATTTGCTGAAACATTCTCAACATTCATATATGCACACAATAGATTATATCAACAAAGTCACAGTAACTGTGTGGAGAAGAGATTATTGGAATGGCCTGCTTAATCTTTGAAACTGGAACTATTATTTAGGCAGGGAAAATATTAGGACCTCTAGAATGGTAGTTTATAGTAGTAGCATCTAATCCGTCTTGCTACAAATTTCTGTTTTATTTTTCACCTTATTTATAGACCTTTGCCGAGTTCCCCAGTCCCAAACCCATTCTCACACTTTGATTTCTATTTACAACCATGTTTTTAAAATGTGTTTGTTTGTTTGCTTGTTTTTAAACCTGTGTCTGAGTCCTTATCATTGAGTTCTGCTTCGTTCCCCACCTTTTCTAAGAGCCCATCATCCTGTTTTCTAATCCATTACTTCTAAGTACTTAATTGCTGCATTTTCAGACTCATAACAATGCCTAGGTCCCACTTGTTTATTATTGGTCGTTCCTGGAACCAGTTTCCTATTTTTTATATTAGTGTTGATTTCTGAGCAGGTCTCCCCAACATTCTCGAACCATTTTTGAAGGTTACTTACTTTAGAGTCCCAGGTATTGGCCTCCTGCCTCTCCCTGTAAATATAATAGTATAAACTTAAAAATAGAATGGCCAAAGTAATATAAAATCTCATGGAGCAGTAAAAATCTAATATTATAGGAAAATGGAATAAAGAATTTAGATATTTAAATTACTTACAATTAGAAGAGACAAAAAAATGAAAGAACTTTTACAAATATGAAAACTAATACATCTAAATCATGAGTGTGTTTAGATCATTTATGTGTCTTCCTTAGTAATCACTAAATTCTTTACATCATTTGTCATATGTTTTTATATCATTAGCCAAGTATATATGCTAGCATTATTTTAATTGTAAGTGATGTATGCCAAAATGTGAAACTGGCTGAGCATAAGTAGGTTTGGAGAGGCAAGGTTCTTTCTGTTACAGAAACTTATTTTGATATAGCAACAAAACAATAATTTTGCTTTTAGGTTAGTGCAAAAGTAATTGCAGTTTTTGTCATTGAAAGTAATGGCAAAAACTGCAATTGCTTTTGTACCAACCTAATATTTTCTACAGCAAATGGGGACTCAGTCTCTTGAAGCTGCAGCATTCAAAAACCAAGTAGAAAAAAAGTGAGAATATAAGTTTCCATTAATTTCAACCTGTTATTTTTTGTGTGTGGTCTTAATAGAAAAAGACAAGTTCTCCTGAAAAGTAGCACCTATTAGCAAAGATGATTTTAATTTTTTTAAAGAGGCAAGGCTTATTAGTCAGTTTTTATTAGATAAGTCTATGGTAATAACCCCCACATTTCAGGGTCATACATTAGGAAAGATTTATAGGCCAGGCACAGTGGCTCATGCCTGTAATCCTAGCACTCTGGGAGGCCGAGGCCAAGGTTGGAGCATAACAAGGTCAGGAGACCAAGACCAGCCTGGCCAACATGGTGAAACCCCATCTCTACTAAACGTACAAAAAGTAGCTTGGTGTGATGGTGCACGTCTGTAGTCCCAGCAACTCGAGAGGCTGAGGCAGGAGAATCGCTTGCACCCGGGAGGCAGAGGTTGCAGTGAGCTGAGATTGTGCCACTCCACTCAGCCTGGCGAAGAAGTGAGACTCCATCTCAAATAATAATAATAATAATAATAATAATAATAATAAAAGATTTATAGCTAATTCATATGACATGTTGGCTATATGTTGACTACAGACATGCAGCTCCACATCACTTGACTTTCCACCTGGGGTCCAGTCTAGGAGTATAGCTTTTACTTTGGTTGTATGTGCAAAGGAAAAGGGACCAGGATGGGCCATATCGTGACTCTTCCAAACTCCTGATTGGGGGTGGCATCCCTTACTTCTATTACTATTCTATTGGCTAGAAACCTAAGTCACATGACCACAGGGCAGGGAAGCACACTACTTAAATGAAGGTACGAACTGCCTGGAATATATAATCTCTTTATCGATATGGAAGGAAATAATTAAAACAAAAATGCTAATCTACTGTCTGCTGTCTAGCTTTCATGTATTCATTTCGTAACTCTGCATGCAAACCACATTTACACATATATAGGGAAGATGTCATAAAACTGCTATTCCATCAAGACTCAGATTTGAAGTAAAGGATTTGGAGCTAACATGTACATTAGGTCTGGATGTGGCTCTTTTTCATCTGGATACCTAAAAACTAAAGGATGAGAACATAGAATGGTAAAGGAGGGACAGGTATCTTCTATAAATACTTATCATTTTCTTCAGAAAATGGAAGTTAATAATTACTAATCCACAAGAAATCTAAAAATATTTTGGGAAAGATGTTTTAAGAACCCTCTCTCCTGGTTGCAGAACGTATTTCTTTTTAATGCCCAGATTCTACACCCTGTGATTAGCTCTCAGATTTTTCCTCCAGGAGGCTCTTCATTGTCCATTTTATTCTTGGTCAAATTTGAAGAAGACATTGGAGAATAGGCTATCCTTGGGGGCTGAGTAACTTTCCAAGGTAGCTTTCTGTTCACAACTGTTGATGTCTCACACAAAATCTACCTTCTTTGGGAAAAAACGATGATGAAAATACAATAGATCATCCAGGTGATATTAACAGTGCCAAGCCACCCTCTGATCATGGTTTCAAATTACCTTTGTGCAGGGACCATAAAACTGAGATCAAGAGATGGCCAAGGCAACTATTATTAGACAGATCGAAATACCCTTGCTACAATCAGTGTTCGGTCTGTGATTTGACATGTTCACTTTGCTTAGAAGCCTAAGGAACTGATTAGAAACAAATATTGAAAGCAACTATGTGACAATTAATAGAATTGTACTATCAGGCAATCCACAAGCTGAGGAAAGAGAAACTAATTGTTGCTCAGATTGTATAAAAAGCTCTGCATCTGCATACTAGCAACAGTAAGTGAACTGTTGAAGAAGAGTAGACCCTGAAAGATGAGCCTTCAGAAGAGGCATTCTTTATAGCATGCATTGTAGAAATTGCAATGGAGGGCAAATGAAACATAGGTTCATCACATATCAGAAGCCTGTGAAAGATGGGTTTTCTGCCATTGCAATTAAAGGAATATTAAATAAGATAAAATTTCCTCCATTATACCTACTTGTATTAATTATTAATTATCTAAAAAGTATGTTATGTATCAAGATACAAGGATTAATTCTTTAAATTGAGAACAAGTTTCTTGTTTTACGGATTTTTTTTTCTTTTTACTGCAGAGAACTACAGTAGGTAGAGAAATGTTGAAGAAGATGTCCCCTGTCCTCACTTGGGCACATGGTAGGTGTAGTAGATTGCAGAAATTGTTGAAATTTTTCATCCTTCTATGGAATCAGGGCTTTTGCTACGTGCCCCAGTTTCTTTGACTAAAGAGACACAGTATTATTTTTCTTCATCTTGGATTTCTGTTTGACTATGTGACTTGCTTTGGTCATTTTTTTAAAACAAAGAATTTTCACTGTGTCAGTTCCAAGTCTAGATGTTAGAGGGACTTTCATACATCTGCTTATCTCACTGCACTTCTACGTTTGTTATGAGCAGAACACGCCTGGGCAGACTTATGTCTCAAGAAGAAGAAAGATATTGGAAGCAGACCTGAACTCCTGAGGTCTGACCAGGACCAATAACAATATTCAGTACCTCCCAACCAAGCCCAGTCTAGATCAGTCATTATCCAGTACGTCCATAGAACCATACGCTTAATGAAATTGTATTGTGTGTTACATTTACTGTGGCTGTAGTTGGGTAATGCAGTAGAATGACATCTCTCTGCATTTTTAAAACCTAGTCTTGGTCATGTGTGTTCTTTTGCCAATAAAATTTTAGAAACCAATATGTAATTTGCAGATCTTTCTGTGCCATGACAACAGAAGTATTCTGAAGAAAGGAAGTTCCATTAATCTGGATCTCTATGTGAAGAAAAGATAAAGCAGAACCAAGATAGATATCTGCCATTAAAAAACACATATTGTTTCTATTAGACCAACCTAATTGGTAAAATAAGTGTGTTTTTTTCTTTACAAAATATTTAAGGGTAGAAAAATTAAATGTAACATAGTCTAAAATAAGATGATTGCTATCAAAATATTATGGAAGGAAAAAGAAGAACTGACAATAACAAAATAGTTGGTAAGCTGGGCGAGGTGGCTCATGCCTATAATCCCAGCATATTGAGAGGCTGAGGCAGGCAGATTGTTTGAGCTCAGAATTTTGAGACCAGCCTGGGTAACATGGCAAGACTCCGTCTCTACAAAAAATACAAATTAGCTGGGTGTGGTGGTGCATGCCTGTAGTCCCAGGTACTTGGGAGGCTGAGATGAAAGGATCGCTTGATTTCAGGAGTGGGAGGCTGCAGTGATCTGTGGTCCCGCCACTGCACTCCAGCCTGGCCAACAGAGTGAAACCCTGTTTCAGAAAAACAAAACAAAAACAAATAAAATAATAGGTTATGAAAATATTTGGTCAATTGAAACAGTATAAAATAAAAATAAGTATCCACTTTCTGCATGTTCTGATGAAGAATTTTAAATCTAATCTCATGGTTGTATACTCTGAATGAATGATAATGACTTATTTTCTCTAAGCAGGCAATTAGAACATTTTAATGGTGCATAAGGGGTTTATTTAGCTCACAAAACTATATTGAGTATTGATCTTTTTTTGTACCTGCTTCCTTATAAAGTAAAAATCTAGGCTTAAAAAAATAAATTCGATTCTACTATATCCTAAATAGTGGTAAAAAGAATCAACGTTGCAAAAATATATGGATGGTTAAGGACAGTCACCCAGAAACAAGAAAAAGAACATACACCTGCATAAACCAGGTGCTAAAACAAATTGCTCTTTCATGAATATTTAATATGTGTCATCTTCTATGTTAAGCACTTTTCATTCATTATCTCATTCATAATTGAGTTAAGTATGGTAATCACCAGTTTTAGACCACGATAAGGGGGGACCCATGCCCTTTAGCTGGGGCACTCGTGCTTTAGCAGGCTCCACTCTGTCTTCCGGACACATCCCTCTTTCCAAGGTGTAAGGAGACTGAGGTGTCAAATGGATGTGCCTCCTTGTAACTCATATTCTGCATGTTAGACTACGATGTAAGTAACACTGTATTTTGAAACTCGTTGTCCAAAATATCCCACATCTACTTCCAAGGCTTAGGCAATCCTCTTATGGGTGTCCATTCTTCCAAGTATTTACCAAGTTGCCAGGGTGTGTGTGCACAATTCTAGGTCCACATGATGTCCAAGAGGCAGTTGCTGGAGGAGATGCAGATGCAGGTTGGTGGTTCTGGCTGTACCCTCACGTGTGCTTTTAAGACCCTACATGGTCCATGAAAGCCCATGAAAGAGCCAGGTGCTAGGTGTCAAAGGGGAATGAGCTGGACTCAGGCTGAGCTTCCTTGACTCACTACCTACGACATAGAATACCAATGAGTTCCAAGAATTTTTATTTAAAATCTGACCTATTGTGCAACCCGCTCGGGTCTCCTTCCACTCTGTGGAAGCTTTGCTCTTTCGATCTCCACACTGGATCTTACTGCTGCTAAAAAAAATCTTACCTATCAAATCAGCTCAAAAGTACTGTATGATGGTAGAAGCGTAAAAATCTTATTAACAGTTTATTAGCTTGATTTGTAACTTTAAAAAATATATCTGAACTGTGGATTTCCATTAGTACTACTGTCCCATTGTACATATGAAAAGACTGGGCCAATTGCCTAATTTCACACACCTGTTAAAGGACAGAGCCAGAACTAAAGTGAAAACCTACAGGACTCTAAAGCTCTGTGTGCTTGCCCAGTTTAATTTCACACTTCCAGTGGATGAAATGATGAAACAAAGCAGGTAAATTTGAGAGATATAAGAAGGATGACAAGCTGTTTAATTTTACCAATTATGGTACAGATTATACATGCATCGACTTGGGAGATCTTAGTTCAAACCTTTCAGTGATTTATCTGTTTTACCACAGCTAGTCTGAAATCTCCCAGATTTTTAATAAAATTGTATAACTCATTCACCTTAGTGGCTATATATATGTGTGTGTGTATGTACACGTGTGTGTGTATATACATATACACACATACATATAAATATATATTTTTTTATGTGTGTGTGTATGTATGTGTGTGTGTGTATATACGTATACATATATATATATATATATATATTTTTTTTTTTTTTTTGAGATGGAGTATTGCTCCGTGCCCAGGCTGGAGTGCAGTGGCACTATCTCGGCTCCTCCCAGGTTCACACCATTCTCCTGCCTCAGCCTCCAGAGTAGCTGGGACTACAGGCGCCGCCACCACGCCCGGCTAATTTTTTGTATTTTTAGTAGAGAAGAGGTTTCGCCATGTTTAGTGGCTATATTTTTTATTTAACAAACAAAACAAAACAACTTTGTATCATTTGACCTCAGTTGCTATATTTTTCATTTAACAAACAAAACAAAACAACTTTATACCTCTAATGCCTTACACAGTGCCGAACACAAAGTAGGTATTCAATTAATATCACATCCCTCTTAAAAAGATACAAGCTCATAGAAGACATGTTTCTACCTTCATATGTTTACATAAATGAATAAAAGAATAAACTTAAAAAAAGTATTAGTGGCCAGGAGCGGTGGCTCACGCCTGTAATCCCAGAACTTTGGGAGGTCGAAGTGGGTGGATCACAAGGTCAGGCGTTTGAGACCAGCCTGGCCAACATGGTCAAACCCAGTCTCTACTAAAAATACAAAACTTAGCCGGGCATGGTGGTGGGCACCTGGAATCCCAGCTACTTAGGAGGCTGAGGCAAGAGACTCGATTGAACCCAGGAGGCAGAGGTTGTAGTGAGCCTAGATCGCGCCACTGCACTCCAGCTTGGGCAACAGAGCAAGACTCTATCTCAAAAAGCAAAACACAAAAAACAAAAAAACAAAAAAAATTAGTAATTACTTCCACCATCTGCTTTGAAATTATTAAAATCCTGGAATAAAAGCAACAAGCCTCAGTAGGATTTACAAATATTTCATTGTTTTACCAAGAAACAGTGATAAATTTGGTAGATTTCAGATAATTGCATTGTCATCTGTTTAATGTTAATTTTAAGCCACTATTCCAAAAGGGAGATTAAGAAATCTTGAATAAAATGACTGCTTTTCATAAGCTATTTTATTTTGTTCATTTATTCAAATAAAATCGATTATTTCTCCATTCTTTCTTTTAATAATTTTCATTTTCAAGCATGTATTATGATAGTCACTATGTAGTTTTAGTCAAATACGATAATTTCTTTAAAATTTCCTTAACATGCAACAATCATTATAAGAGCATCAAATTTTATTTTTAAAATTCAACAAGAAAAACTCTGATTTTTGATTTAAATAAGTTTTATTTAAGCTGTATGAAATATTTAACCTGCATTAGACATGATTTGCATCAATTACCATATTTTAAAGTATATGTGTTTTCAAATATTAAACTAAATATAGCTTTATTCTTGAGTATTATTATTCAATGCTTCAAAATCAATTATGTATGCTATCAAAAATTTTAAAAGATAGTTTATTATAATTAAAAGTTTAAAAATGCCAAATTATTATAAAATAGATGGCAGCAAATATTTGTATATTCATTTTACTCAGTTTCAAAAAGCAAATGAAATGCATCTTTTTTTGTATGTGGAGCTCCTATGTTATTTTGTTCCTTCTTTGTATGTACTTCTGAATCTAGCAAAATGTTATCCCTTGGGAAAACATCATTTAAAAATTTATTAAAATATTATGAGTTTTATTAAATACATTTAGGAACTACTCAATCTGATATTTCCTTTCAGAGACTGATTTGTAAGCAAACATATATATATTATCAGAAAAATTCTGCACTACAAAATATACTCATATTTTCCTAATTTCTGTGATCATGAAACACTTTTTTTGGTGAGCATTTACCTCCATATGTCATTGTAAAATTTATTAACTAAATAAGTTAAGTTATAAGTTGTTAATTGAAAATGATTTCAAACAAGTTTCTAATATTGCAGAACCATTTCAGAATGTTCCTATGCTAGCTTTCAGTCAAGTCAGGATGATTGTTTTCATTTTATGTGTAAAATAGCTGCTCAGCTTTTTCTGTTTCTTACAATAGTTTAACAATTTTTAAAGGACATTTACATCAGTACAGTATCAAATTTGACCAATTTCTTTACCCATTCGATTGGAAATTACTCACTAATTAACATTATGTTTGCACACCACCCCTTGCACATTGTCTCTGAAGTATATTTTGACATATTAAAACCCACCCTTTTCTAAGGTTATGTTTCAAATATGAAATGCTTTTTTCCCAAGCACAGCTTTTCTAGTAAATAAAGCACAAATAAGTGGTTATTTGTAGCCTTTCTGACATGCATTTATACATTTCAAACTGTAGCTGCAGAATGTCAAAACAATGGCATGCAAAAGAAAAAAGAAAAAGTTTCTTACTGATTCCTTCAAAAACAGACAGGAGTCATAGGAAGAAAAGGGATAGGGATTGCCCACGAGGTAGATGTGTGTATAATAAACTGAAAGTAATTACAGTATTTCTAATGTAGATTTATGAGATCTCAATGGGTTTGAAGGAAAGCATATAGGTCAGTGTTTTGAAGCAGGGGTACACATCAAAAATTTCTAAGGAGCTTTTAAAAATAAATGTGCTCAGGCCGAGTGCTGTGGCTGACCTCAGTAATCCCAGCAGTTTGGGAGGCTGAGGTGGGCGGATCACTTGGCCCAGGAGCTGGAGACCAGCCCGGGCAATCTGGCGAAACCCCATCTCTACAAAAAATTAGCTGGGTGTGTGGCACATGCCTATAGTCCAGCTACTCTGGAGGCTGAGGTGGGAGGATTACCTGAGCCAGGGAGGCTGAGACTGCAGTGAACCGAGATCGGCCACTGCACTCCAGCCTGGGAGATGAAGCTAGACCATATATCAAAAAAAATTAAAAAATAAATAAAAATTTAAAAAGTGGTTAGATTCTATCAGAAACTTACTGAAAAAATATCCCCTTGGGTCCATGAGAAAATGAAATATGTGAATTACAGTTAAAAAATGGTTTGAATGATATTTTAGAGGAAGTTCGATTTTACGTAGGTACTGACCATGCTCATTGACTAGTAAATGAATAAAACCCCCTTATACACAAAATGACCCTAAGTGTTATCTGAATGACATAAGTCTTAAAAACTTTACTGTTTTTATATTTGCAGCTGAGGAATTACTTCAATATTGATTTCCTACATTGTTTTATTCTTTCCGAAAACAAAAGCACTCTTCTGTGCCTCAGCGTTCGTATGACTGCCTCTCTGGTGCTTTGGGTATGAACTTACTGTGATTCCTGAAACCACCCAAAAACGGCACTGCGTTGAAATCATAGTTTAGTGAAAGCTCATCTGCAGCATCTCTCATCTCGAGAACATAAAGTTGTTTCAAGTGAAGTAGTGTTATAGAATTGAAATCAGAGTGTCGCCTGGTCACCCTCAGTGTCAAACAATGACTAAACAAAAGACTACGACAACATTTATTGATAGTTTCTTGTTTGTTGGGACCCCCCACCCCTTCAAGGAGAGGAAAACTGAGGTACAAAGGGCTTAAGTAAGTTCCCAAGACCGTTAATAGTATTACCAATAGAGCCGGCATTTAAATCCAGAAAGTCTGACTTGGAAGTTTATGCTTATAATCATTATGCAAAGCAGAATACTATGTGTATTTTTCACATGACTGGAAGAACCCCAGAAAACCTAATCACATTACCTAAAGGTCATATGATCTAAAAACGATATTTTCTTTTACCATGCTCTTGGAGTTGTAGCACACCACTGCTCTCATTAATCCTTTATTTCAAGCACAATGTCGTCTAGTATCAGCACACTCTGCCTGCTACTTTGGCTGTGCTGTAGCACTTAATATTTGTTATTTCTATTCGCTTATTCTCTGCATTGAATCATAGCTGTCCTGAGCTTCCGGCCTTCAGAGGCAAAGCTTCTCTGGGTTCCAAATAAACATGACTAATTTGATATGCTGCTATTATTTTTAAAAGGAAGAAAAGCTGTCACTCCATAAGGAAACAAATGCACATTCTAAACACAAACTGCTGAAATTTGTTAGAATGGCTAGTAAAGTATGATAGTAAGAAATTAACTCCTTTGCTGGTTCTTCTAACCACCAGCAAAGGATTTCCTAGTTCTAAGCAACTGGTAGTGTCTACTGAGGTCTGGAATAGAATTGCTGTTTACACACAGATGGTCAAGAGACCAAGGACAAAATATAGGGAATGGGAGATCCTTAACTCCAGAACAGGATGGTAATAATCTCAGTTCACGGAACTTTTTATTTTCCATTCCTTGGTTTAGTGAGAAATTCAAGCTACTTAGCCACTTATTTTGCCATTGGTCCCAACACAAGGCTGACATTAAAGGAAAACAGTTTTCTTGGTTTCAAATACATTTATTTATTATAATATATTTAGAAAATAAATGTTTCAATTGCTGGTAATTTTTTTGTCTATGCCTTTGCTTAAATTGACATTTATATTTGCTTAATCATGAAGAGATCTTTATGTAACATATGTATATATTTGATGAGTAAAAGATTTTATGTATTATATATTTTTTGCTAATTTTTTTTAGTTCGCTGCACTTTTGTTTTCACTTTAAATATTTTGATGTGTAGTTCTTAATATTTTTGTGGCCCAAAACACAATTTTTAAAATTGATTGTACACACAGAAACACCTTTCTCTTTCTGAAAGCAGAGTGAAAATTCCCCTACATCTTTTTGTAGTCATTTTTAGGCATTTCATTCATAAATTCATCTATGATTTGTCCTGTTGAATTGTAGCCAGTGGCTTTCACCTGCATTTCTTCCCTCTTTGTACTTTATACAGAAAAAAAAAAAAAAAAAATCACAGCTTTTTTCCTGTTGCTTTTTTTTTTTTTTTTTTTTTTGAGACGGAGTCTTGCTTTGTGGCCCAGGCTGGAGTGAGTGACGCGATCTCGGCTCACTGCAAGCTCCGCCCCCCGGGTTCCCGTCATTCTCCTGCCTCAGCCTCCCGAGTAGCTGGGACTACAGGCGCCGCCACCACGCCCGGCTAGTTTTTTGTATTTTTAGTAGAGACGGGGTTTCACCTTGTTAGCCAGGACGGTCTCGATCTCCTGACCTTGTGATCCGCCCGCCTCGGCCTCCCAAAGTGCTGGGATTACAGGCTTGAGCCACCGCGCCAGGCCTCCTCCTGCTTTTTATTCACAAATAGCTTTAGTTACAGGGGAACAGTAACTGATTCTGATGTTTAGAAGAAGAGCTATTTCTCATTTGTTTTCTTGTCCTTGAAAACTACTTAAATTCTTTATGTTTTGAAGCAAGGGAGAGAGAGGGGAATGTTTGAAAGTTTTCTAATCTAATTAATTGGTAGTTATATTTATTACTGTACATACATGTAAGTAATATAATGCAACAATATATAAAGAAAACGTTTGCAACAAGATAATATTTAAGCTAGTAGTATGAAGTTTCACACTACAGGAAGTTACTGGCAGAAGGACATATATATTTTTCATTACTGTATATTTAATTTGGTAAATATCACCGTAAAGTTGTGAGGGAATCACTTTGTGATAAAATAAGCTTCCCTTCAAAAAAAAGGAATTGGTGCACTTAAAAAAGGGGTAAAATAATGATTAAGGAAAGTTCTCCACCTCCCTACTCACGGTTCTCCAAGGACAAGATAATATAAGATATAAATACATCGTGATTTTCAGCTGAGAAAACGTTTAAGTTTGTAAGTAATTGCTCTCTCTTCTCCCTCACCTGTCCATAAACACATACCCTCATGCTCCCATCCATAACATAGTGCCTGGTTTAGATTAAATAGAGGATTAAGCAATGTTGAGGAATTATTGTGATTATATCAAAGATAATATATTTTAAAGAAAAAAAAAAGTGAGGCAGATTTCAATGCTCTTGTCCCTTAAAAGTAGTCATTTAAATAACCGTAATTGCTTAGTGTCCAGAAAAAAATGTCAAACTGTTGTAGGACTTTCTCCTTAGTTCAGCTAAAAACCATGTTCTTGTCACACAACCATGAGAGATTAAGCTTGCAGATACTTTGAAGGGTGAGGAAAATGGAATGTATTGGTCAAAAAGGAAAAAAAAGTGGGGGGAAATGGAGACTCTCAGCAAAGTGAGAGTTCCGCTAACTGGTTTCCTGCCTCACACATTGAATCCCAGGTACCACCAGGTACCACCAGGAACAGGAGACCAGGCTCCTTTCCCCTGCAGAGGGTGCAGACTTAACAAGGCTCCACCCCAGTGCAGACTCCTCCCACGCACACTGTGCTTGAAGATTCTGCTAGGGAGCCCTTTTTTATTTGACTGTCTGAAAATTGTTTTGGGAATGTCACATTTTGATAGACTATTATGATTGAAAAATATATTTCAGTAACTATAACTTTCTTCTGCCACTTATTTTAATATTTAAAAATTTTAGATATATTCTAAATTAAAGAGCTACACTTAATTATAAAAAGTAAATGTTTGCTTAAAAATTAATTTATGTGCATAAACATTTTGCAAAAATTGTACAGTGTTTCTATAAAATTTCTACGAATTCCAAATAAAATTAAGATCTCTATCTAGATTACTTCAGAAAAACATATTGATATCTAGAAAGTAAATGGTCCTTTAGATGTTTGATATCCAATTTGACTATTTATAAATTTTCCAGAAAACTGCTTATACTTTGCCTTCCTTTAAAATATTTATATTAGTGTTTTAAATTTAAAAGCAATTTTCTTGTAGCAAGTATGAAACTATGTTAAGGAAGAAAATGTGTAAATTCGCATTGCCAAGTAACAAGCTTATGTTAATATTTTACACCTCAACCATGAAAGAAAGTGGTATTAGGCTTACATGTAATTTATCCAGTTAATTTACAGAAACACCACTCTATAATAAAAGAGGCTTCACTCCACAGCTTTTATTTTCGGAAAATATCATTGTTTATATTACCTATGAGAATATTGTAATATTTGCTCTAAATAATTATATATATATAAGTAGAATTGCCTGTGATTTTGTTGTATTTTAATACAGAATCAACTTAGATATGATAAAGCTAAGTCCAATGAAATATATATGCTAGATCTTAAGATGAGATTTAATTAATGATA
>NW_012098321.1:1021455-1046792 GCF_000951045.1 Mandrillus leucophaeus
TGGTATCTACCTGTACATTGTCAATTCAGAGAAAATACACCAGAGACCTTAGTCATAGACACAAAAATCTGGCTCAACTCTCAGGTACTATCTGGACTTACACTTGTACAATTTTACCAGTATGTCCTGAAGGAAATTATATGTGAGGAATAAAAATATTTTATATAGCTGATGTTCACTGAAGGGTTCTATTTAAAGTATTGATTATAAGGAAAGTACATTAGTTGCCATTTCATTTACCCAAAAGATTTCTGTGTACGTGGTTTTATTTTGTTTTATTTTTAGAAGATTTTCTAAGGCTGTTTGCTTTCTAAGAAAACACTAATATATCAATAATCCCATAGTTCATAGTTATATCTTATGAAGAAAGCATAAATGTCTGAAGTTTGGCAATGGAAATCAACAATTAATAGTACCCTGTTTAAGAGGGAACAAATTTATCTGTCAATTTTTGACAAAAAAAATATCTAAAAGTGAATATGTGATGTCATGGTGGATCAACTCTTAACGAAGAAGTATTTTGAGTCATTGGAAGGCTATGTGGTCTTAATCTTAGCTCATATTTCACTCATTGTTTGGTGATAGGTTCTTAAGAAAATCTCCTCTATATATATGTAGAAATTTTATTGGGCTATATGTGACCACAGAGGAGAAATCCAACATTGCAGTGGTAATACCCATAGTTGTTTGAAAACAAATTAAAAGAAATCTAATTACCATGATTAAGAAAGTAATTGGAAGAGTTAAAGTTGTTCAGTCGTGGTAATCATAAGCAGCGTATCCTGATATCCACCATTTCTAGTCACAGCTATTGCTTTATGAGATGACTGATGTTAAGAGTTACATCATTCTTCTTGAGAGAAGGGTAAGTAACATTAGGACAAATAAGTGGCACTGACGAAATAATAACATAGCTTGTTAAAACTAATCTGCATGATTAATGATTTTTAAAGCAATGAGACTCTTACGTGTGCCAATAAAGAAATCATAGAACACAATAGACAGTAGTTTTGTGAAATGAAAATGCATTTAAATAAAAAATAAATATTTTTTAAAACAGTGCTTTAATTTTAAAATTTAAATAACAAAACTTCACTATACAGGGTCCTTATAACTCCTCCATTTCAATTTTTTATCACTTATCACAGAGAAATCTAGACAGCAGTGGTACTTTTTTGTTATAATCTCACTGATATATAGGGTCAAAGGGTAGTCATTAGCAACATCCATCATTTATTTCTCAAGTAATCACATCTCTGGATATGTCCTTTCAAAAATTTGTTTGAACATACCATGACAAAAGTGTGCACTTCAGTTTTAAACATCACTTAATGCAAAGTTCAACTTGTTTCTGCTTTAATTATCTTTAAATTAGACTATTATCCTCTTTCTTCTGCTTTTGCTTTTTAACATTATGACTGCAAGTTCTATAAGGTCAAGATTATTTTCTTATTTTGTAAAGATATGATGTGGTTAAAAAATAGACACAAAAGTTAGTGGCTTTTTGGGAAGTTAATTTATTATCATCATCCCATAAACAAAATAGCTCTCAGGATTACAGATCAGATGCTCCTCATCTGTGGTGGCTCAGCTCCAAGTGGCCACACACAAACCCAGACTCACAGAGGCTTTGACATTGAAAAGCTGGAGCTGTTGAGGTCACTGCAGTTATCTCCATGCCAGTCAGCTAGAAAGGAGAAATTCATATGGGAGGTGCTTAGAAATCAGACCTAAAAGCAGGCAACATCATTTCCACTTAAGATGGATAACCAAGTCAGCTTAATTTGCCAGGGCCTCCCGGTAAGCCCCTCAGTCACGGGCAAAGAAAGATGATTAGTTACCCTATTTTCACTCACTTTCCACCATGGAAAACTTAGTCCTGTGGCCACACCTAAAGATAAGAAGGCAAGAAATCTCAGACAGGAACTGGCTCTACGGTCCAGAGAAGGAGGTGGATTATGGACTTGGTGGACTGCTGGCAATGTCCTTCACAGAGGGCTCCATCGTATTAATCTTCCACCCAACACCACTAGCTTGTTACTTGGCTTAGATAGAGCAACAGCTAAATAAATGTCAGTGAAATAAAATTAATGGCACAGGCATTGCTTTGCTCCTTTAAACTCAAAAACAAAACAAAACAAAACAAAACAAAAAAACCCTGAACAAACATACTGCTTTCTGTATTAACCTCTAGTATAAGCCTTTGTTCAAAAAAATTATCTAACATAATGATTTGACATTATTAATGAAGTCAGCTTTCTATCCCAATGCTCAGTCTTCTCAGTCTCAATTAATCAGCTAGTCTTGAATTTAACAAAGTAGCAAAACATATTTTCCTTCAATGGCCTATTCACAATTATATTTTATCACTCCCTCCTTTTTTGATCTTGGAAGCTCATCCATTTTAGCTGAATGTCTAACACTTAATTGGCAGAATGCTGTAATGGAAAGAACAAAAATACGCTGTTTCAGATGATCTCAGTGTTATCCCTACAGCTAGATGGTGTTAAATATATCACTTAAACTCTCTGGACCTAATTTTATTATCCTTCAAACTACAATATGCTATACAGTTATGCACTATGTAACTGTTTTGCTCAATGACAGACCACATATGCAATGGTGGTCCCATTGATTATAATGTCATGTATTTATTGTACTTTTCTATATTTAGATATGTTTAGATACACAAATATCATTGTGTTACAATTGCCTACATAGGCTATGTCATATACTCTATGTGTATAGTAGGCTATACCATCTAGGGTTGTGTAAATACACTCTGTAATGTTTGCACCACAATAAAATTGCCAAAGGGTGCAATTCTCAGAACACAGCTCTGTCATTAAGCAACATATGACTGTATTAATAAATGTCTTGTCTACTTAAAAGGGCTATGTTGAAAACAAAAATTAGACAATGTAAACTGAGTAGTAATGAACAGTAAAGTGTTATGAGAACATTGGCTCCCCTTAACCACAATGTCTACTTGTAGAACTGCATAAAACATTGTGCTTGTGTTTCAGAACGATAATGTAACACAGATTTCAGAAATCTTTGCTTGTTACCATTCTCTCTTTATTTCAGGTAAAAATAAATAGTGAAACATCAGTTATTGGGACTTTTTCCTTTCCTAACACCTCAGAATAGAATAAATGACTTTTTTCCAAACTTGGAAAAACATTACTTTCATGCTTATGAGAGAAAGTTGAGAATTTTTAGAGTTACATCCAGACAATGTATGCTTAAAAAATTATAGGATGCTGACTTATTAAGAAAAATATTTTTAAGTAATAAATTTGTTTATGTAATATACAATTATCTGTCCCACTTAAAAAGTGTTAAGAAGGCCCATCGCAGTGGTTCACGCCTGTAATCCCAGCACTTTGGGAGGCCGAGGCGGGCGAATCAGAAGGTCAGGAGATGGAGACCATCCTGCTAACACGGTGAAATCCCGTCTCTACTAAAAATACAAAAAATTAGCCGGGCGTGGTGGCGGCGCCTGTGGTCCCAGCTACTCGGGAGGCTGAGGCAGGAGAATGGCGGGAACCCGGGGGGCGGAGCTTGCAGGGAGCCAAGATGGCGCCGCTCACTCCAGCCTGGGCGACAAAGCGAAACTAAAAAAAAAAAAAAAAAAAAAAAGTAGTGTTAAGAAAACATATATATTAATATATGAGAATAATTCAAACTATAGAATAGATTTTAGTCGATGCATAAGGCAAGCATTTTTATGTCTCAATTTCTTTACATTTGAATTGATCAGAAACACTTAAGACTCCTGTGTGATAATATACTGAAAATGGAAGAAACATGCAGCAGAAGGCTAGGAGAAAAGGCAAGAGCAGGCTTAGAGCAGTGGTTCGTAAATCGTCTCTTGGGCAACTCAGAATACTTCATCTGCCAAACAGGGAGTGAAAGGTGAAACAGTAGAGCTAAAACTGCCTATTTCACTCACAGCAGTGCTGCTTTTATCTGATGTACATATGCTTAGGATAAAGACATTTTGCTCTTGTAAGGTGATTTTTAAAACACTGTTTTTTAAAAATAAGTCTTTAAAACTTTTAT
Source organism: Mandrillus leucophaeus (assembly GCF_000951045.1). Classification (NCBI taxonomy): domain Eukaryota; kingdom Metazoa; phylum Chordata; class Mammalia; order Primates; family Cercopithecidae; genus Mandrillus; species Mandrillus leucophaeus. The sequence goes on from NW_012098321.1 coordinate 1,025,521, forward strand.
CTATTAATGAATGATCTACATGTTGCAAAAATTTGATCAAGTGTCCTAGAGGGAGCGTAAAGGCATAATGAATTTTGTAAACTACATTATGTTTTTATATAGTGAAGGAGTGTCTAAGAAATATTCCAAAGTGGACAAAAAAGGTAAAAATACATAAAACAGCAAACACAGTTCATAAAGCTGAACACATAATCAGAATCAGCTGAAGCTGACTCATTCAGGATGAAGGGAGAACCCCGAAGGGATACCTGAAGTAAAATGATGTCATGGCTCAGATCTGTCATGACACTTGCCATGGTCACCACCACCTAGAGATGCAACATCTTCCTGTCAAGGTGCTATGCTTGGAAGAATCACCAGGTAGATTAAAAACTTAAAGTCCTGGTACAGCAGGATAAATTAACTTATTGAGTCTGTTAGTTCAGCTAAATACTATCAGTAGTTAATACTGAAAGAGTGCTTCCAATGTGCCAGACAGCTTCTTAGTAATATACATTCAGTGTTTCATGTTGATATTTCAAAATCATTATTCCCCTGTTAGTCTATTTGGGTTGCTATATATCGTAGAGAAGGTGGCTTATAAACAACAGACATTCCTCACAGTTCTGGAAACTGAGTTCACATTTAAAGCACCGGAAAATTCAGTCTGGTAAGGAAATTCAGTCAGGTAAAGAAACTCAGAATGGTAAAGGTTCATTTTCTGGTTCACAGGTCATTGCCTTCTCACTGTGTCCTCACATGGTGGAAGAGGCAAAAGAGTTCTCCTGCATCTCTTTCATAAAGGCACATATTCAATTCATGAGGGGTCCACACTCATGGCCTAATCACCTGACTGAAGAACCCACCTCCAAATATGATCATATAGGGTATTAGGTGTCTGCCTGCTAGTTTTTGTGGGGAGGGGACACACCCAGTTCATAACACTGTGTACTGAAAACAAGAGTAAATTTTAGAGAGAGTGTGATTTTGTTTTTTATTTCCCAAGGCCACACAAATGGTAAATGGTCGTCAAGATTTAAAATAGTGGGGACAAAGTTTTCAACCTCAGTACTATGTTTCCTTTTAAATTAATGTGATATTTCAATACCTTCCTCCAAAATAAAATGATTATTTTTTTACTCCATTTCCTCAAACCCAAAATGTCATGTTCTTTTACAGTTTTAAAAAGGTATATTGGACAAATTTGTCATTTTGGATCCATTTTAATTGATAATTTGGAGGCAGCGTAAGTCCAGTGTTTGTATTCAGGCAAGCTTGGATGAAGTTCCAAATTAATCTCTATTCTAAATTGTGATATAAGGACAATAAAATTTATTGTGAAGGAAGATTTTGAGGTGCAGATGATGTAACACACAGAAGTGTTAAGTGGAGGGCCTGGTAGATCTATCAATGTGCTCGCTCTCCCTAATGTCTTGGTTATTTTGTATTCACAAAGTCCTCTCTCATATGTGTAAACAAAAGGCTTATGGAATTTGTTTAGAGCTATTGTTTGATTCTTAAAATCCTGAGTAGAATTCAGATTAAGGTTAACCCCACGGGTCTCTTAACGGATGAGATTTTTATATCAGTTGGATGAATGCCATAGACTCTTTATTATGTGGTGTGATAGTATTTTAAAATATTAACGTTTCCTTTTGTCTCAGAAATGTTCTGATAACCCACTCTTTTTGCATTTAGGGCGATAAGAGGGGAGAGTGCCTGTGTGCAGTGCTCTTAAAGTATGGTTGTTACATAAAAATGCAGAGAAAAAGTAGAAGGTAGTTTGGATTTTGACCTTCTAAAGGTCTCAACAAAAGGTAAGCTTTTCCTGCCACAGATAAATTCAGATTCTTTAAGGCAAAAGCAGAGGGCAAGAATCACCCATTAAGTTGCCTGTGAAGGTCCCTGTTGAGGAGTTCTGGAAATGTATTTTCTACCTGTAATGAAGACAAAATCCCAAAGGAAGAATATAGTCTTTAATTAAATTTTAGAATCCATAGCAGAAGAATCTCGAACTTTGTTTCCCTAATGGGACTGAGGAAATCAGCAACTTTCTAGACTTTTATCATGCTTTGCTATGATTCAATAACAATCAATTAGATATTATAATAACATGTTCTATCTATTCAGAGAGGTCCTAAAACAACCGTCCTGTGTTTGCTGCAGAGCTACACTTACATGGTTACATGGGAGTGCTCCAGTTACAGGGCTCTCCAGTAGAGTCTCAGGGATATTTGGGGAATATCTATAGTTTGGAAGAGTTCTGTACTTAGGATTAGAAGGACACTGTGAATGATTTACATGGGTTCTTCACCGTATGGGAATGAGGATCTGAAGCCATGCCAGGCAAGGTGTAAGTCACACACTCCTACACTTAACGAATACATTATTCTCTAATTATTACAATGCTTCTCTTTATCTCTTGCAGCTAAATAAGCACTGGCCTAGAAATCAGCGATATCAGAACAATTACAACCCATCCAGCTCTCAGATGCTTTGAAAAATTCAGAGGATATACGACAATAACTGCAAACTAGCCGAGAAGATTGTAATAGAAAAAAAGAAGGGGACCCAGACAAGATTTGAACATGGATAGTTATTGCTCAGATCTTTGAGAAAACCATTTGAAAATAGACAGAGTGTAAAATGAACCTGAAATCATGAAGTAAAACCTGCTTGGACTAAGTTTGCAATTAATTACCTCAAAGTATGTTATCGCTTCTAGATAGAAAAAAGTTTGTGTTAGGAAGTTCAGCTAAAAAAAATAGAGGACATCTCTATATCTCCCTCATATTTGTGGATTTTGCAATTTGTATGCACTGTAGTATTCCATATTTTCCTCATTTGCTTGATGTATTCCTATCATTACTACACATGAGTTGAGAGCACAGCAGAGCCAGACCATCTGAGCTTAAATCCTGGCTTCACACCTTATTAGCTGTGTGACCCAAGGCAGAGAAACTTGGTCTTTCTATGGCTCAACTTACTCATCTGTAAAATGGAGATATTTAGATTACTTACCTAACAAGTACATTATAAAGATGTAAACTAAAAACAAAATCATAAACTTCTCCACTTAACAGACAGGGAGCCCCCAGAAAACAATAAACTGAATTTCTGACCATGTTGGAATGGGAGGTCAGACATGCCTCATTATCCCCCCTCCCTTTTGTGGTTTAGACACAACAACTTAGCACCATTAACGTTAAAATAGATACTATGAGAGACAAAGATGATTCGTGGCAATGAAATATCAAATTATAAACAGGACCCAAGGCCACGCCCAGGAAGGAAGTGTTAAACCACATATCCCTACACTTAAAGAATAAACTATGTTCTAACTGCTACAACGTTTCTCCTTTTCTCTAGCAGTTAAACAAGCATTGGCCTAGAAATAAGCGATATTAAAACAATTACAGCTCATCCAGCTCAGAGAAACTGATTAACTGACTCTGTGTTCCAATAGCCATAACTAGAGCTTTGATTGGACAAGAGACTGATTTCAATAACTTTGTCCTGAACAGACCACATTGTCCCATAGAAGTGATGTTTATGGTTTCCTTTGAATAAACATAGAAATTGACCCTCCCACTTTTAAAATCTGAAAAAATTACAGTTGTCTTAACTGAATTCCTTTCTCGGTATACCAACCATCAGTCTTCCCAGGTGGTATCAAGATCACAGCATTTGGTCAATGAAGAGCCAGACCTCTCACCTGTCATGATTGCCTGACTGTTTACCTGCTTCCTGTTGACCAACTCGTCTTCCTTTTTCTTTCCTAATTTCTGTTTTTCTGCATGTAGTTACATTTATTCCCTGCTATATAAACCCCTGATTTTAGTTGGTCAGGGAGATGGATTTGAGACTGATCTCCCATCTCCTTGGCTGCATCACCTGATTAAAGCCTTCTTCCCTGGCAATACTCATTGTCTTAATGATTGGATTTCTGTGTGTCAAGCAGCAGGACCTAGACCAAGCTTTGGTAACAATAAGAAGACCACAGATTCAAAGGGACAAGTACTTTTAAGGGACCATTGTAAAATTTTTGCCATGACTTTCAATGGCAAAAACTGTGATTACTTTGGTACCAACCTAAGAGTTTTCCTTGTGGATTTGGAATACATGTCTTGAGCAATTCTGATATTTAGTCTCCCCCACACATTTATTCAATTATTTGTTTCACAAATTCAAGCCAGACAGTGTTCTAATAGTGAATAAAAATAAATTCCATGGTCTTACGAAGCATGTGAAGCTTATAGTCTACTCGTAAGAGCAAACATGAATGTAAATTATTTTAGGGTGTATTAGTTCATTTTCACATTGCTCGTGAATACATACCTGGGACTGTCCAATTTACCAAAGAAAGAGGTTTAATTGGACTTACAGTTCCACATGACTGGGTAAGCCTCATCACGGCGAAAGACAAGGAGGTGCAAGTCACGTCTTACATGGATGGCATCAATCAAACAGAGAGAGCTTGTGCAGGAGAACTCTTTTTAAAACCATCAGATCTCTTGAGACTTATTCACTATCATGAGAACAGCATAGGAAAGAGTGCCCCTGTGATTCAATTACCTTCCACCTGGTCCTTCCCACAAAATGTGGAAATTCAAGATGTGATTTGGGTGGGGACAAAACCAAACCATATCATTTCACCCATGACCCCCATTAATCTCATGTCCTCACATTTTGAAATCAAGCCTTCACAACTGTCCCCCAAAGTCTTAACTAATTTCAGCATTAACCCAAAAGTCCACAGTCCAAGTCTCATCTAAGACAAGGCAAGTCCCTTCTGCCTGTGAGCCTGTAAAATCAAAAGCAAGCTAGTTACTTCCTAGATACAATAGGGGTACAGGTGTTGGGTAAATACAGCCATTCCATATGGGAGACATTGGCCAAAACTAAGGGGCTACAGGCCCTATGAAAGTCAAAAATCCAGTGGGGCAAAATGATCTCCAAAATGATCTCCTTTGACTCCTTGTCTCATTATCCAGGTCATGCTGACACGAGAGGTGGGTTCTATGGTCTTGGACAGCTCTGCCCCTGTGACCTTGAAGGGTACAGCCTCCATCCCAGCTGCTTTCACAGGCTGGCATTCAGTGTTTGGCTTTTCTAGCACACGGTGCAAGCTGTTAGTGGAACTATCATTCTGTGTTCTGAAGGAAGGTGGCACTCTTCTCACAGAAACACTAGGTGGTACACCAGTAGGATCTCTGTGTTAGGGCTCCCACCCCATGTTACTCTTATGCACTGCCCTAGCAGAAGTTCTCCATGAGGGCCCCACCCCTACAGCAAACTTCTGCCTTGGTATCTCCACTCCTGAAATTTAGGTGGAGGTTGCCAAACCTCAGTTTTTGAGTTCTGTGGACTTGCAGACTCAGCACCACGTGGAAGCTGCCAAATCTTGAGAATTGCACCCTCTGAAGCCACGGATGGGGCAGCTAGGATGTAGGGCACCAAGTCCCTAGACTGAACATACAATGGGGACCCTGGGCCCTGCCCATGAAACCAATTTTTCCTCCTAGGAGTCTGGGCCTGTGATGGAGGGACCACCATGAAGACCTCTGATATGCCTTGAAAACATTTTCCCATTCTCTTGGGGATTAACATTTGGCTCATTGTTTGTTGTGCAAATTTCTTCAGCCAACTTGAATTTCTCCTCAGAAAATATTATTTTCTTTTCTGTAGCATTATCAGGCTGCACATTTTCCAAATCTTTATGCTCTGTTTCCCTCAAAAAACTGAATGCCTTTGCAGCACACAAGTCACTTCTTGAGTCTTTTGCTGCTTTGAAATTTCTTCAGCCAGATACCCTAAATCATCTCTCCCAAGTTCAAAGTTCCACAAATCTCTAGGGCAGGGGCAAAATGCTGTCACTCTCTTTGCTAAAACATAACAAAAGTCACTTTTACTCCAGTTCCCAACAAGTTCCTCATTTCCATCTGAGACCACCTCAGCCCAGACCTTATTGTCCATATCACCATTAGCATTTTGGGCAAAGCCATTCAACAAGTCTGTAGGGAGTTCCAAACTTTCCCACACTTTCCTGTCTTCTTCTGAGCCCTCCAAACTCTTCCAACCCTTGCCTGTTACACAGTTCCAAAGTGGCTTCCACAATTTTGGTATCTACAGCAGCACCCCACTCCTAGTACCAATATTAAATTAGTCCATTTTCATGCTGCTGATAAACACATACCTGAGACTTGGCATGTTATATAAAAAAAAGAGGTTAATTGAACTTACAGTTCCACATAGCTAAGGAAGTCTCACAATCATGACAGTAGGCAAGGAAGAGCAAGTCTAACCTAACATGGATGGCAGCAGGAAAATAGAAAGAGCTTGTACAGGTGAGCTCCTGTTTTTAAAACTATCAGATCTCATGAGACTTATTCACTATCATGAGAACAGTACAGGGAAGACTGGTCCCCATGATTCAATTGCCTCCCACTGGTCTCTCCCATAACATGTGGGAATTCAAGATGAGATTTGGGTGGGGACACAGCCAAACCATATCACAGGGGTTTAAGGTTAGAGTGAAGTATCATCTGACACAAACACCTTTAACATCTCAGTTGAAATAGAATGGCATGGGGCCTCTGCTCTGAAGAGTGATTTAAGATCTTACCCTTTTATTATTATTATTATTTTGTTGTTCCTCTCTTCCCATAGGCTACTGACTTGCATGTTAGACAAGAAAAAGAATGGGAATCTGAAGGATTGTATAGAAACTTCTAGATTCTAGAATCCAGTCCCGCATCCAACCTGCCTATTTTATTGGCCAGTATTCAGTGACTCAGTAAGTGCAAGAAAGTCAGGGAAATATGATTTTCATAACCAGAGGGAATAGGAAATAGGTTTGGAGGGCATACAACATAGTCTCCACAACATAGTGCTATAAAGAAAAATAAAGAAAATTAAGGTAATAGTATTGTAGCAAGTATGTAGATGATATTTTAAGTATGATCTTCAAGGAAGGAAAAGTTGGGAGACTGTGTAGAAAGGTGAATACGAAGAGGAAGCATGCTGTTCAAATAACAGGAGAAGGGCTGGGGGTGGGGGCTCATACCTGTAACCCCAGCACTTTGGGAAGCCCAGGAGGGCTGATCACCAGAGATCAAGAGTTCAAGATCAGCCTGGCCAACATGGTGAAACCTCTTCTCTGCTAAAAAATACAAAAAAGTAGCTGGGCATGGTGGTGGGTATCTGTAATCCCAGCTACTTGGGAGGCTGAGGCAGGGAGAATGCTTGAACCCAGGAGGCAGAGGTTGCAGTGAGCTGAGATCATGCCATTGCACTCCAGCCTGGGTAACAGAGCGAGACTCCATATCAAATAGTAATAATAATAATAATGATAATATAACTGGAGAATGAGCAGTCCGTACAACTTTAATAGAGGTGTTAAATTAAATAAGCAGGAGGCCATTAGCAGTAACCTCTCATTGCTTTAAGTTTCTAGGTAACAAACTGCAGACTAACTTAGCATGTAAACAAACCAAAACTAACTCAGGACTGTGGCAAACAGCCAAGTTCCAGCTAATCACAAACAGCCAAGCTTCAGCCAATTACAGGCAGTCAAAGCCCTAATAAAGCAAATGCCTCATCTCACCATAGCCAAATAAGGCAGATGTCCAGCTGCAGCCAAACGGATTTCTCTACTTTTCTTCTGTGTCTGGAGTATAAAAGCTTGCTGCTCACACTGCTTGGTAGAGCTCTCCAAACTCCCATTGGTTGAGGGTGTTAACCTGATTCATGAATTATTCTTTGCTCATATCAAATTTGGTAAATTTAATTTGTCTGAAGTTTATCTTAACAGAAGTAAGGCATGAGGTGTATGTTAGTAAGAATGCAATTACCATCCATTGAAAGAGGCAATTCAAGCCCATCTAGTTAAAAAGGGGATAATTCTGATATCTTTTTTTTTTTTTAATCAAGCTCTTACCGTTGGCTTGGCAATATATTTCTGTCAATACCTAGACAGTAAATGTTTTAGTCTTTTAGGACTACTTATAATCCCCATGAGATTACTTATAATCTTATTGATTATGGAGCCATACTAAGTACAAAAGTGAATGGGTATGGCTGTGTTCCAATAAAACTTAATTCAGTAAAACAGGAGGAGGACAAGATTTGACTTGCAGGTTGTTGTTTTCTGATTCCTAATCTGTAGCAGTATCTGCAGGGTACACCTAACCTTTTTATTTTTATTACTTCCCATCACACTTTGAAACAAGGAAATAATCTTATGCTCAACTGCCCTAACCAATGCATATTTAAGACATGCAAAATCAAGCTGCAATAAAAAAATCACTTTATTATTCCTTTAATAAAAATGAAAAGTATATTTTCAAAATGTCTTCAGCATCAAACTTAAGGGAAAGAAGTTAATAGAAAGACGAAGATCTGTTAATAATATTAAAGAGTAAGATTTTTTCCCCCTGAACAGCTGCCTCTGCTGTACATTTTGAAAATGTTAATGCCTTAGATTTTTCAAATACTGTTATCTTTTCCCTTGAATATGATTAAATAAGAGACCAATTTTAAGCTTGACCTAGGAAATTTCAAAGTCAACCTCCATTACCCTTAGCTCAAGGTGTTTCTCACCGTTATTCTTCCACACTCTCTTTCAATTTTACCTCAGGGCTGTACTAATGCAGTAACTTTGTGTTGAAAACAGTGTAATGGAAAAATGAACTTGCTAAATTAATGCTTGATTACTGCACCGCTTATGGTCTTGATTGGAAGGCATTGAAATTTTAATTTGACTATATTGCAGAAAAACATGTAAAAAGCACTTGAGCAATGAGATTTGTTTCCTTAACTGATATGGGCTAAAAACATGGATAATAACTTTGAAAGTTGGATGCACATTAATCCCAGTACACAAAATTAAAGTATCATCTTATTTCAATATTATGTCAGAGAAAAAAAAAACATTTTTAATTTGCTTTATGGTAAAATATATACCATTCTAAACCCTCAAGTCAATGAGCCAAAAATAGCATAGAGAAAACATAAAACATAGTGCTGTTTTATGTGCATATGTACATATTATATACACATGTGTCAGTCTAGGTTACTCACTTCAACCACTGAGATTTGATATTCTAAAAATTAGAATAGCGTACGTTTAAGCTTTTTGAATGTATTTTATTTTACCTGCACACCACAATAATGGTCAAACTATATGTTTTTTTATTATGTATATATGAGTGCATGTATATATAATTAAAATTTGAAACAATTACAAGCAAAATGTTTAAAAGTTTTAAAATATAAAAATTAGATTCTACTTTAGGTGAAATATGTTGGTGTTGGTACTTCTACTGTATTTATCCAATTTAAATTCCTGGTTAAGACCCAATGGTCAAGACATTCATTTGGCAATCTGAGGAATACCTATGCATGACAGCGCTTTGTGCTAGGCACTGGGTATGTTCAGAGGAAGAATACAAAATACCCTCATGAAAATAAAAATCCAAAGCTATCATCCATTCACCATAAAGTCATAGGAAGAACAAGCAGATGTATCAATGACTTGAATTTTGTTTGAATGCAGCCACTCACCAGCGGAGTGATATTGAGATATTTATTTAACCTTTCTGTTTCACAGATTCTCCGATGAAAAAATGGTAGCTTTTACGAGAGATGAGATATCTGGAAAGATTGCTTCTATTTGTGAAGTTCTAAATACATTGCTTACATAAAAATTTTAACAAAGACTGATTGTTCTGATTAAGATTGTGTTTTGCCAGCATGTACTGGTACAACAACACACACATACACCAATGGAAAAGAACAGAAAACTCAGTAATAAAACTGCACACTTGCAACCATCTGATTTTTAAAAAGGCTGACAAAAGCAATGGGGAAAGGACTCGCTACTCAATAAACAGTGCTGGGATAAGTGGTTAGCCATGTGCAGAAGATTGAAAAAGACCTTGGCCTTTCACCATATATAAACATGTCGTCCATTCTCAAGATGGATTGAAGATGTAAATGTTACACCTCAAAATATAAAAATCTTAGAAGAAAATCTAGGAAATAACCTTCTCAACACCAGGCTTGGCAAAGAATATTTGTCAGAGTTCCCAAAAGCAATTGCAACAAAAACAAAAATAGACAAGTTGGACCTAATTAACCTAAGGATTTTCTCCACAGCAAAAGAAACTATCAACAGAATAAACAGACAACCTACAGAGTGAGATAGAATGTTCACAAACTATGAATCCAACAAAGATTGAATATATCCAGAGTCTATGGGAACTTAAACAAACCAACAAGCAAAAAACAAATAACCCCATTAAATAATGGGCATGAATAGGTACCTTGCAAAATAAGACATAATAGTGGCCAATGAAAAATGCTCATCTTTAATCATCAGATAAATGCAAATCAAAACCACAATGAAATACCATCTCATACCAGTCAGAATTGCCGTTATTTAAAAGCCATAAACAACAGGTTCTGGCAAAGCTGCAGAGAAAATGAGATGCTTATACAGTGTTGGTGGGAATATACATTATTAGTTCTGCCACTATGGAAAGTAATTTAGAGATTTCTCAAAGAACCTAAAACAGTACTACCATTTGACCCATGAATCTCATTTCTGGACACATTTCCAAAGGAAAATAGACTATTCTATCAAAAAATACACATGCACTCATATATTGATCACTGTACTATTCAGAATAGCAGACGTGGAATCAACCTAAGTGCTCATCAATAGTGGACTGGATAAAGAAACTGTAGTACATATATCCCATGGAGTATTATGCAGCCATAAAAAGATACAATCACATCCTTTGCAACATCATAAATGCAGTTGGAAGCCATGATCATAAATCTACTAATGCAGAAATAGAAAATTAAATACTGCATTTTCTCACTTGTAAGTGGGAGCTAAACATTGAGCACATACGGACATAAAAATGGGGACAATAGACACTTCAGACTACTAGAAAGAGGAGGGAGGGAGGAAGAGACGTGTGTGCTCAAAGATTGCCTCTGGGGTACTATGTTCACTACCTGGGAGCAATATAGCCATGTAATAAACCTACACAGGTGCCGCCTGGATCTAAAATAAAAGTTGAAATCTTAAAGAAAGATTCTGTTTTGCCACTAAATGAGCATCCTGATTAACAAACAGTAATGCTTTTCCATTTTTCCAAGTCAAATATAATTCTATGACCGAGATTTTAACATAAGGAAGCAATAAGCAAAAATTATATTTATTAATATATTTCATAATTTGAAAGTTTAAATCAGTACAAAAACTGGAATTTCAAAGGCATAAGAAACATAAAATTTGGATATATACAAATTATTTCATAATAACTACAATTTAAATAATTTAGTTATATTCATAAGTTTATTCCAAATTATCAGGACAGTAATATGAGATTTAAAATTAGTAAAATAAAATTTAAAAAGGTGTTTTTCTTAGGTAAGTTGTTTACTAGCCAAATTAATATGAGCAGACCTTAATTCCCTCTTCTATTTGTGTTTCAACATACGGACTTTTGATTTTTATTGTCCTGTGGTATGATTTGAGTGGTCCATTCCAAGACCTCTCATTTTTTCATCTCTGTTACACTTGGTCTTGAAATTGTAATCTTGCAATCAATTGCAATTGATTGGTCGGGGCAATCATTTTGTAATTGCTGTTTCTCGTACATATATGAACTAGGTTCTTCATGTGGTCACAAATTAACACATGCAAACCCTTAAGTTTCATTTGACACATAATTTAAGAACTAATTTAAAAAATTCTGCTATTGCTTGAATATCTTCTGATGAAAACATCTAGTGTGATAAGCAAAATCTCAGTTTCAAATGTGTTATAGCTTAAAAGAAAATTCCAGTTGAAAATAATGAAAGACTTTTGTAAGAAACTATCACTAAGCTCTTAATTGTATAAGGAATATCTTCTGAAAAAATACAAATATTATGACTCTAAGTAGAAAAGTGATTTAAGTAATAAGGAAAAATCAAATGGTGAAAAATGTTTTAAACATACCTTATCCAAATTATTTGTGTAAGTCTTTTCCAATAACATATGTTTATATCTAAGCCTAAATGTATGCAAACACAGCTAAAACAGCTCTGTTAACAAAGATAACATTTAGTAATAAAAAAGCATTATGTTACGTTTTTATTGACAGAACTATTTTCTTCTACACTGAGTAGTTTCCATAATAATAGTATATCTTATGATTGATATAACTTTGATTTAGTGAAATAAAATTGAATGATGTTATAAATTAAGGTGATATATGTATATATCCTAGGTAACAGCATTTTGCTTCAGCATCAACTAGAGACAAAAATAATAAAGTGATTACTTTAAAATACAGAAACAAAACAGAGAATTTGAGGCTAACAGGGTTAGCTGAAATTAGCTGAGTGCTTCTATGTTAAAAAAAAAAAATGTATATAACAGAAAAATAGTCGATGGGGCCAAAAATCTAAAGAAAATTGACTATGTAGCCAAGCAGAGGATAGATGAATGTAATATTGATGGCAGTTGCCAACTTCAATTTTTTATGAATCTGTAAGTTATCTTGTGTCTCTTTCTCTGTGTTTATTTGTATTTATACAAAATATTATTAAAATACCACAGGGAGATTGGAGAGATGCATAAGAAAAATTACATATAACACCAATACTTTAATATATTGACTTCTTCACTTAACAAGAGTATATGAACGCTTATTGTGTATTATTTTCAAGCTGCTAAAGATTTATCTATAAACAAAACAGATAAAAATATCTGTCTTCATGAAATCTGTATTCTAAAAGATCAATAAACAAATAAATATATGTGGAATACTTTGGAAGATAGTTAGTACTCTGGTGAAAAATAAATACGGGTAAGAGGAAATGGAGCAATTCAAGAATTACTGTTTATTGAAGGTGATCCAGGATGATCTCTACTGAAGCAGAAGTTGAGCACAGACCTGAAGTAAGGCACATCAAGCATATGGCTCTGTGATAGAAAATAGGTCATGTGATCCATGGGGTGGTGAGGTCAAATAACAAAGTTCTTTTAGACAAGAGTAGGGACTTCGATTTTTACCCTGAGTAATATGAAGAACCATTTAGATTATGAATAAAAGTCTAGTATATTTTGATGTATGGATTTAAAATATGATAAAATTTTGCTACATTATTGAGAATACACTGAAAGAGGGCAGAAGTGGAGCAGAGAGAAGAGTTCAAAAATAACAACAATGATTCAGATGAGAAATAATAGTGACTCAGAGAAGATAGCCTTGAGTGTTACTGGGCTTGGGTTGTCCAATAATGAAACTTCAGCTTAGCTCAAAACACACATGTTCTTTTAAATATCTGGAAAGCCTTCCCCAAAAGGACAGTTACAAATAAGCTGAGACAGTGAAGACTACAATAAATACATAACTGTTTAATGCCCAAACACCAAAGAACATCTGCTCGTATTAACATCATTGAGGAAAAAGTGAACTCACCAAATGGACTAAATAAGGCACCAGGCACTAATCCTGGAGAAAAAGGGTTGTGTGACCTTTCAGACAGAAAGCTCAAAACAGCTGTGTTGAGGAAACTCAAAGAAATTCAACATAACAGAGAGAAGGAATTCATAATTCTCTTAGACATATTTACTAGAGATTAAAATAATTTTAAAAAATCAAGCAGAAATTCTGGAGCTAAAAAATGCAATTGGCAGACAGAAGACTACATCAAAGCCCCGTAATAGTAGAACTGATCAAGCAGAAGAAAGAATTAGTGAGCTGAAAGACAGGCTAATTGAAAATACATAGTCAGAGGAGACAAGAGGAAAAAAAAATAATAAAGCACGTCAGCAAGATCTGGAAAATAGTCTCAAAATGGCAAATCTTAGAGTTACTGACCTTAAAATGGAGGTAGAGGAAAAGATAGAAGTAGAAACTTTATTCAAAGGGATAAAAACAGAGAATTTCCCAAACCTAGAGAAGCATTTCAATATCCAAGTACAAGTACAAGAAAGTTATAAACACCAAGAAGATTTAACCCAAAGAAGACCACCTCAAAGCATTTAATACTCAAATTCCCAAAGGTCAAAGATAAAAAAAGAATCTTAAAAGCAGCAAGAGAAAAGAAGCAAATAACATACAATGGAGCTCCAACACATCTGACAGAAGGATTTTCAGTGGAAATGTATGGGCCAGGATAGAGTGGTATGATATATTTAAAATGCTGAAGGAATAAAAGAGGAAAACAAAAAAAAACCTTTACCCTAGAATTGTAGATCTGGCAAAAAATAACCATCAAACATGAAGGAGAATTAAAGACCTTTTCATACAAACTAAAGCCAAGTGCTTTTATCAGTATCAGACTTGTCCTACAAGAAATGCTAACAAGAGTACTTCAATCAGAAAGAAAAGTTCATTAATGAGGAATAAGTAGCCATAGTCACCTGAAGGTACAAAGTTCAATGGTAATAATAAGTACACGGAATAATACAGAATATTATAACACTGTAACTATGGTGTGTGAACTACTCTTATTCTAAGGAGAAGGGCTAAATTATGGGCCATTCAAAAATAATAACTACAAAAACTTTCAAAGACATAATACAATAAGATATAAATAAAAACAACAGAAAGTTTAAAAACAGGGCGACAAAGTTAAGGCATAAAATTTTTTATTAGTTTTCTTCTTCTTTATGTGTTTATTTGTTTAGGCAAATGGTATTAAGTTGTTATCAGATTAAAATAATGGATTATAAAATAGCATTTGCAGGCTTCATGGTAACATCAAACAAACAAACAAAAAGCACACAATAAATACACACACACACAAAAGCAAGAAATTAAATTTTATCACCAGAGAAAATTACCCCCACTAGAGGAAGTCAGGAAGGAAAGACAGAAGGAAGAGAATATCATAAAACAACCAGAAAACAAATAACAAAATGGCAGAAGTAAGTTCTTACTAATAACAACATTGAATGTGAATAAACTAAACTCTCCTATTAGAAGACATAGACTGGATGAATGGATGAAAAAACAAGACCCATTGATCTGTGGCCCACAGGAACACACTTCACTTTTGAAGACACACATAGACTGAAAACAAAGGGATGGAAAATGATATTCCATGCAACTGAAACAAAAAGGAGCAAGAGTCACTATACTTATATCAGACAAAATATATTACAAGACAAAAACTATAAGATGAGACAAAAAAGATTACTATATAATGATACATGGGTCAATTCAGTAAGAAGATACAATAATTTAAGTATGTATGCACCAACACAGGAGCACCCAGATACAAAAAGGAAATATTCGTAGAGCTACAGAGAGATAGACCCCAATGTATTAATTGCTGAAGACTTCAGCAGCCCACTTTCAGCATTGGACGTTCTTCCAGACAGAAAATAGTTAAGATTCATCAGGCTTAACCTGCACTGTAGACCAAACGGATTTAATAGAGATTTACAGAACATTTCATTAAAGAGTTGCAGAATACACAGTGTTTTTCTTAGCACATGGATTATTCTCAAGATAGACCATATGTTAGGTCACTAAAGACGTTTTAAAACATTCCAAAAAAACTAAAGTAGTATCAAGCATCTCCTCTGCCTTCAAGGGAATAAACCTAGAAATGAATAATAAGAGGGAATGTTGGAAACTATAGAAATATATGACAGTTAAACAGTGTGCTTCTGAATGATCTGTGGGTCAATAAAGAAATGAAGAAGGAAACTGAAAAATTTCTTGAAACAAAAATTAGAGAAACACTGCATATCAAAGCCTAAGGGATATGAACAAAGCAGCACTAAGAGGGAAGTTTACAGCTATAAGTGCCTAAGTCAAAATAAGAGGAAAACCTTCAAATTACAAACCTAATGAAGAACCTTAAAGAACTAGAAAAGCAAGACCAAACCAACTCCAAAATTTATAGAAGAAAATAAATAATAACAATAATAAGTAAAATTGAAATAAAATAAGTATTATAAACAATGAAACAAAATTTGGTTTTTTGAAAAATTAAACAAAGCTGGCAAATAATTAGCCAGACTAAGAATAAAAGAGACTTTTCAAGTAAATAAAATCAGAAATGAAAAAAAGAGACTTTACAACTGATATTGCAGAAAGTCAAGGCAAAAGGTCATTAGTGGGTACTATGAAAAACTGTATGCCAATAAACTGGAAAATCTAGAAGAAATTGACAAATTCCTAGATACATACAACCTGCCAAAATCGAACCACAAAGAAGCCCAAAACCTGAACACACCAGTAACAGGTAACACTTTTTAAGCCATAGTAAGTCTACCAGTAAAGAAAAGACTGGTGCCTTATGACTTCACCTCTGAATTCAAACAAACATTTAAAGAAGAACTAATACCAGCTCTACTCAAACTCTTTCGAGAAACAGAGAAGAAAATACTTCCAAACTAATTCCACGAAGCCAGTATTACCCTGATACCAAAAACAGACAGACACATTTAAAAAAATATAGGACAATATCTCTGATGAATATTGATGCAAAAAACTATCAAGAAAATACTAGGAAGTCTAATTCCACAATATATTAGAAATATCATTCATCACCACCAATTGGGATTTATCCCTGGGATGCAAGGATGGTTCAACATATGTAAATCGATCAATGTGATTCATCATATCAACAGAATGGAGGATAAAAACCATATGATCATTTCAATTGATGATAAAAAAGCAATTAATAAAATTCCACAGTTTTTAATAATAAAAATCCTGTTAAATATGGGAATAGAAAGAACATAACTCAACATAATAAAAACCATATACAACAGAGCTATAGCTAGTATTATACTGAATGCAGAAAAGCTTTTCCTCTAAAATCTGGAATATGACAAGGATGCCTGCTGTCACAAATGTTATTCAATGTATTACTGGAATCCTAGTAACAGCAATCAGGCAAAATAAAAATATAAAGGGCATCCAAACAAGATAGGAAGAAGTCAAATTATTTTTGTTTGCAGATGATATGATTTTAAGTTTGGAAAAACATCACAACTTCACAGAAGAGCTACTATAACTGATAAATTCAATAAAGTTTCATACAAAAAATACATACAAAAATACTTACATACAAAAAAATACAAAATTAGCAGCAGCTCTATATGCCAATAGAGAACAATGTGAGGGAAAAAAAAGCTATTCCATTTACAAATAGCCACACAAAAATTAACTACCTAGGAAGTAACCAAATAAGTAAAATATTTTTATAATGAAAACTATAAAATGCTGATGAAAGAAACAAAAGAAGACACCAAAAAGTGGAAAAATATTATGTTTGTGGATTGAAAGAATTAATATTGTGAAACTGTACATCCTACCCAAAGCAATCTACAGATTCAACAATATGTGCCAAAATACCAATGAATGGCATTCTTCACATAAATATAAATTAAAATCCTAAAATTTATATGAAACCAAAAATGACTCAGAATAGCCAAAGATATCCTGAGCAAACCAAGCCAAAACAAAACAATGACAGCAACAAAACTGGAGGAATTGCATTATGTGACTTCAAATTATAGTGCAGAGCTACAGTAATGAAAATAGCATGATAGTGGCATCATAACAGAAACATAGACCAATGGAACAGAATAGAGAACCCAGAAATAAGAGAAAAAAAAAAAGAAGTTTCAAATAAATAAAATCAGAAATGAAAAAAAGGAGACATTACAACTGATACTGCAGAAAGTCAAAAGGTCGTTAGTGGCTACTATGATCAACTATATGCAGTGTACACAGTAACTAAAACATCATGGAACACCACGTGTTCTCACTTGTTTATGGGATCTAAAAATAAAAACAATTAAGCTAATGAACATAGAGAAAAGGATGGATACCAGAATCTGGGAAGGGTTGTGGAAGGCTGGATGAAGTCAGGGGGTGAGGTGGGGATGACTAATAGGTACGAAAAGCCAAACCAAAACAAAACAAAACAATACACACAGAAAAAAAAAAAAAAAAAAAAACCTTAAAGAGAGTAATTGGATTGTATGTTACTCAAAGGATAAATACTTGACAGGATGGTTACCCCATTGTTCATGATGTGCTTATTTGACATTGAAAGCCTGTATCAAAACTACACATATTGCATAAATATATACACCCACTATGTACCCATCAAAATTTTAAAAAAGGATTAAAGTTCATTAGTACAGAATAATACTATAGTGAAGATCAGAAGTTTCATTTTGGATACTCTTTAAGGTTAAAAAAAGTCTCATTGTTTTCAGAGTATTTCATGTAAATATTCATTTTATTCCAGATGATCTTGATAATTTTGAGAAACTCTGCTTTTCTTTTTTTTTAAATGTGGATTCAGACTTTTATTCTACTTGATGTTCTCTTGGTTTCTAATATCTATGGCTTGATGTCACATTAATTTTGGAAACTCATTTCTTCTGTCCTGATCTCTCTCTCTTCTTTTGGATTCCTATCACATTTATGAAAGGCTTGTTGGTATTGCTCCACAGCTTTTTGATGCTTTGTTTTGATTGTTTTGTTTATTTTTATTCTTTTGTTCTCTTTGAGTTTCAGTTTGAATAATTTCTTTTTAAATTTTCTTTAAATTTTACTTTGAGTTCTGGGATACATGTGCTGAAGGTGCAGATTTGTTACATAAGTACGCATGGGCCGTGATGGTTTACTGCACCTATCAAGCCATCATCTAGGTTGTAAGCCCTGTGTGCATTAGGTATTTGTCTTAATGCTCTCCACCCCCTTGTCCCCCAACCCCCGACAGGTCTTGGTGTGTTATGTTCCCCTCCCTGTGTCCATGTGTTCTCATTGTTCAACTCCCGCTTATAAGTGAGAACATGTGATGTTTGGTTTCTGTTCCTGTGTTAGTTTGCTGAGGATAATGGTTCCCAGCTTCATCCATGTCCCTGCAAAGGACATGAACTTATTTTTGTTATGGTTACATAGCATTCCATAGTGTATACGTGCCACATTTTTTTTTTTTTTTTTTTTGTTTGAGGCGGAGTCTCGCTCTGTGGCCCAGGCTGGAGTGCAGTGGCCGGATCTCAGCTCACTGCAAGCTCCGCCCCCCGGGTTCCCGCCATTCTCCTGCCTCAGCCTCCCGAGGAGATGGGACCACAGGCGCCGCCACCGCGCCCGGCTAGTTTTTTGTATTTTTAGTAGAGAGGGGGTTTCACCGTGTTAGCCAGGATGGTCTCCATCTCCTGACCTCGTGATCCGCCCATCTCGGCCTCCCAAAGTGCTGGGATTACAGGCTTGAGCCACCGCGGCCGGCCACATTTTTTTTTTTTTAATCCAGGCTATCACTGATGAGCATTTGGGTTGATTCCAAGTCTTTGCTATTGTGAATAGTGCTGCAGTAAACATACGTGTGTATGTGTCTTTATAGCAGAATGATTTATAATCCTTTGGGTTTATACCCTGATTATAAATCTTTATTTATAATCTGGGTATAAATGGTATTTATTTTATTATAAGTGGTATTATTTTACTATAAATGGTATTTATTGCTGGGTCAAATGGTATTTATGGTTCTAGATCCTGGAGAAATCGCCATACTATCTTCCGTAATAGTTGAACTAATTTCCACTGCCACCAACAGTGTAAAGTGTTCCTATTTTTCCACATCCTCTCCAGCATCTGTTGTTTCCTGAATTTTTAATGATTGCCATTCTAACTAGCATGAGATGGTATCTCATTGTAGTTTTCATTTGCATTTCTTTAATGGCTGGTGATGAGCTTTTTCCCATACGTAAATAGGCTGCATAAATGTCTTCTTTGGAGAAGTGTCTGTTCATATCCTTTGCCCACTTTTTGATTTTTTTTTTTTTTTTTGTAAATTTGTTTAAGTTCCTTGTAGATTCTGGATATTAGGCCTTTGTCAGATGAATGGATTGCAGATTTTTTCTCCCATTCTGTAGGTTGTCTGTTCACTCTGATAATAGTTTGTTTTGGTAAGCAGAAGCTCTTTAGTTTAAGTAGATACCATGAATCAATTTTGGCTTTTGTTGCCATTGCTTTTGGTGTTTTAGTCAGGAAGTCTTTGCCCATGCCTATGTCCCGAATGGTATTGTCTAGGTTTTCTTCCAGTGTTTTTATGGTTTTAGGTCTTAAGTTTAAGTCTTTGATACATCTTGAGTTAATTTTTGTATTGGGTGTAAGGAAGGGGTCCAGTTTCTGCTTTCTGCATATGGCTAGCCAGTTTTCCCCCTACAATTTATTAAATAGGGAATACTTCTCCCATTGCTGCTTTTGGCAGGTTTGTCAAAGATCATATGGTTGTAGATGTGTGGTATTATTTCTGAGGCCTCTATTCTATTCCATTGGTCTATATATCTGTTGTGGTACCAGTACTATGCTGTTGTGATTACTGTAGCCTTGTGGTGTAATTTGAATTCAGGCAGCGTGATGCCTCCAGCTTTGTTCTTTTTGCTTAGGATTGTCTTAGCTATACGAGAGCTCTTTTTTGGTTCCATGTAAAATTTAAAGTAGTTTCTTTCTAGTTCTGTGAAGAAAATCAATGATAGCTTGTTGGGGATAGCACTGAAGCCATAAATTACTTTGGGCAGTATGACCGTTTTCACAGTATTGATTCTTCCTATCTATGAGCATGCAAACTTTTTTTTCATTTGTTTGTGTCCTCCCTTATTTCCTTGAGCAGTGGTTTGTAGTTCTTGAAGAAGTCCTTCAAGTCCCTTGTTAGCTGTATTCCTAGGTATTTTATTCTCTTTGTAACAATTGTGAATAGGAGTTCACTCATGATTTGGCTCTCTGCTTGTCTATTGTTGGTGTAAAGGAATGCTTGTGATTTTTCCACACAGATTTTGTATCCTGGTACTTTGCTGAAGTTTTTTTTTTTTATCAGCTTAATGAGTTTTTGGACTGAGATGATGCGGTTTTCTAAACATACAATCATGTCATCTGCAAACAGAGACAATTTGACTTCCTCTCTTCCTATTTGAATACTCTTTATTTCTATCTCTCGCCTGATTGCCCTGGCCAGAACTTCTAATACTATGTTGTATAGGAGTGGTGAGAGAGGTAGCCTTGTCTTGTGCTGGTTTTCAAAGGGAATGCTTTCAGCTTTTGCCCATTCAGTACGATATTGGCTATGGATTTGTTACAAATAGCTCTCATTATTTTGAGATATGTTTATTCAATACCTAGTTTACCGAGAATTTTTAGCATCAAAGGGCATTGAATTTTATTGAATGTCTTTTCTGCATGTTGAGATAATCATCTCTCTTTTGTCCATTTACAGAAAAAAAGTTTTCCAACTCTGTATTTTTAAAA
>NW_012098321.1:1052352-1054407 GCF_000951045.1 Mandrillus leucophaeus
CCATAAATTACTTTGGGCAGTATGACCGTTTTCACAGTATTGATTCTTCCTATCTATGAGCATGCAAACTTTTTTTTCATTTGTTTGTGTCCTCCCTTATTTCCTTGAGCAGTGGTTTGTAGTTCTTGAAGAAGTCCTTCAAGTCCCTTGTTAGCTGTATTCCTAGGTATTTTATTCTCTTTGTAACAATTGTGAATAGGAGTTCACTCATGATTTGGCTCTCTGCTTGTCTATTGTTGGTGTAAAGGAATGCTTGTGATTTTTCCACACAGATTTTGTATCCTGGTACTTTGCTGAAGTTTTTTTTAATCAGCTTAATGAGTTTTTGGACTGAGATGATGCGGTTTTCTAAACATACAATCATGTCATCTGCAAACAGAGACAATTTGACTTCCTCTCTTCCTATTTGAATACTCTTTATTTCTATCTCTCGCCTGATTGCCCTGGCCAGAACTTCTAATACTATGTTGTATAGGAGTGGTGAGAGAGGTAGCCTTGTCTTGTGCTGGTTTTCAAAGGGAATGCTTTCAGCTTTTGCCCATTCAGTACGATATTGGCTATGGATTTGTTACAAATAGCTCTCATTATTTTGAGATATGTTTATTCAATACCTAGTTTACCGAGAATTTTTAGCATCAAAGGGCATTGAATTTTATTGAATGTCTTTTCTGCATGTTGAGATAATCATCTCTCTTTTGTCCATTTACAGAAAAAAAGTTTTCCAACTCTGTATTTTTAAAATAATTTGGTCTTTGCTATTAATTCATAGAAATGAGATAACATATAAGGATCAATAAAATTACCATGACATACAGGATATCAGAGAGCCCAAAGTTTCTTAAAAGTTGTAAAAACATCACATGTGGAAATTTCATATTAGGATATTGCAGGAATTCATTACATAGAATGAAATACATCTTATGGTTTTAAAAAAACAAATCTTCAGAATCATATCAAAACTGAACCTTATTTTTAAATAAATACACTAATGACATAGTACTTAGCAGACTTGTCTCATGTTCAGATCTAGAAAAATTTAGTAGGTAACCGTTAATATTTTCAAATGGGTTATATTCTCCTAAAAACAAATGTTCATTAAACTCATGCTTTTGATAGTCGTGAATGTTTAGGCAGCTATTGTTTCTTTAATTTTATATTCATTCCAGTGAGACTGCTCTACTGCTAATGAAGTACCCTGGAAAATCAGAGAGATCAAAAAAGCACACAATAATGGTATTATTTAAGATTAAACTGGAGAAACCGAAATACCAGGTAATATATAGCTTCCGCTATCTCCGAATTTTCACGTCAGCCTTACCGCAAGTACTGGTGCTCTCTCCTATAAATTGTCTCCATGTGTCTCACTGACTCTTCATGCATCTCTCTCTTTCCTTCTTTCTTTCCATCCCTCTTTCTTTCCCTCCTTCCTTCTCCATCTTTTACTTTTCCTTCTCTCTTTTCCTATTTTTTCTTTCTCTTTTCCTAACATTATTTTTTTCATCTTATTTCCTAACCTAGAAATAACTGACCCATGTCACAAGTGTCCCAGAGTCATAGAAACAAAAACGCCCAAGGAACGATCACGTTTCAGACATTAGTCCTCATGATGATGTCTCTTAATATGGATTAAACTGTGATTGACCCCAGCCATTTCTGGGATATTAAGATTCCCTTGCCATATACTAGAAAAATCATTCAAAGTGATTTAGTAGGGAAATGGAAAATGATTATTGTTGAAACGTACCATAGCCTGGTCACCTCTCTACTCTCATCTGTCTTCAGTTTTCACACAAGAAAACACAATCTCAGCCATTAATTTCAATCTTACTCTACCTTCTTAATTCCATAAACTGCACTGCCATAGTCTTGCATAATTTTAAACTCTATCCCTCAATGTTAATACTTATATTTAAGTGTTGTATATTTAATTTGCAATTCTGTATACATATTTTAATTTTACATATATGTATCATATAAACTCCTATAAGGCAGGTGTTGCGCCTCTTCAGGTCACTATTTTATTCTTGACATCAAGTTCAGTGATCTAAATGATTT
>NW_012098321.1:1054457-1056784 GCF_000951045.1 Mandrillus leucophaeus
CTCCATCTTTTACTTTTCCTTCTCTCTTTTCCTATTTTTTCTTTCTCTTTTCCTAACATTATTTTTTTCATCTTATTTCCTAACCTAGAAATAACTGACCCATGTCACAAGTGTCCCAGAGTCATAGAAACAAAAACGCCCAAGGAACGATCACGTTTCAGACATTAGTCCTCATGATGATGACTCTTAATATGGATTAAACTGTGATTGACCCCAGCCATTTCTGGGATATTAAGATTCCCTTGCCATATACTAGAAAAATCATTCAAAGTGATTTAGTAGGGAAATGGAAAATGATTATTGTTGAAATGTACCATAGCCTGGTCACCTCTCTACTCTCATCTGTCTTCAGTTTGCACACAAGAAACACAATCTCAGCCATTAATTTCAATCTTACTCTACCTTCTTAATTCCATAAACTGCACTGCCATAGTCTTGCATAATTTTAAACTCTATCCCTCAATGTTAATACTTATATTTAAGTGTTGTATATTTAATTTGCAATTCTGTATACATATTTTAATTTTACATATATGTATCATATAAACTCCTATAAGGCAGGTGTTGCGCCTCTTCAGGTCACTATTTTATTCTTGACATCAAGTTCAGTGATCTAAATGATTTCTTGTTTAATTTTAAAAATGCATTACAGGATTTCTGAATGATATAAGAAGTGTATTAAAACATTGCACATGATTGAATATATGACCCCTATGAAAACATGAGACATATAAAAGCACAATTGGTGAGATCCGAAGAGGACTACTTCAGAGACACACAGAGAGGGAATGAGAGTGGGAGGAGTTCTTTAGAGCCCCTGAATCAAAGAGGTCATTTGAAAAGATGCCCCTCTCAATTTCACCTTGTGTGGGGATTGACATCTTGGCTCTGATATGCCTTTTATCACTTTTTGAAAAATGTTCAAATATTATAAATTATTTCCCTATCCCTTACTTCAAATTGAGTATTGCTTATGATCATAAATTTTGTTGGTTTTAGCTTTTTAAGGAAATATGAGTTTTTACTCTTTTAGTCTATTATTCAAATAAACTCAAACGAAGCCCAAAGCAATCATCTGGGAGTTCCATTTAGGTAGTTCTTCAAGCTGGATCATTCAGGTCAAATACAAATGGTTTACAATCGTGCATTTTTTAAAAATTTCTCGATTTAATTTCCTCATCATTCCACTTCACATTGCCTATGTAAATTAAGCTGTCGTGCTGTAAACCACAGTTCCCCCTTGTCTATCTCCTCAGTAACAGCTTCAAAGTACTAAAAAGCTGAAACAGCTACAAAAGAACAATTAATTTGTGCAAAATCACAGAGGCACTGTAGGTATTAAAAACACTACAATAAGGCTTTTATCAGTGAGCTAAACTGCACAGCATTAAGCTAAAAACTAATAGGGCTGAACATGCAGCACAATGATGTGGATGATAAAGGAATCTCAAGGACATGCAGAGAATTGGGGTAGCATGATGTAGAAATGATGCAGTTATTTCAAGTAAACGTCTCCATAAGTACGTATGAAAAATGCTGATGTGTTGGGAAAGGCAGGTTTAGACCAGTAAGTAAATGTACATCTTTTTTTGAAGAAACTTACATTTTAATGGAAATTACTGTTGAAGACTCTGATAATGTATCCTGAGGTTGTTCAGTGTATGCTTGTTGATCGGCAATTGGCTGACAATTTGATATTTAAAAACTTAAATCTATGAGCTGTACAAAAAGATGGGATATTAAATGTAAAATTGCCTAAAAGGATTACATTAAAATAAAATCAGGAGTGCCGCTGCCTCTTGTATTAAAATAGCAATGGAAACAATTCCTGTAATCATCGATTGTTTATTTAATGGTTGCTGTTAACCCAAAATTGTATTAGGTGCTATGGGCTGGAAAGGAAGTTAAACTAGTGCTGTAATTTCTAAGTAAACACATTAAATGCTTCCAGAGCTAGATAGAGAAGAATGAATTTCTAATTGTGAAATAAATA
Source organism: Mandrillus leucophaeus (assembly GCF_000951045.1). NCBI lineage: Eukaryota > Metazoa > Chordata > Mammalia > Primates > Cercopithecidae > Mandrillus > Mandrillus leucophaeus. The sequence continues at coordinate 1,056,451 of NW_012098321.1, forward strand.
CAGTGGTTGCACTGGGACACAGAGAGAAAAAAAGTTTTTATATAAACCGTAGAGAATGCATACTTTTATTTCAGTTGCAACCAAATCTATATATATATATAGATTTCAATCTCAGGCCCAAAGTTAACATACTGTGTAATTTTCTGCCAACTATTCCTTTTCTTTGAGTCTAAGTTTTCTCCCCTGGAAAATGGGTAGAGTAAAACAGACTTCACCCAGCTGTTATAAAGAGGAAATACGAAAATATGTTCTAACTGTGAAGCATAGAGTAGGCATTCAGCAAATATGTGCTCAGATTATTTTTAATAACTATATCTACCCAACAGTAGGCATG
>NW_012098321.1:1057304-1061527 GCF_000951045.1 Mandrillus leucophaeus
CAGTGGGGAATTGTGAAGAGTGATTTCTTTAACAGCAGCTCTTTAGGAATCAGAAAGAAATAATAACTAAATGCAAGCCATTCATACTTAGAACTTGTTGAAAATGTGCCGCTTAGTGTTTGTGAACCTGTATCATGCCAGTAAATGAATATTAGAAATTTTAATAGCACATTTCATTAACAAATTCAGTCAAGTGCGAACAGTAGATGTTTCTAAATAAGTGGGAAATAATTAATATAACAGTGGCACTCATGTTTATACATTATTACATAAAATGTAAAAAAAAACAAAAACAAAAACAAAAACTAATTTTAGCTTTTCTGCCTGGGCTTTTCTTTTAAAAGTTTCCAAAATTGCTGAAAAAATAAAATGTAAAACAGTATAAGGTGTTACCTTCACCCACATTCACACATTTCACACATTTTTTCTCTTGCTGTATTTCTCCCTTTCATGTTTTTTGTTTTGTTTTATTTTGCTGAAGCACTTAAAATGTTTGTAAACATGTTAATACTTTACTCCTAAATACTTTAGTATTTCAGTTACATCTCTTTTATAACAAGACCCAGGAAGTTTATTATAGACATAATATTATTCTCTGATTAAGAGACTCTATTCAAAATATACTTTAAGCTTGTTTTTAATTCATGTGGAAAATTTTGCTCCTGTGCCTAAATTATTTCCAAACTTATCAATGTTATAGATTGACTGCATTTGTACTTGTGAAATGTTAACACTATGAATTGTAATCTTTGCTTAAAATATTACTTATTAAAATGATGGTTTTTATAAAGAGAGTTTATGGAGTGAATCTTGATCACCTCATTTTATATATCTAAGAAAAAGTATCAGATTGTATGATGCCAGTGTGGGTAAAACACACAGAATAGCATGTTACACAGTCATATACATCTTTATAGAGATCATTCATTAACTTTGGAATCAAAATTTGAAATTCTGTGCTCTAAATGTATAGAAAAATTCTCTTGTTTCTCCATTTGGAAATTTTACCAATTAATGATACAAAAAGCAACAGCTATAATGCAAAGATGCAATATCAGCAGAAGAGCAAACCCTAAACATTTTAAGTAATGTTGAGAGTGTCGTTACAGGGTTATAAATGTTAAAGGGGATTCCTTTAGTGTATAACCTGAGTCTTATGGTAGAGCAGTAAGCTAGCATATCAGCTGACTACTTGAAGCATGAGTATTTTAGACATAAATTGTATACATTTCATCAATTAAGTATGTTAGAAACTTTTACTATTATACACTAAAGTATTAAACACACAAACACAGTAAAGTTGTTTTTTAGATTAGCAGGAAATTCATCATTTGATTTTTTATTTTACAAATCAAGTGTCAATGCTAGCTGATAAAGGAAATACAGATATAAATTAGACATGTTACTAGTTAACTGTTCTCAAGACCCTAAAAGTTCATAAGACAAACACAAATATAGAGGTCAAAATAAGTTAATTGGCTGGAATAGAATCTATGTTATCATTGAGAACAAATGTCTTCAGTTGACTAGTGTCATCATCAAAGTACAGACCACAGACAAGGAATACAAATTCAGTATCAAAACCACATGATCCAGGGTGGATCCAAAAGGTGCTAATCTGCCTAATAACCCTTATTTTTCAGACTTAATGTATAATTTCTAACTACATAATGAATTGCAAATACACTAAAATTAATTTTCTATTGTCAACAGATGGACATTAAAGCATGAGTATTATTCATTAAATTAAATTTATTAAACTCAAGTATGTTGAAGTATTTTCTAAGTGTTGTGGATAATATGAAAGAGCTAACTCATTGTACCTGCTTCAAGTAGAAACCAACATGTCAGACCTTAAAGTGATAGGGATGAAAAAAAAAAAATGGCCCCGAGTATCTAGAATAGTGGGTTTGATAAGGTAGAACATGGAGATTGTTTTATGTAAATAGACTTAAACCATTACAAAGCTATTAAAGACTGAAATTGAAACTATATTATATCATCTCAGAAACTCAGAGATTCAATTTTCAGCACTAAACAAAGGGTGGCTCTATGAATTTTGATGCTAAAGAAGAGGTAGTTAATTATAAAGCACTTAATTTGTCAGAATTTTCAAATTGTTGCTACACCAATAACAATCCAAGCTCTGTATTGGCTATATTCTATTCTTCCACGGCTCTCCGAGAGTATCTGGGTAATATGAATTTGTTGGAGGCTAATTTTAAATGACACAACGCGTTTCTTTGACTCTAGGTTTTGGTTTGAAGCGTTGAAAAAGAGGAAGAAAAACTGTATGGTCTAATAATTGTAAGCACAAAATATCAACAAGGAATGGGGTGAAAGAGAACAAACATAATACAGAAGCTATAGACAATAATGAATGCAACATGGGAGAAAAGCTATAACAATGCTTCTGAAACCTTGCAGTAAAAAATAAAAAGCTATGATTGAAGGAGCATTGTCTCTCTCTTTTTCCCATTTATAGCCTGTCATTCCTCTGGGTGTGTTATCACATCTTGCATTTAGTGGCAATAATTCTGCACTGTGTGGAGCCAGGAGTTCTGGGAATAGAAGAAGGCAAAGGATAACAGCAGGAGCAATAACAGCATTTCTCCACTGCACTGAGTAAAGGGAAAGTACTGGAGCAGGATAGCACGCCTATAAGTCAAAGGGAGAATGGCTTTGGCAGAATAGAAACAGAGAAGGTTTGAACACATTTCTTGGATGCATGAGCAGAGTTCCATATTTGGATTACTGGACAATCCCAGGGGAAAATCTAGGTGTTTCTGAGTGTCTTTTTCAGAAAGCAAATTTAGTTTTCAAGCTGTACATTATTCATTTTTCCTGCTGGTAAGGAGACCAGGGGTGCTTTTTTAACGGAGACACTTTGAAATGAGTGATAATATTAAAAACAACAGAGTGGGTGCATTAACCAACAAGAAGATGCTGGTGATATTCACACTGTTCAGGGTCTTAGCATGAGAGTGTTAATATCTAAGGGCACAATTGCAACTACAATTTTTAATGAAAAATTAAAAGAGCCTATACCCATGTATCCTTGTGATGTGTTACGGATCCAGACACAGAGCTAGGGAAACGTACATAGACAAGGTGGCAACGAGGTTTTTGAGAGAAAAAGACTAAAAAAGAAATAAAATTCTTAAAGAAAATAATGTCCTGTAAAAACACAGCAAAACTTTTTTTCTTAAATTGGAAAAAAATTAATTTCACATCATAGAAGTGTTTCCATTATTATTTTCTCCCTGTTTTTGTGTTGCTTTTTACTTCCACATATGCAAGGACAATAAATAAATAAATAAATGCAAATAAAGGAACAAATACAACTTAGTGCAATAGAGACTCTGCAAATCATTACATGCGGGAGATGTGTTAAAAAAAAAAGTAAATAAATAATTTCCATGTGGGTCACACGAGTGAGGGCCCACAATAACAATCACGTTTTGGGCTCTAATATTTTCCAGCAACCAGATGCCCTGGAACTGCTTCAAAATCTCTTAAAGTCAAGCAAAGTTTGTCGGGCGAACCAGCCCCCAGTATTTCAATGTAGGTTCTTTTCTATTTTCCCTAAGTGTCGGCCAGTCTGAGAAATAAATTGAAGGAGTACAAAGAGAGAAATTTTACAGTTGGGCCTCCGGGGGTGACATTACATGTCGGCAGGTTCTGTGATGCCCACCCGAGCTGCAAAACCAGCAAGTTTTTATTTATTTTTTATTTTATTTATTTATTTTTAATTATACTTTAAGTTCTATGGTACATGTGCACAACATGCAGGTTTGTTACATATGTATACAAGTGCCATGTTGGTGTGCTGCACCCATTAACTCATCAATTACATTTGGTATATCTCCTAATGCTACCCCCACCCCTCCCCCAACCCCATGACAGTCCCCGGTGTGTGATATTCCCCTTCCTGTGTCCAAGTGTTCTCATTGTTCAATTACCACCTATGAGTGAGAACATGAGGTGTTTGGTTTTTTGTACTCACGATAGTTTGTTGAGAATAATGGTTTCCAGCTGCATCCATGTCCCTACAAAGACATGAAATCCTTTTTTATGGCTGCATAGTATTCTATGGTGTATATGTGCCACATTTTCTTAATCCAGTCTGTCATTGATGGACATTTGGGTTGGTTCCAAGTTTTTGCTATTGTAAATAGTGCCTAATAAACATATGTGTGCATGTGTCTTTATATCAGCATGAT
>NW_012098321.1:1062277-1080401 GCF_000951045.1 Mandrillus leucophaeus
CCAGCACCATTTATTAAATAGGGAATCCTTTCCCCATTTCTTGTTTTTGTCAGGTTTGTCAAAGATCAGATGGTTGTAGATGTGTGGTATTGTTTCTGAGGGCTCTGTTCTGTTCCATTGGTCTATATCTCTGCTTTGGTACCAGTACCATGCTGTTTTGGTTACTGTAGTCTTATAGTACAATTTGAAGTCAGGTAGCGTGATGCCTCCAGCTTTGTTCTTTTGGCTTAGAATTGTCTTGGTAATGTGTGCTCTTTTTTGACTCCATAAGAACTTTAAAGTAGTTTTTTTTTTTTCCAGTTCTGTGAAGAAAGTCGTTGGTAGCTTAATGGGAATGGTATTGAATCTATAAATTACCTTGGGCAGTATGGCAAGTTTTTATTAGGAATTTTAGAAGGGGAGGGAGTGTAAGAATAGGGAGTGGGTCACAGAGATCACATGCTTCATAAGGCAATAAAAAATCACGAGGCAAGGTGACAGAGCAAGATCACAAGGTGAGGGCAAAATTAGAATTACTGATGAGGTTCCATGTCCCACTGGGCATGCATTGTCTTGATAAACACCTTAACAGGAAACAGGGTTTGAGAGCAATTGGTTTGACTAGAATTCGCCAGACTGGAATTTCCTAATCCTAGCAAGCCTGAGGGCACTGCAGGAGACCAGGGCGTATTTCATCCCTTATCTTCAACCTCATAAGACAGACACTCCCAGATTGGCCATTTTAGAGACCTCCCCTGGGAATTCATTCCTTTCCCAGGGCTATTCCTTGCTGAGAAAAGAATTCAGTGATATTTCTCCTGTTCGCTTTCGGCAAGAAGAGAAATATGACTCTGTTCTGCCCAGCCCCGCAGGCAGTCAGACCTTATGGTTATCTCCCTTGTTCCCTGAACATTGCTGTTATCCTGTTCTTTTTCAGAGTGCCCAGATTTCATATTGTTCAAACACACATATTTTACAAACAATTTGTACAGATAACGCAGTCACCACAGGGTCCTGAGGCAACATACATCCTCAGTTTATGAAGATGACAGGATTAAGAGATTGAAGTAAAGACAGGCATAGGAAATTATACGAATATTGATTGGGGAAGTGATAAATGTCCATGAAATCTTCACAATTTATGTTTAGAGATTGCAGTAAAGGCAAGCATAAGAAATTATAAAAGTATTAATTTGGGGAACTAACAAATGTCCATGAAATCTTCACAATTTATGTTTTTCTGCTGTGGCTTCAGCAGGTCCCTCCGTTCAGGATCCCTGACTTCCTGCAACAAAAGCTTATTTACTTTAATGTAAAAACGTGAATATATGGCAACAGTGGATTTTTGGAGGGACAATGTTTTCGAAAATCTAAATTTGCTGGTGAATAGTGGATATGTTTTCAGTCACTCAAGTATTGGTTCAGATTTCAGCCTCTCCGTCTATTAGCAAGACAACAATGAGAAATTTGCATAGATTTTTTGAGCATTAGTTTTATCTTCTCTAAACCTGGGAAAACAATATGATAATTCTTATTTTATATAAGGAATCTCGCATAATGCTTGGCATACTGACCTTCAGTTATTTTGGTTTTCTTCTTTCCAAGTTGTTAAAAATTACTCTTGGGATAAATATTTATTGAAAATAAATATTCATTTTCTATCCTAATATAGGATAGATAATAAAGAAGATGGATTTCAAATAAAGGTATGGGAAGTCTAGTAAGAAGAAAAAACAAATGTACACACCATTGAAATACAAATCAAGTGATATAATATTAAACACTAAAGTTATGGTTTCTGCAGTAGAAAAGTATAATATGCAGACTATAAAAATAGCACAAGGCAATATGTAATTATGTGGTAAATAGGAATTTAATTAATAGTATATCGAGGTAAAAGAAAATGGAGACTATTGATAATTGTACTGGTCAGGAAATAGTTAATGAAGGTGCTAAGACTTAAGCCTAAAGAAGGGCAGGACTGGGGAAAGTTAATGAGAAGCAACTGGAAATTTATAAGTGAAGGTTACATCAGAGTTATGTCTGCCATAGTGAAGACTAATACACAAAATGCATCATTAATAGTTTCTATACTTTACATTTACAAACAGTATGACCAGTATTCATTTCAGACTAATCAAATATATACACATATATACACACAAAGATATTGTATCACTGTTTCTTTAACATTAACAATTTCATTTTTATAAACTCTTATTTCTGCTAGAATTCTCCATAGCTTTTCCTAAATATTTACTTTCTTGCTCAAACTCTACATAATCCTGCAATTTGGGATTTCTGTATTAAACTAAACAATTCTATCAAGATGTAGTTGTAGAAAAACTCTTACCATGAAAGAAATTTCATATTTTCTATTTTTAATCTTATATTTTATAAATTTTCCACTATGTTTTGTATATTTTGTAAATTCCTAAATCATAGAATAGTCACCTCACTCAGATTTCATAGTTATCACTGTGACAAATATTATGTTGTAGTTGTTACAATTTATTTTTAGGTGTTTTTGCCCTAAAACACCAGATATAATTTTTGTGCCCATATATTTTTTTTACCATTCATCTCCAACAAAAACAGACTTTTAAAAATTATATATATGTATATATAATTATATTTTAAGTTCTGGAGTATGTGTGCAGAAAGTGCAGGTTTGTGACCTAGGTGTACACGTGCCATGGTGGTTTGCTGCACCCATTAACCCCTCATCTACATTAGGAATTTCTCCTAATGCTATCCCTCTCCTAGACCCCACCCCACGACAGGCCCCAGTGTATGATGTTTCCCTCCCTATGTCCATGTTTTCTCGTCGTTCAACTTCCCCTTACAGGTGAGAACATGCGGTGTTTGCTGTTCTGTTTTGGTGTTAGTTTGCTGAGAATGATGGTTTCCAGCTTCATCCACATCCAGGCAAAGGGCATGAACTCATCCATTTTTATGGCTGCATAGTATTCCATGGTATATATGTGCCACATTTTCTTTATCAAGTCTATCATTGATGGACATTTGGGTTTACTCCAAGTCTTTGCTATTGTGAACAGTGCCACAGTAAACATGTGTCCATGTGCCTTTATAGTAGAATGGTTTATAATTCTTTGGGTATATACCCAGTAATGGGATTGCTGGATCAAATGGTATTTCTGCTTCTAGATGCTTGAGGAATTGCCACACTGTCTTCCAAAATGGTTGAACTAATTTCCACTCCCACCAACAGTGTAAAAGCGTTCCTATTTCTCCACATCTTCTCCAGCATCTGTAGTTTCCTGACTTTTTAATGATTTGCCATTCTAACTGGTTTGAGATGGTATCTCATTGTGGTTTTGATTTGCATTTCTCTAATGGTCAGTGATGATGAGCTTTTTTTCATTCACTTGTTGGCTGAATAAATGTCTTCTTGTTCACATCCTTTGCCCACTCATTGATGGGGTTGCTTTTTTCTTGTAAATTTGTTTAAGTTCCTTGTAGATTCTGGACATTAGCCCTTTGTCAGATGAATAGATTGCAAAAATTATCTCCCATTCTCTAGGTTGACTGTTTACTCTGATGATAGTTTCTTTTGCTGTGCAGAAGCTCTTTAATTAGATTCCATTTGTTAATGTTGGCTTTTGTTGCCCTTGCTTTTGATGTTTTTGTCACGAAGTCTTTGTCCTTGCCTATATCCTGAATGGTATTGCCCAGGTTTTCTGCTAGGGTTTTTACGGTTTTAGGTCTTACATTTAAGTCTTTAAACCATCGAGTTAATTTTGTGTAGGGTGTAAGGAAGGGGTCCAGTTTCTGTTTTCTGTATATGGTTAGCTAGTTAAAAAACAATCTCAACAAAGTTATTGCACTGAAAACAATTAACTGTATTTACTAAATGTTATCTAAGACAGGGGTCCCCAATTCTGGGGCTGCAGATGGGTACCAGTCCGTGGCCTCTTACGAACGGAGCCACACAGCAGGAGGTGAGTGGCAGGCAAGCAAGCATTACCGCCTGAGCTCTGCCTCCTGTCAGATGAGCAGCAGCATTAGATTCTCGTAGGAGCACAAACTCTATTGTGAACTGATCATGCGAGGGGTTTATGTTGTATACTCCTTCTGAGAATCTAAGTAATGTCTGATGATTTAAGGTGGAACAGTTTCATCCTGAAGCTGTCCCCACCTCTCTACCCTTTGTGGAAAAATTGTCTCCCACAAAACTGGTCCCTGGTACCAAAAAAGTTAGGGCCTGCTTATCTAACACCTTGTTTCTGTTCAAATTTCTATATTAATTTTAAACTTTTTTTTGCAATTGATATTTAAATCAAGATCTAGATGGGTTTGTGTTTGCATGATATATTATTACCTCCTTTGTTCTGTAACAGATTCCCCTCCCCTAACTTTTATGCTATTCAATGGTTGAAGAAGTTGGATAATTTGTCGAGTAGACTTTAGGTGATTTCACCTTTATGGTGTTTTCTAACATGTACATCTATCCTCTGCATTGATTGTAAACTGGTGATTCTAGGTAGCGATCTTACTAATATTATTGATTTTGAGGGACAGATGACTTCATTTTAACAGGCTGTGTATATTGTATTTCAGAAAATCAAGTGGCATGTAAAGGCTGATTTTCTGACATTTAGTCAAGTTAGGTTTTTTTGTTTGTTTTGTTTTATTAAGTTTTTATTGCATAAATTTAAGAGGTACAAGTGCAATTTTGTTACATGTCTATATTGCATAGTGGTTAAGTCTGGGACTTTAGCATTCCATCATCCATTGGAAAGTGGGCAAAGAACAAGAATAAACATTTTTAAAAGAAGAAATATAAATAGCCAAGAAGCATATTACAAATGTTCAACATTACTAATCATCGAAAAAATGCATATTAAAACTAAAATAAGATATAATCATATACCAGTTAGAATGGCTATTATTAAAAAGACAAAAAATAACATGTTGGTGAGGATGTGGAGAAAAGAGAAAGCTTTATACATTATTGGTTGGAATGTAAAATAGTCAACCTCTATGGAAAACATCATGTGGATTTCTCAAATAATTAAAAATTTATCGTATCAAGTTTGATCAGTGAATTCTGATTTGTTCTCCTTAATCTATTTTTCTCTGAAAATTTTTTACCATCTAGTTTTGCCTAATATTCATGTATTTTGTGTAGATCAATTATTTTATTTGGGGGACACAAATAATTATATTGTAACTCTATCATTCTTTCTGGAGTCCTTCATTTAACTCTCACTCATCAGTTTTCATTACACTGAAAAGGAATTGCAAGGAAACCAAGTATTAATGTTTGATTACATGCATGCATTTATTATTTTCAGGATAACTAATTGCATCTGCTTGAATGAGTTATATTTATTATTCAGTTCGATGCTTCAATTATCTCAGCTGTGGTCAGTGACTGCTCTTTTAAGTTGGTTCCTTTGTTTTGTGTAGACACATTAATACTTTCTATGCTTTCTGACAAAAATAAAATGTCCCAGAGTCATCTTGTAAATGTCATGACCTCGATCTAGAATCAACTATTTCTCCAAAGAAGTCGTCACTAAAAGGAAAATCATATTTAGAGATTACAGTCTGAAGGCTCCATTTGTTCATTGTTTCCAGCTTGTTATGATTCTGGAACTTTTCAGAAGACAGAGCTAGGGAATAATTATTATTTAGAAAATTTGAAAAAATCATGTGTTTATATTTTTTAAATTGAAGTCTACTTTCTTATATCTCATATTTGTATTTTATCAGATTGCACACAAAATATTCTCTTAATGATTTTTACATTATTTTTATTTGCTTTATCATATACCTATATCTAATAATATTTCCAGAATGATAACCTCATTGTCCTTAATAAAATTAAAACTATTGATGCAATTTAAAATTGTTTTGGTTATTGTTCTAGTTTAAGAATCCCCGGAAGAATATACAAAGTCATTTGAAATACTTTTTTTGTGTTATTATAGTAGTAATTTGATTTAAAAGTTATATTCATTGATTTCAACTTACTTTTAGTTTTAGTCTGTATGGAAAATTGATTTCTTTCGAAATCCTTTTGAAAGCAATGGGGTTTTATCGGCTTTGTTTTACTTTTCACGTGGGATTAGATGTTTATTCTAGATACTTTTTTCTTTGTGGGTCTCAATTGTTCCTCCAGAAAAACCACCTACAGACTTATAAAAATGCCTTATTTATAAACATGATGCTCCACACGCATTACTTCTGACTAAAGAACACTTTACAGCAAAATAAGAATGGCAATAGATGAAGTCCATGGAAATCACTCGTCCCACCACATGTCCTATTATCCAGAAGCATGTGTCTTGACAGACTAAGGGGATGGTTTGCTGAAAGTTCAATGAAATAACCTGCTGGAAGATAGACACTTCCATGGCTGGAGTATGACCTTCAACCAATGACCAATATTTGATGTTATTTCCCCCAATGCTTGATTGCAGCATTTTTCTTTATCTTCTTTTCACAATCCCCTGCACCACTGTAGGTCTTGTAGATCTTGATATAAATGGTTTGGAAACTCACTTGTATTCTGAAGTATTTGGGCATATTAAGTCACTGGTTTTGTTGAAATATTTTTCTCCATTCTCATCCTAATTGATCTGCTTATTTCAGTGAAGGAATTTTGGCAAATGTCTGAACACAACTGAATGATCATTTTTCCACAACTGATCATTTACTTGAACTACATTAGGATATCACTCATTGAAATCTAGCTTTCAATTCACAATGCCAGCAGATCATTTTTTCCTGTCTTTAGGAGAGTATTCCTGAGTAATTTCAGTTTGGAGTTACCAAGACTTAATTTATAGCTCTCTTACTTGTTTAACATGAGAAGTTGGATAATTTACTTAATTTTTAGAAACTTCAGTTATAATTTATGTGAGAAAGATGATGATCATACTTATCTCAGAGAGTAAAGGATAAATTAGTGGCTTAGAATTCCATCCACTTTGCTGAGACATGGACATTTGCCTTTTTTTTAATCATTGTGGTTTAATCTTTTCTTATTCACTAACATTTCAATTTGTTAATAACATTAATTAAGAATCTGCTTCTGTTTGCTTTGTAAAGGCTGTACATTGGGAGTAAATTCCTTAAGAAGAAAATGCTCTAGCATCTAAAACATTGAAAGGAGCAGGCTTGATTTATTTCTTTTCAGTAGAATGTTTACCAAATATATGTTGTCCAATAACAATTCCATCAAGAAAATTCTGGCAGCAAGTCACCAGAAAACCTAACAACATTGGCTGAAGAGATTCATTTCATTAAAACTATTGATTGCCCATTTCTCCGAAGTACTTACATTGAATTTTTCATATCAGACAAATGTGGTTTAAAAATAGTCACTGACAAAGACAGTAGAGTGTGTTTGTGTATATACTGTATATTTGTAGCAGACATGTGCAGGACTTCAAAATATAAATTCTTAGAAATTGAGGACCATGTTGTATTTTCTGTATCTTCCTAAACATATTGTGAGAGATCAATAAATATTCAACAAACACATTGTGCTTCTACAAAACTGGACATGAATTTATAAAGTGACAATACAAGCACCAGGCAAAATATCTCATTCAGACCTAACCATATGAAAAGGCAATAGGGAGCAGATTAAAGGGCACAGCTGTCTCGTTCCACAAGTTTAGTTGGAAAACAGCCCAGAGAAGATGGGAATATGTGACTCTACATCTTTTCTATAGGTCTAGCTCCTCTGGGTGTCACTGGGTTTACCTTTCCTCTTCACTGCAGCTCTGTTATGCTGAAATATTAACAGCAGTTAGTTCTTCTACTTATCAAACTAAAATTTTAGTATGATACTTGTTCCCTCAAGGACTAATGAAAAGTCGGAAAAAAAAAAAAAACAAAACTGCTACGTTCAATTCAGTTCCACACGACCTTGGGTTGATTGTATACAAGATGAGAGCAGGTAAGTTAAAGTAAATGAAAAACTCAGGAGTTCATATTTTCTTTAAACAATATTTTACAGTTGTTTTCACATAGTAAAGCTATGTCTTTAATCTTGAATTACAATAACATACAATTTATCTGTACATTTATTAGATATTAGTAGATAAACTAGGCATGTTAGAATTACCACTATAGAGTTACTGTGTTTTAATAACATGATTTTTCTTTATAGCACTTTAAAAAATAGAAAAATATTTTATTAACATGGTCAACCACTCTTTAAAGCAGGAAGGACTGGTTCTTTTTTCCCCCAATCTAGAAATAAAAAACACCTGTACTTTAGAAAAATTATGTAATTTGGATTAGGTCATTAGCTGGCAAGTATAAGATGTCAGGTGGGAACTCAGGCCTCTAGACTCTGTCTACTTGGCCACACTTTTCAAATAACACATTGATTTAGAAAATTCATTAGTGAGATATGTATTGAGTGTCTATTATGTGCCAAGAATAACTATTGTGCTGAGAATAACAGAAAAATTCACTATCCTCTGAGGGCTTGTACCTGCATGAAATAAATACATAAATAAACAAAGTGATCATAAAATATAACGCAATAAAAGTAACACATAGGGTGAGAGATACAGGAGGCCAGAGAGGGCTTCTAGGCATAAGCTAGTCAGGTTGAGCAAATAAAAATACAGGGCACCAGCTCATTTCAAGTTTCTGAGAATCAACACATTTGCTATTCGTATATTTTGTCCTGTGCAGTATTTGCAACCTTCACCATCTTTACAGTAACAAAAACTTGTTGATCTGAAGTTCACACCTAATTGGACATTCTGTATTTTATCTGGCAATCCTATCTGGGAGGTGACATTTGAGCTAAGACCTGAATGAAGTGAAAGAGTCAGCTATTCAAAGATGCAGGCGAAGAACATTTCAATAAAGGAATCCACAAAGCTCTCAAAAAAAGACTGAGGAAGCCAGTATGTCTCAATCTTGATAAAGAGGCTAATATAATGTTGGACAGGTAAACTGAAGCTAGATAATACAGAGACCTCGGATAACGAATTTGGACTATATTCTTAGTACTCCATGTATCTCTTAAGAAGTTATAAGCTAGAGAGATATTATTTGATTTATGCTTTAAAAATAATCCTCTGGTTTCTTTATAGAAAAGAGATTGAAGAGTGGAGCAAGAATTGATGCTGACGCTGAGCGCGCTGGTTCACGCCTGTAATCCCAGCACTTTGGGAGGCCGAGGCAGGGGAATCATCAGCTCAGGAGATGGAGACCATCCTGGCTAACACGGTGAAACTCCGTCTCTACTGAAAATACAAAAAATTAGCCGGGTGTGGTGGCGGCGCCTGTGGTCCCAGCTACTCGGGAGGCTGAGGCAGGAGAATGGCGGGAACCCGGGGGGCGGAGCTTGCAGTGAGCCAAGATGGCGCCACTCACTCCAGCCTGGGCCACAGAGCGAGACTCCGTCTCAAAAAAAAAAAAAAAAAAAGGCTCTTTTCTAGGTCTGAGTGAAATAATCTTGGTTTGGAATCAGTGGTAGTGGATACAGAGAAGTACATGGATTTGAAATTGGCATTTCAGATGGAACCTGAGAAATTTACTAATAGGTTTAGTATGAGATGAAAAAAGGAAGAAATTAAGCATGACTTGTAAGTTGTTGCCTTTAGCAACTAGATGTAGAGTGATGGCATTTCTTGATTGGGAAGAATTGATAAATTAAAAATTGGGGTGCCAGTGGTAATCAAATAATCTCTTTTCAGCATATTGAGTTTGAGAGATCTGTTGGATTTAGAAATGGAGATGCCAAATCAACAATTTATTCCCATCTAAGAGGCATGATAAAACTTGTCAATAAACGTGATGTTTAGAGCAAGGCCAGGATGATATCACAAAGAAAAACAATTTACCTAGAGAAAAATCAAAAGGTTCATGACACAGGCTCATGCGACTCACTGTTTAAAGAAGGAAGAATTAGCAATAGTCAAAGGGGACCTAAGACGTTATGGGAGAAATCAGAAAGATTGTGCTAAAGAATCCAAGATAGAAAAAAATTTCATAAACAACATGGTAATCAGGAATCTTTTTATCAGTTGCTGAGATTTAGAATAGGTTTAAATATATATATATATTGATTTGGTCAAATGGGGTCTTCTTTCACCTTAAGAATTCTTCAGAGGTATTAAATAAACATTCCAAAAAAAAAAAAGAGAGAAATATTTTGTGACTAAAATCTGGGTTAAGTTATATTTACAGTGCTACTTTTTAGGGGTTATAACCCTTAAATTCTCTAATATATTAAAAGGAGTTGAGCTACTCATTTTCTAAAATATTCTTTCCTATTTACACTTTTCTTTCTTTACTGAGAACTTATTTGGCATCTATTACATATAATACCTAGACTTTTGTGGATTAAAAAATTCTAGGATATATTTTTTAACCCCAGGAAAGAAGGTAAATAGAAGAAATAGAAAGTCTATAAGAAACCATAGAATATACTTTCCTAAATGTTAAACTAGAAATAATGATGAAGTAATATAAAATTTTATTGTGAAAATTCAATGCACCTATCTTTAAACCAGAACACTACATAATACAACATTGAATTCAAATTTAAAAAGTTATTTGTGAGTCATTGCTCTTTCTTCATAATCCTTAGAAACGAAATCTGATAAATCACTTGAAAAAGCATTAATTGATATATTTCCCACATCTTTGGTCCCTCATAATGAAAAATTAGAGCTACATTATTAAAGTAGTTGATGTTAGATTTGCCCTAAAACTTAATTTTTTATTGTAGTGTAGAGTGTAGTATATCGTTACAGGGGCTTCAAAATACATTAAATATATCACTTACAATGTTCACAGTAATATATAGCTATCTTTGATCTGAAAAATCCAGCTGCATTCTCTGAACTTTGTCAATTCAATCTTGCTACATCCACTGAAAAACAACAAATTAAGATGTGTTTCACCAAACTCTAGGATTTACTGCATAACGTTGTACTTTATGCATCAATCTATATCTGCACCTTCTCCACAGGCAACAGCAACACCAGCAGATCATTTTATGATTGTGATGCATGTTTATGCTTCATTGTTTTGTAGCTAAAACAATGTTATAAATTTCACAAGTATAAAATTTCTGAAAAAGAAAAACCATGTAGTTATTCTTTCCACAATGCTTAACTGGAAGAAGTTCCTTTGAGAAAATAGTCTAAAGGAGGAGTTTGGTTGTACCTACCATTACTGAAATGTCGAGGGAATGGAATGCTGTTGAATTATACAGAGAGGGAGAAAAATCTCAAGCTAAAAATAGTTAGATATGTAATTGTCTCAACAACTGACTCAAAGTCTCCACCACTTTTAAACAAAAACATGTGTATGAACTAGAGTCTTCAAAAAGAGGTATCAATTTTGTTATACACTGTGATATGAAGCAACTCAGGACTATACTTAGGAATTAATTGGTATTGCTCATAAAAAAAAGATACCAAATATATCAATACAAATCGTTTCTATATTTTTTCCACAATAGTTTAGACACAACTACAATAATGTTGATATGTGATTATTATTATCACAAAGCAAATGTCAACAGAAACCATACCTTCAGTCACCCAAGTAAATAAGAAAACGGCAATATAATCCTACCAAAGTATTTTCAATTGATTAGCTCTGTCATTAAAATCATGTTCAGATGCTAGTGCTATTGTCTAAAAAAATAATAGAATAATTTTGGTGTTGGTAAAAAAATTTCTGCTACCATGACTTCTGCTACTGCTACTAATTTACTAATATTTATTTAAAATTTAACAACGTTTCTAATCATTTAGCATGCATTATATCTTTTAATCATCACAGTATTGGTGTAAGTTAAGTAGATTATTTTCCTCATTTTTATATTGAGAACTTAGACTCAAGAGAATTTAAAGGAACTGCTCTACATTGTCAGTGAGTGTTGAAACAAGAATTCAACAAATGCTGGGGTTCCTCAGACATCTGCTCTTAGCTGTCTGTGCAAACATAACATTTTATCCGAAGGAAGGTATCAAACAAATATCATTACAAATAGATCAGTATAATCCTTAAAATTGACTGTATATCCAATATATATATAGCACAATATTTTCTTTTACCATATCTTAATAATTATATTTTTATTATTTACCAAATATGCTATGATTTAAAACATCGAACAGTATTTATGGGGATTCTTCTGTGTTGTCAATTTCTACTCTTCATTTCCACTCCACAGAAGGAAAGACTTTTAACAGTGTTAGACCTTTTGTATGGTTATATAAATAATATGCTTCAATATTTTCTCACATTATCTTCCCAATGTAGATATGTCATAATATTTAATTACATAAATATTTCATTTTTACTTAATTTTGCCTATGTACATATTTTTCAGTGTTGTGCCAAGTAGTATACTATAACACCATTTTCTTTCTGTACACTTTTTTCCCCTAATTATTTACTTCAAGTTTTTATTTCTCTAGTGTTTTATATTGCTATTATAATTCTTCCAAATTTCCTAGCAGAATGCAATTTCCCACACAGTGAAGCACATCAGGTGATATATCAATTCCAATTTATTTTCTTTCCTGCAGTCATTCCTCTTGGTGCCCTCTCTTCTTCTGCCCCTATTTGTACTCTAGTTCCCTGGGCCAGCAGCACAGCTGACTCTTCTTCTTTCTGATCTTCTTCTTTGGATCATTTGTCTCCTTCATTTTGCTAGAATGTGGCTTTCAGAAAAGTACTGATAATGATTTACATAGATAGCACATTTTTGTAAGCTTGAAAATGCTTTAATTTTACCTTCATTTTTATTTGATGTTTGAACTGAATAAATAATTCCAGTTGAAAATTATTTTTCTTTAGAATTTCGAAACATTGCCCTTTTGACTTCTAACTTGTAGTGGTGTTGTTGAGAAATTCAATGCCATATCAACAATTATTTTTCAAAATATATGTGTCATTTTTTCTTATTAGCATCCTCATTTTATATTCACTCTTCAGAGAGCTCATGAAACATGTTTTGAGATACCATGCTTCAAAAATATTTTTACATTTGTCATGATCAGGACCTAGTGAGCAAAGATTACTGACAAGCAAAAGTAAAGGTATGCTTCAATGGCAAACATGCATCGGATATTAGAGAGTATTTATTTCTCTGGAATGATTTAAAGTCCTTTCTCTTCAAGAGCCGTTGCTTCAGATTCAAGAGAGATGAAAGAAAGCTGAATACTTTCTCCTCTTTCTAGATTTATTTATTTATTTAAGCATTCCAGACCTTTGCTCTTTTGGTGTCTTTTGTGCTCCCTGCTCTGTGTCTCTCTCTTTCTCTCTCTCTCTCTCTCCCCCTCTCTCTCTCTTTCTCCCTTTCCGTTCCCACCCCTCCCCTTTTTCTCCACAAGGAAGGATGTGCTATCCTTCCTCTGTAAGCTCCAGGAATTATTTTGGTGTTTCTCTCCTGGAGCTCAAACTCTATTCATCTTCAGGCTAGAGCAAGCCCTGTCCGTTAAAGCTCTCTTTAAGGAAGTGAGATGTGGTGAACTGACGGTATGATGCTATTCTGTGTGCTTTTATTAACATGTGTATTAAAGTTCAATCTCTGATCTAGGGTTTGTAGATATATTAACATGTAAGTAGAATAAAATCTGAGACATTTGCAATTTCAGGTGCAGCAATATATTCATTGTGAGTTATGTTTTCCTAATTGGTTCTGGATATCTTCAATCTAAACTTTTATTCCCTTCAGTGGAGGATACTCTCATGAATTAGTTTTTGATAATTATCTTCTTTACATTTTGAGTATTATCTTCTCCACATTCCTTTGTTCTTTTCTTCTAGGACTTCTATTAGTGGCATGTTGGACCAGACTCTAGTTTTTAAATTTTTCTTTAAAATTGTCCACTATTATTTACAGTTAATATTGTTAGCTATATATAAACAAATAAGATTTTTGTCCTTTTGGAACTTAGGCAATATTTATTGAAATTGAATTATATATTTTAAAACTTGTTATTCACAATATATTATTAAAAAGTGAACAATCAGAATGCCATATATTATGTGATAACAGATCATATAATTTAGAAATATGAATAAAATATAAAACATCTTTTTGAAAACGCGGAGTCATGTGGAAGGACAATCTTTGTTAGTGTACTAGAATTACATAAGTAGCTGTAAGAATTGTTTTTAGCTGCTATAAAAAGTGTTTCTAGGGTAAGTTTTCTTGTTACATTAACTTCTACTATTTGTAGTATGTGCTAAATTTTTTAAAAGGCACTTGCCTTTTGATCTTTATTCAACATGGAAATTTGTATTTTTAAATCAAACATTGCTTTTGAAAAATTAGGGTAAACTTCACATATGAATATTGGATATATATACTTTAAAATATTATTATCACTATAAATGTGGATAAAACCAATTATTTACTACTGACATAATGTTGACAATGATTTTATCTTGACATAAGTAATTTATTGCTAAGTGTAATGTTAAAAGTTCTATGTTTTTTTCATTTTTAATCATGTTAGAAAAGATAGCATACCATCTTAATTATTTCTAAGTGTATAGTTCAATAGTCATAAGTATATTCACATTTTTTGTGCAACATATCTGTGTAACATTTTCACTTTGCAAAAGTAAAACTGTAAATGCATTGAAAACAACTTCACTTTTCTACCTCCCTGCTAAAAACCGCCATGCTACTTTCACTTTCTATGAGTTTGACAATATTAGATAACTTGAATGAATAGAATTATATATCAGTTTTGTGACTGGCTTACTTATCATAACATCCTTAAAGTTATCCTATATTGTAGCAGATGACTAACATTCTATGATACGCAAATGGAATATTATTTTATTGTATGTAAATATCGTTTTTTCTTTATTAATTCATGCATTAATGGGTATTAAACTTGTTTCTACCTCTTTGCTATTGTGAATAGTTTTGCAGTGAACATGTGAGAATAGCACATCAAGATCCTGATTTCAGTTGTTTTAAATAAATACCCAGATTTGAAATTGCTGAATTTTATGGTAGCTCTGTTTTTAACATTTTGAAAAATTTCTACACTATTTTTCATAGCAGTACCATTTTCATTGCTTGTAGCAGTTTGCATTCCCACCAATAGGGCACAAAAATTCCAATTTATCCACATTCTCATAACACTTACTGCTTTTTTTTTTTTTTTTTTTTGGTAGTAACGTGTAAAGTGATATCTCATTGCGGCTTTAATTTGCCTTTTCCTGATTGTAAGTGATTTTGAGTATCTTGTTTATATACCTGTTGGCCATTTGTATGCCTTCTTTGGAGAAATGTCTTCAAGTATTTCGTTCATTTTTAATGAGATTATTAGTAGCTTGCTACTCAGTTGTAGGGATTTCTTTTATATTTTTGGATTTAATCTCTCTCCAGATATATAGTTTCCAAATATTTTCTCTAATTTAGTAGGTTGTTTTTTCACTCTGATTGTTTCCTTTGCTTTGCAGATAGATATATAGACCAATGAATAGAATTCAAAGCCCAGAAATAAATCAGTACATACACAGCCAACTGATCTTCAATAAAAGTGACAGGAGTATACAAAGGGGAAAAGATCATCTCTTCAATAGACAGCATTGGGAAAACTGAATAGTCACACGAAAAATGGTAAAATTAGACTCTTAACACCATACACAAAAATCAATTCAAAATGGATTAAATAATTAACTGTAAAACCTAAAACTATAAAACTACTAAAAGAAAACATAGGGGAAAATCATTATGACATTGGTATTGGCAATAATTTCATGAATGTGACACTAAAAGCACACAAGAAAGCAAAAATAGGCAAGTGGGATTATATCAAACTAAAGTTTTGTATTTAAAAGAAAATAATAAACAAATTTGTCAGTGCAAGCCACAAATGTTTCTTTCCAATATGTATGAGTCTGTTTGTAAAGTCATGACTATAAATGTGCAAATTTTAACACATGCTGTGGTTTAAGTTTTCCTTCACTTTTATGAGCTCAACCAAATTAAGTACTCTTAATAACAATAATCATATTAATAATTACGTAAAGTTTATTTGCACAGATATGTGTATGTATGTATGTATATACAGTCATCCATCACTTAATGATGGAGATAAGTTCTGAGAAATGTGCCACTAGGTAATTACATCATTGTGTCAACATCACAGACTGTACTCACACAAACCTAGATGGTATAGCCTATTGTTCCTAGGCTACAAACCTGTACAGCATGTGACTATACTAAATAATGCAGGCAATGTGACACAGTGGTATTTATGTATCAAAACATAGAAAAGGTACAGTAAAAATGTATTATTGTAATCTTATGGGACCACCATTGTAATATGGATTATCACTGACCAAAACAATATTGTGGCATAACTGTATATTATATACAGTATAATACAGAAAAAGTATATACACTATATTATTCATATTACTTCCTTCCTATTATTTTCTAAAATAAGAGTTCCATAGATAATCAAAGCCATCAATTAATGACTTTACCTACTAGACTTGCTATAAGGGCTTCAGGTCTCCTGTTTCTTTGGTTTTAGGTACTGAACTTATTGATTAGTTTTGATGATTCTGATTAGTCAACAAAACCCTGGGCATGAAGGAATCATAGGGAACTATTGGACATTTTCCCAGCATCTCACATGAGAAATTATCTGCCTGAAACAAAACTTTATTAGTGTCCTCTTTCCAATCATATTCATGTGACACTTGACGTTTTTTAAGGAACGATTTTATTTGACCCTCTAATGTTATAAAGTTACTGTGAAGTATTTGTTCATATTAAGATTTTTGCAGTTCTAATTAGTCGCAAGAGAAAATAGACAATAGAATTAATACATTTTAAAAGTGTGCTAGGTTGGGCATGGTGACTCAAGCCTGTAATCCTATACATTTGGGAGGTTGAGTAGGGGACATCACTTGAGCTCAGGAGTTCAAGACCTGCATAGGCAACATAATGAAACCCAGTCTCTACAAAAAATACAAAAAAGTAGCCGGGTGCTCACCTGTAGACCCAGCTACTTGGGGGGCTAAGATGGGAGGATCACTTGAGCCCAGGAGGTCAAGGCTGCACACCAGTCTGAGTGACAAAGTGAGACCTTGTCTCAAAAATAAATAAATAAATAAATAATAAAAAAAGGTGTCCTAATTTGCTTCTCATAATTATTTTGTCCTCTTAAAATATCACTGATGGTTTGTTTCTGGCTTAACTGTGATGACTGGTTTTCAAAGAAATTTTTATTTTTGTGGTTATAAATTAGCATACACTGGCTTGATTTAAGCATATGAGTTGACTGTGTTGCTAGTAAAAGAAAGGTATTTTAGAAACTAGAAAAGTGCTATACAGAGAGCGTGAGAAAAAAAACATAATGTGTATGCTCCATCTTCCCTACAAAGATTTAATTCCCAAACCTGAGTTAGCAATAACATTATAATTAATTAATATCAATTATTATCTCAGAAATGGTGTCCAGTTTTTTCTTCCTCCATGGCTTGAGTCCTCATTCAAAAGACAGATTGCCCGGCTTCCACCCCAGGGTCTAGCCTTGCTGATCAGGCGATTTTGAAAGAGTTTCTTAACTTCTTCAAGGCTCAGTTCCCTTCTCTCTAAAATAAATGTAGTAATAGTGCCAATTTCACAGCTATTCTGAGGATTAAATTACATAATAAGGGTAAAATACTGAAAATGGCACCGGCATGGAATAATTGTTAGCTGTTGTTACTGTCACTGCTGCTGCTGATGTTGTTATCTATCATCCTTCCAAAGCTTCAGCTACTGGGATGTTTTCCCTACATTAAGACAAAACTTACATTGTGTACATTCTTTTTTTCCTCATATATTATATAATCCCTAGACATTTGTTTTTCTTATTGAATACAGTCAAGATGAAGCTAGGTAAGATTTGGATAATACTTTCCATGGGAAGTAAGATGTGTTTAAAGGTTCCAAGAGTTCTTAAAATTTTTGAAATCTGTGGGTTAAGGCTTTGAGTGACCATGTCATTGATTGTTCAAACTAAGACACGTTTGAAAGTGAGAAAGAAGGTTAATTACACAGGGACAATAGCCAGAATATATTACTACACTTCATGTATGAAAAAAGAGAGTGACTCACAAAGTACATGTTAACATACTCATTAAAAAAAAAAAAAAA
>NW_012098321.1:1082571-1087064 GCF_000951045.1 Mandrillus leucophaeus
CTCTTGAGAGGCTACGAGAGGGCAGGAGCCATGCCTTCCCAGGCACAACTGTAGCCGCCCAAATCTCAGCTGCAGACTCAGACATCCCTACACTCTTAGGGGCCTGGGAAGGCCTTCCTGCCCTTTCAGGCTCAGAAGTTCCTGCTCATATAGCCTGGCTTCTCCCTGCTCTTGGCATCTGCTCCAACCTTGGAGCAAAGTTGGAGCTGAGCCTGGGCACCATGAATGGGCACCGTGACTGGAACTCCCTTGAAGGCCTGAAGGCTGGGGGGCAGGCTGCAAGTCCTACAGACTGGAGTGGGAATATGTGGTGCCTTTTCCGGGCCCATTCTTAGTCACTCATGAACAAATAGGCACATACTTCCTCTCCTCTGAGGCTCATAAAAGCCCCAGGATCAGCCAGAGCTAAGCAAAAGATGGTCAGTAGCAGAGACAAGTTATGCTCTCTTCTGAGAGCTTCAGAGACCTTCAGAGATGTTGGGACTACCATCTGTCTGCAGAGAGGAGCAACCCACTCCAGGGCATCTTCTCTGCTAAGAGCAGCAGACGTCAGCATGACTGATGTCTGAGCAGAGAGTGGCTGCCCTCTCCAGGGCCTCCTCTCTGCTGAGAGCTGAGCACTCTATGGGGTGACCTGCCTGCAGGGAAAAACTACCCACTGCAGGTATCCTCTGAACTGTTCTAACACTCAATAAAGCTACTCTTGTCTTGCTCACTCTCTACTTGTCTGTGGACCTCATTATTGCTGGACACAAAACAAGAACTGCAGCAAAGGCATCACTGGCCATTGAGGTTTCTGGCCAGAAAATTGACAACCTAAAGATCCCACAACATTTCGGGGGCATTCATCTGGGATCTGTGGAAGGGTGAGTAAAAGCAGATCTGCTTTCTGTTCTGTCTTTTGTTTTTTGGAGTCTCTAAACTCCACAGTAGTCAAAACAAAATACCTGGCCTCTGTCAGTCAGTTAAAAATGACTAACACAGCTGCTGGAATTAAGACATGGAGAATAGGCTTGCTGGGGAGAACACTGTCAATCTCCCATCACCCTGGTGTTGGCAGTGTTTGCTTTCTTCTAACCCAGTTTCCCTTCACAGAGGTCTAGCCATCGCGTGGGACTAGAAAGAGGTCTTGGGGCAACTGAGGGTATCTGGCTGAGGATACACCTCAGAGCTATCCAAAAGTCCTTTGACTAACTCCAGTCCCTGACTGTCCATTACCGTGTCAGTCCTGGGACCACCAGTCTTTCCTATCATTTTTTGTTTCTTTCTTTTGTGGCTATCATCATTCCTGTCTCTTCCTTATATACAATGTTAAATGGTAAGGATGTTGTAAACCACAGGAACTTTACTGGGTAGAAGGAGAATTTGGTTTAGTCATCAGGAGTTTAAATGAGAACAATGTGGTATCTGTCTATTCTTAGAAGTAAGTAGGATATAACAATTGAGAGTGTTTTTTTCCCTGTTGAAGGAACCCACATGCATGGGGCAAGAGGCTTTCTTCTCCAGGCATTTTCCCCTACCATGGACTTAAGTTGTACTATTGGGAGGCAACTTGTTAGTCCAGGGCTCCAATTCCCATGACTCCCTTTCTCTTCCTTGGTTGAGGAAGACTTGGTTCCACAGTTGAACAGGGAAGCAACAGAGAGGCTGCCCTGCTGTTTGCTGGCTGTAATTTGGCAAGGGCTGCCTGGAACTAATTTAATGGGTCCCAGGTGGGCTTAAGGAACCTTTTCTCCCAAGTTTTGATTTAAGGCCCTAGAAAGGCAAACTAAATCTGAGCAACCCAGAGGCAGAAAGTAGCAGAACTCTAGGGGCACATCGTAGGTAAGCATGATTAATTCCTCCCATTTAGGATTTCCCACGTCATGGATGGAAGTCATGCTCACGTCCATGGCATAGATAAGGTCTAGGGAACTCAAAGGTTACTGACAGCAGGAGGCTTAGACGCCACACAGGTAGTTGCAAATATTCTACACCTCCCTGCTTCATAGGTGAAGGTCAAACTTGCGCCCCTGGTCAGCACCTGCACAGGTCACTGGAACTCAGAAAATACAAGGTCAAAAAAAAAAAAAAGAAAAGGGACATTTGTTTTTTCTCCCTCATGTGTTCGTTGGAAAGAGAAAAAAAAAAGGTACAATTTTTCTCTCTTTCTAGATGGGCAGCCAACCATCTTCAGCCTGCACTCCTCTCAAGTGCTTCCTGAATCACTGGGACCCCTTTGACCCTCCAACTCTGGAGAGAGAAAAGAAAAAACCTTTTCCTCCTCTGTCCTCTACCAGATGGGTAACCAATCATCTTCAGCCTACACTCCTCTAGAGCGTGTCCTGAATCCCTGGGACTACCTTGACCCTCAGAATCTAGAGAAAAAGTGCCTCATAGTCCTTTGCACAAAGGTGTACCCGAATTATGTTTGCAGAGAGAAGAAGGTTGATATCAAAAAGGAAGCATTAATTTCAATATCATCCTGCAGCTGAACCATTTCTGTAAACATGATGGGGAATGTTCTACGGTCCCATGTGTGAAGGCTTTCTTTGCCTTGCCGGATAGTCCAGACCTTTGCTGACATTGGAGGATCAATTCAGCCTGCCTGGTGGTCTTCTCAGGAGAGGCTGCGAGTGGCAATCCCAGGGAGCTATGGAAGCAAAACCCAGAAGTATCTCCAGTGGGAAAATAAACTCCTTATTCTCCTCCCTATCCAGATTCTCTTTTAAACTTGCCCTATCCTGGAAATCTTCATTTTAGGGGGAAGGGGATGAGAAATATCCAATTTGAAGAATAGCAGTACCACTGAGGACCCTAAATGAGACCTCAATGTTGAACTAGAATGGAGGAGGAAACACTTTCAGGTTCGCCTACTGGAGGGTTTAGGAAGGACTAGGACTAAACCTCTCAATTACCACAAGGTACCCATGATAAACCAGGGATTAGATGAGAATCCCACTGGCTTCCTGGAAAGGATAAGAGGGGCCTTGGAAAGAAAATACAAGAAAAAGACAGAGGCTATAATAGCCACCTTTCAGGCTCACAGACCTCAGAGTCCCCAAGATGGACTTGCTAACTGCTACAAATGTGGCAAGACAGTGCACTTTAGAAAGGACTTTCCAGACAGCAGGAGGAAGCCATCTTAACCCTGTCCAATTTGCAATAGTGACCACTGGAGGGCAGACTGTCCCCAGAGACACAGGTCATCAGGGCTATAGCTAGTCTCCCAAATGGCCCAGCAGGACTGATTGGTCCCAGGGATCCTCTTCCCAGCTCTGGTGTCCAGATAACCATTACCAGCTGGGAGTTCTGGGTGATTCTGGAAGTCAAAGAGAGGAAGGTGGACCTTCTCCTGAACACTGGAGTGAACCTTTCAGCTATCCTCTCCAATCCAGGCCCACTTTCCTCTCTTAGCATGGCTGTGAGAGGTGTTTCAGGAAAACTTTAAACCCAACATTTCCCCCAAACTCTTAATTATAGTTGGGAAGACCTCTTGTTAACGCATGCCTTTTAAATTATGCCTGAAAGCCCAACTCCTCTGCTAAGCAGGAATATTTTTGCTCATATGGGAACCATCATCTTGATGGCTCCTGGGCAGACACTTTATCTTCCCCTAGTGGAGGTCAATATTAACCAAGAAGCACCTCAAGGGAAAATTGGCCTAGGCACAAAATTCACACGGTCTGAATCTATCTTAAGCATCCTATTTCCTTTCCTAACCAGAAACAATATTCCCTAAAACCAGAAGTCAAGGAAAGATTAGAAGTCATCAATGCTAACTTAAGGATGCAGGGCCTTCTCAAACCCTGTAACAGCCCTTGTAATACCCCAATATTGTCCAAAACCTCTGCCTCATTAATGAGGCTGTGGTTTCAATTCATCCAGCGGTTCCCAATGCTTATAACCTGCTAATTCAAATACCTGAGGGAACTAAATGGTTCAAAGTCCAGGACCTAAAGGATGCTTTTTTTCTGCATATCATTACATCCCAACTCCCAGTATTTGTTTGCATTCAAGAATCCCTTCAATCAGGCCACCCAGTTAACCTGGACAGTGTTAACACAGGGATTCTGAGACAGTTCCACCTGTCTGTACAAGCATTGTCAAAAGATCTCAGCTCCTTTTTCCTCGGGTTAAAGTTTTACAATATGTAGATGATATTCTCCTTTGTGTCCCAAATGAGGAAATCTCTCAGGAGGGCAATAAGGCTCTTCTTTATTTTCTGACTAACAGAGTACGTAAGTCCTCAAAATCTAAGCCTCATCTCGGTCAGACTTCAGTGAAGTACCTAGGTCTAGTCTTGTCAAAGGGGAAGTAACTAGGTCTAGTTTTGTGAAGGCACTAAGCAAAGAAAAGATCAAACCCATCTCCTTCATTCTCCTCCCTAAAACTCTCAAGCAACTGAGGGGATTCTTAAGGCATTACAAAATTCTGCAGGCTATGGATAGCTGGTGATACGGTTTCGCTGTGTTTCCACCCAAATCTCATCTTGAATTTCCACATGTGAGAGG
>NW_012098321.1:1087114-1090995 GCF_000951045.1 Mandrillus leucophaeus
CAGACAAAATACCAATAGGAAACTTTTGGAATGTTCACCCTCAAAGAAGCAGTTGTGCTGTGACCTGTAAAAGGCTGGAAAACGAAAGGAGTGTGAGTCCTTGTGTGTAAGCCTGTCCCACTGCAAAGAGGTTATGGTTTAGAAAATAATTTTAACTGTAGTTCTCTAAAATGCCCTAGATGTTTCCATGGTGTTATGGGAGATAAGAGTACATCTTAGAAGATTTAAACTGGAACATATATTGCACGTTCTCATTTTATATATGAAATTGTGAGTGAAGTATAAATAAACTTGGCCAAAGTCATATTAGTGTTGGAACCAAGGTTCTGATTACAGGCCTCTTTCAGCTTCATCATGATGTATCACAGAG
The DNA here is from genome assembly GCF_000951045.1 of Mandrillus leucophaeus. Taxonomy (NCBI): domain Eukaryota; kingdom Metazoa; phylum Chordata; class Mammalia; order Primates; family Cercopithecidae; genus Mandrillus; species Mandrillus leucophaeus. Next base: position 1,087,485 of record NW_012098321.1, read on the forward strand.
GTTGTCGAAGCAAAAGAAAGGCAGATTAAAGGAGGGACTTCATAACTTACACAAAATCATGTTATTGATGGTGGGGACAGAAAAGTTATAAAAAGTGAGGGTTAGACCAAGCTCTGCTCCTATTTTTTAGATTTTTCTAGACAGCAAGTAACAGAGTAGTTCAAAAAGAGAGAATCAAGTAAAGTACTAGTTGACTCCAACTTGAACAGAGAGCATGAAGAAGCAGGATGGAATGCCAACAGTCCTGTGGGAGCTATTGTGCTTCGTGTATAGAAAACACTTCATTCCCGTAAGTTCTTATGAGGTACATATTATTTATGCTAGTTTACTTCTATATTTATATTTTAGATATATGACTATATTCTCTTCTATTTAAGGACATGAATTCCTCAATAGGATTCTGCAAGCATCATTTCCAATTTCTCTAAAGTCTCCTAAAGTGGTACGACTCTAGCTCCTCAAATTTTGGAAGGTGATGGGAATGTTATTCTATGATAAATAGAGCATGTGAAACCATCTACTTTTATATATCTACAAAGTCACCTTTTCTTGCTATAAGATTATTTGACCACAATTTCAATTTGGAGATTTTATTATTAGTTATGTTTAACCAATGCCAACTGTGCAATACTCACAGGACTTAACAATTTAGATAAAAGTGGAAAATAATATTGTATGCATTTAAATATGGAATAATAATAAAGGAATCACCTGCAGACAAATCTGCAGAAACAAGTCTATTTGTCTCTTTTTCTGGCTAGAAATATACATACCTGTCGGCTTTATACCTACATAATCTTGATAAATATTTATCCCCTTTATGAAAAAAGATGAAGAAAAAAACATTTTACATGCTAAAAAGTGTTACAATGTCTTTTTGCTTCTGCATTTCCTGATACTATCTATGTTGGAAAAGATCCTGAGTACATAGATTTATGATAATGTTAAAAAGTAAGAGTATACTAAGGTGTTCTATTAAAAGTATCTGAATTTGTTGATGTTTATGTTTTAGGAAAAACAGACAAACAAAAAACTGAACAAAGAAAGAACAGGAAAAATTAGACATCCAACATGGACTTTGCTTCCTCTTCTCCCTTCACCAAATTTCCAACCTATAATGATGCTTTATAACAGAATTAACTGGGAGTTATTTATGTTCACCACTCATTGAGCTACACAATCTGGTTTCTTTGGGAGCTGTCTCTCCAAAGGTAGCAGGGTAAGCACAAAGAAACAGTGTGTAGGCTTAAAAAAAGTAATTTATTTAATGTGGTCCAGGAAAATAAAATCTCTGAAAATAGGCACTCAAGGAGTTTAGAATATTGCCAGTGTCTACCTTCTCCAGTTAATCAGACAACTACAATTTTCAAGAGATTGAGATTAAAATGTTAATCTCATTTTAAATGTTCTTAAGCCAGGACTCATTAATTTTTCTAGTTGGCTACATTGCTAAGCATTATATTATTATGAATAAGAGTAATATGGCAAACACATGAGCATTCACAAATGCTTGTGAGCTTTGTTTTTCTCCCCGCTTGAAGGTAATTGCTTTGGGAACAGAAAGTATTTCCATGATTCTGGTTTTACTCAAACTGTTTTTGATACTGATGGCAGCAACCACTCCAGATGGCCTTTGACTGCCATCACACTGGCTGCAGCAGGGAGGTGTGACCTGGCCTCCCACTCCACGGAACAGGCAGAAGCAACACCCTCCTGGGTGGGACTGTAGCAGCCCAAGTTGTACTGTAGATCCCGGTCTGCCTGTTCTCTTGAGAGGCTACGAGAGGGCAGGAGCCATGCCTTCCCAGGCACAACTGTAGCCGCCCAAATCTCAGCTGCAGACTCAGACATCCCTACACTCTTAGGGGCCTGGGAAGGCCTTCCTGCCCTTTCAGGCTCAGAAGTTCCTGCTCATATAGCCTGGCTTCTCCCTGCTCTTGGCATCTGCTCCAACCTTGGAGCAAAGTTGGAGCTGAGCCTGGGCACCATGAATGGGCACCGTGACTGGAACTCCCTTGAAGGCCTGAAGGCTGGGGGGCAGGCTGCAAGTCCTACAGACTGGAGTGGGAATATGTGGTGCCTTTTCCGGGCCCATTCTTAGTCACTCATGAACAAATAGGCACATACTTCCTCTCCTCTGAGGCTCATAAAAGCCCCAGGATCAGCCAGAGCTAAGCAAAAGATGGTCAGTAGCAGAGACAAGTTATGCTCTCTTCTGAGAGCTTCAGAGACCTTCAGAGATGTTGGGACTACCATCTGTCTGCAGAGAGGAGCAACCCACTCCAGGGCATCTTCTCTGCTAAGAGCAGCAGACGTCAGCATGACTGATGTCTGAGCAGAGAGTGGCTGCCCTCTCCAGGGCCTCCTCTCTGCTGAGAGCTGAGCACTCTATGGGGTGACCTGCCTGCAGGGAAAAACTACCCACTGCAGGTATCCTCTGAACTGTTCTAACACTCAATAAAGCTACTCTTGTCTTGCTCACTCTCTACTTGTCTGTGGACCTCATTATTGCTGGACACAAAACAAGAACTGCAGCAAAGGCATCACTGGCCATTGAGGTTTCTGGCCAGAAAATTGACAACCTAAAGATCCCACAACATTTCGGGGGCATTCATCTGGGATCTGTGGAAGGGTGAGTAAAAGCAGATCTGCTTTCTGTTCTGTCTTTTGTTTTTTGGAGTCTCTAAACTCCACAGTAGTCAAAACAAAATACCTGGCCTCTGTCAGTCAGTTAAAAATGACTAACACAGCTGCTGGAATTAAGACATGGAGAATAGGCTTGCTGGGGAGAACACTGTCAATCTCCCATCACCCTGGTGTTGGCAGTGTTTGCTTTCTTCTAACCCAGTTTCCCTTCACAGAGGTCTAGCCATCGCGTGGGACTAGAAAGAGGTCTTGGGGCAACTGAGGGTATCTGGCTGAGGATACACCTCAGAGCTATCCAAAAGTCCTTTGACTAACTCCAGTCCCTGACTGTCCATTACCGTGTCAGTCCTGGGACCACCAGTCTTTCCTATCATTTTTTGTTTCTTTCTTTTGTGGCTATCATCATTCCTGTCTCTTCCTTATATACAATGTTAAATGGTAAGGATGTTGTAAACCACAGGAACTTTACTGGGTAGAAGGAGAATTTGGTTTAGTCATCAGGAGTTTAAATGAGAACAATGTGGTATCTGTCTATTCTTAGAAGTAAGTAGGATATAACAATTGAGAGTGTTTTTTTCCCTGTTGAAGGAACCCACATGCATGGGGCAAGAGGCTTTCTTCTCCAGGCATTTTCCCCTACCATGGACTTAAGTTGTACTATTGGGAGGCAACTTGTTAGTCCAGGGCTCCAATTCCCATGACTCCCTTTCTCTTCCTTGGTTGAGGAAGACTTGGTTCCACAGTTGAACAGGGAAGCAACAGAGAGGCTGCCCTGCTGTTTGCTGGCTGTAATTTGGCAAGGGCTGCCTGGAACTAATTTAATGGGTCCCAGGTGGGCTTAAGGAACCTTTTCTCCCAAGTTTTG
>NW_012098321.1:1092615-1121878 GCF_000951045.1 Mandrillus leucophaeus
AGAGGGGCCTTGGAAAGAAAATACAAGAAAAAGACAGAGGCTATAATAGCCACCTTTCAGGCTCACAGACCTCAGAGTCCCCAAGATGGACTTGCTAACTGCTACAAATGTGGCAAGACAGTGCACTTTAGAAAGGACTTTCCAGACAGCAGGAGGAAGCCATCTTAACCCTGTCCAATTTGCAATAGTGACCACTGGAGGGCAGACTGTCCCCAGAGACACAGGTCATCAGGGCTATAGCTAGTCTCCCAAATGGCCCAGCAGGACTGATTGGTCCCAGGGATCCTCTTCCCAGCTCTGGTGTCCAGATAACCATTACCAGCTGGGAGTTCTGGGTGATTCTGGAAGTCAAAGAGAGGAAGGTGGACCTTCTCCTGAACACTGGAGTGAACCTTTCAGCTATCCTCTCCAATCCAGGCCCACTTTCCTCTCTTAGCATGGCTGTGAGAGGTGTTTCAGGAAAACTTTAAACCCAACATTTCCCCCAAACTCTTAATTATAGTTGGGAAGACCTCTTGTTAACGCATGCCTTTTAAATTATGCCTGAAAGCCCAACTCCTCTGCTAAGCAGGAATATTTTTGCTCATATGGGAACCATCATCTTGATGGCTCCTGGGCAGACACTTTATCTTCCCCTAGTGGAGGTCAATATTAACCAAGAAGCACCTCAAGGGAAAATTGGCCTAGGCACAAAATTCACACGGTCTGAATCTATCTTAAGCATCCTATTTCCTTTCCTAACCAGAAACAATATTCCCTAAAACCAGAAGTCAAGGAAAGATTAGAAGTCATCAATGCTAACTTAAGGATGCAGGGCCTTCTCAAACCCTGTAACAGCCCTTGTAATACCCCAATATTGTCCAAAACCTCTGCCTCATTAATGAGGCTGTGGTTTCAATTCATCCAGCGGTTCCCAATGCTTATAACCTGCTAATTCAAATACCTGAGGGAACTAAATGGTTCAAAGTCCAGGACCTAAAGGATGCTTTTTTTCTGCATATCATTACATCCCAACTCCCAGTATTTGTTTGCATTCAAGAATCCCTTCAATCAGGCCACCCAGTTAACCTGGACAGTGTTAACACAGGGATTCTGAGACAGTTCCACCTGTCTGTACAAGCATTGTCAAAAGATCTCAGCTCCTTTTTCCTCGGGTTAAAGTTTTACAATATGTAGATGATATTCTCCTTTGTGTCCCAAATGAGGAAATCTCTCAGGAGGGCAATAAGGCTCTTCTTTATTTTCTGACTAACAGAGTACGTAAGTCCTCAAAATCTAAGCCTCATCTCGGTCAGACTTCAGTGAAGTACCTAGGTCTAGTCTTGTCAAAGGGGAAGTAACTAGGTCTAGTTTTGTGAAGGCACTAAGCAAAGAAAAGATCAAACCCATCTCCTTCATTCTCCTCCCTAAAACTCTCAAGCAACTGAGGGGATTCTTAAGGCATTACAAAATTCTGCAGGCTATGGATAGCTGGTGATACGGTTTCGCTGTGTTTCCACCCAAATCTCATCTTGAATTTCCACATGTGAGAGGGACCAGGTGGGAGGTAATCAAATCATTGGGACAGGTCTTTCCTGTGCTGTTCTCATGATAGTGAGTAGTCTCATGATATCTGATGGTTATTATAAGGGGGAGTTTTCCTGCACAAGCTATTTTCCCTTGTCTGCTGCCATGTGAGTTGTGCCTTTCACCTTCCGCCATGACTGTGAGACCTCCCAGCCATGACTGTGAGACCTCCCAGCCATGGGGAAGTGTAAGTCCAATAAACCTCTTTTTTTCATAAATTGCCCAGTCTCAGGTATGACTTTATCAGTAGCATGAAAATGGACTAGTACAGTCAATTGGTTCCAGTAGAGTGGGGTGCTGCTGAAAAGATACCTGCAAATGTGGAAGCAACTTTGGAACTGGATAACAGGCAGAGGTTGGAACAGTTTGGAGTGCTTAGAAGACAGGAAAATGTGGAAAGTTTGGAACTTCCTAGAGACTTGTTGAATGGTTTTGACCAAAAGCCTGAGAGCAATATGGACAATAAGGTCCAGGCTGAGATGATCTCAAATGGAGATTATGAATTTGTTGGGAACTGGAGCAATGATGGCTCTCGTTATGTTTTAGCAAAGAGACTGCCAGCGATTTGCCCCTGCTCCAGAGATTTGTGGAGCATTAAACTTCGTAGAGAACATTGATTTAAAACATCTGGCTGAAGAAATTTCTACAGCAAAGGATTCAATAGGTGACTTGGATGCTGTTAAAGACATTCAGTTTTATGTAGGAAGCAGAGCATAAAGTTTTTAAAAAATTGCAGTGTGATAATGTGATATAAAAGAAAATCCCATTTTCTGAGGAGAAATTCAAGCTGGTTGCAGAAATTTGGATAAGTGACAAAGAGCTGAATGTTAATTATCAAGACAGTGGAGAAAATGTCTCCAGGTCATGTCAGAGGGCTTCACAGCAGCCCATCCCATCACAGGCTCGGAGGCCTAGGAGAAAATAATTTTGTGGGCCGGGCCCAAGGTCCTTGTGCTGTGTGCAGTCTAGGGACTTGGTGCCCTGCATCGCAGACACTCAAGATATGACTAAAAGGGGCCAAGGTACAGCTCAGGTTGTTGCTTCACAGGGTGGAAGCCCCAAGCCTTGGCAACTTCCACATAGTGTTCAGCCTGCAGATGTGCAGAAGTCAAGAACTGAGGTTTGGGAACCTATATTTCAGAGTATGTATGGAAATGCTTGGATGCCCAGGCAAAACTTGGCTGCAGAGGTGGGGCCCTCATGAAGAACCACTTCTAGGGCAGTAGAGAAGGGAAATGTGGAGTCAGAGACCCCACACAGAGTCCCTACTAGGGCACCGCCTAGTGGAGCTGTGAGAAGAGGGCCACCATCCTCCAGACCCCAGAATGTTAGATCCACTGACAGCTTGCACTGTGCTGCTGGAAAAGCCACAGACACTCAATGCCAGCTAGGGAAAGCAGCCAGGAGGGTGGCTATATCCTGCAAAGCCACAGGCAGAGCTGCCCAAGACCATGGCAACCCACCTCTTACATCACCATGACCTGGATGTGAGACATTGAGTCAAAGGAGATCATTTTGGAGCTTAAATATTTGACTGCCCCACTGGATTTTGGACTTGCATGAGGCCTGCAACCCCTTCATTTTGGCCAATGTCTTCCATTTGGAATGGCTGTATTTACCTAATGCCTGCACCCCCATTGTATCTAGGAAGCAACTAACTTGCTTTTGATTTTACAGCCCCAAAGGTGGAAGGGACTTGCCTTATCTGATGAGACTTTGGACTGTGGACTTTTGAATTAATGGTGAAATGAGTGAAGACTTTGGGGGACTGTTTGAAAGCCATGATTGGTTTTGAAATGTGAGGACATGAGATTTGAGAGGGGCCAGGGATGGAAAGATATTGTTTGGCTATGTCCCCACCCAAATCTCATCTTGACTTCCCACACGTTGTGGGAGGGGCCAGGTGGGAGGTAATTGAATCACGGGAGCAGGTCTTTCCTGTGCTGTTCTCATGACAGTAAGTCTCATGAGATCTGATGGTTATTAGAAGGGGGAATTTTCCTACACAAACTCTTCTCTTGTCTGCCACCATGGGAGATGTGCCTTTCACCTTCTGCCATAATTGTGATGCCACCCCAGCCACATGGAACTGTAAGTCCAATAAACCTCTTTCTTTTGTAAATTGCCCAGTCTCAGGTATGTCTTTATCAGCAGCGTGAAAATGGACTAATACACCTGGGTATGGTGAAATAGCTCATCCCTTGTATCACTTAATAATGGAGATGCAGACAGCTAAGACTCATTCTGTAACTTGGGAACCAGAGGCTAAAAGGGCCTTTTACCTTTTAAAACAAGCCTTGCTTGTGGCACCTGCTCTTAGTCATTTCACTGGGGGAGATGTTCAATCTTCATGTTTCAAAAAGGGGAATGGCCCTGGGAGTTCTAACCCAGGCCTGAGGTCCAGCCCAGCATCCTACGGCTACCTAAGTAAGGAGATTTATTTAGTAGATAAAGAATGACTACCTGCCTCTGGGCAGTTGCATGGGTACCTTTGCTGGTACCACAGGCTACTAAGTTAACCAAGGGGAATAACATAACTGTTTATACCCCATATAATGTAATAGGTCTTCTGTCTTTTTTTTTAAAATTTATTTATTATTATTATACTTTAAATTGTAGGGTACATGTGCATAACGTGCAGGCTTGTTACATATGTATACTTGTGCCGTGTTGGTGTGCTGCACCCATCAACTCGTCATTTACATCAGGTATAACTCCCAATGCAATCCCTCCCCCCTTCCCCCTCCCCATGATAGGCCCCGGTGTGTGATCATTAAAAAGTCAGGAAACAACAGGTGCTGGAGAGGATGTGGAGAAATAGGAACACTTTTACACTGTTGGTGGGATTGTAAACTAGTTCAACCATTATGGAAAACAGTATGGCGATTCCTCAAGGATCTAGAACTAGATGTACCATATGACCCAGCCATCCCATTACTGGGTATATACCCAAAGGATTATAAATTATGCTGCTATAAAGACACATGCACACGTATGTTTATTGCAGCACTATTTACAATAGCAAAGACTTGGAATCATCCCAAATGTCCATCAGTGACAGATTGGATTAAGAAAATGTGGCACATGTACACCATGGAATACTATGCAGCCATAAAAAAGGATGAGTTTGTGTCCTTTGTAGGGACATGGATGCAGCTGGAAACCATCATTCTGAGCAAACTATCACAAGAACAGAAAACCAAACACCGCATGTTCTCACTCATAGGTGGGAACCGAGCAATGAGATCACTTGCACTCAGGAAGGGGAACATCACACACCGGGGTCTTCTGTCTTTTAAGGGGTCTCTGGGTAACAGGCAACCACCTCCTTAAATATCAAGCTCTGGTATTAGGCGTATTTGCATTCCAGTTAAGAACCTGTCACTCCCTAAACCCAGCCACTTTCCTTCAACAGGAAGCTGGGGAGCTTGAAAATGACTGCAACCAGATAGTAGTGCAAACCTATGCGACCAGAGAGGACCTCATAGAAACCCCCTTGGAGAACCCAGACTGGATTATCTTTATGGACTGAAGTTCCTTTGCAGAGCATGAGATCCATGAGTCAGGCTATGCAAGAGTCACCCTGAATGATGTTATCGAGAGCATGCATCTCTCCTCAGATACAAGTGCTCAACTAGCAAAGCTGCACTTAAGCAAGGGGAAAACAGCTCACATTTGCACTAATGCTAACTATGGTTTCCTAGCTCTCTATGCCCATGCCACTGTCGGGAAAGAGAGAATCTCCTCACAGACAGTGGGTCTCCCATTAAATACCATCAGGAAATCAACAGACTCTAATCCTCAGTCTTCTGTTCATGGAAAGTGGCAGTAACACATTGTAAAGGCCACCAAAAGGGGACAGATAAAATAGCTTAGGGAAATAAGTTGGCAGGCCAGCAGCTAAGTCAGCAGGAAGAGGGCCAAGATTTTTGATCCACTTGAGGCCTCTCTGATCTGAGAAGGCTCCATAAAAGAAAACCTCAGCATTCCTCTACAGAGATAGAATGGGGTACCTCTCAGGCATGCACCCCGCAATCCTTAGTTTGGCTGCAATCAGAGGATGGTAAGATCTATCTACCAGCTTCCAGTCAATGGAAAGTTTTAAAAATCCTCCACCTGGCCTTCACCTAGGTAAGGATAAAACTTATCAAGTGGCTCAAAGGTTATTCTCGGGTAAAAATGCCCTAAAAATGTCAAACAGGTCATTAATGCTTGTGAGACTTGCCTTAAAAATAATTCCCTCAGTTGACAGCTTCTCCCCGCTGGGAATCCAAAGAATTGGAGACTGCTGGAGGGAGAGTGGCAGATGAATTTTACCCACACGCCAAAGACAAGGGGCATCCAGTACCTCATACTACGGGGAGATACCTTCATTAACGTGATAGGAGCATTTCTCTGTCGAACAGAGAAAGCCTCTGAGGTGATAAAAGTACTAATTAATGAAATAATTCCTCCCTTTGAACTTCCTAAGTACCTTCAGAGTGGTAATGGCTTCTCGTGCCTTTGAGACATCCCTCATTCAGGGTGTCTCAAAGGCACTAGGCATACAATACCATCTTTATTGTGCCTGGAGACCACAATCCTTGGGGAAGGTAGAAAAGACGAATTATGTAATCAAAAGGGACTCCAGAAAACTGGCTCAAGAGACTCATCTCTCCTGGATTACTCTTCTCCCCGTAGCCCTACTATGTGTTAGACACACCTCTTTGAAGCTGGGTTTAAGTCCCTCAGAAATGATGTATGGACTGCATTTTCTTACTAATAATTTGCTACTAGAATAAGAAACCTCCGATTTCATTAAACAACCTTTTTGGCCTGTTTCCAACATGAACTGAAACAACTACCAGCGGCCCCATCCCATGAACTAAGGCCATCTCTATTCAATCCAGAGGACTCAGTACTGGTAAAGTCTCTTCCAATCCCTTTCTCCCTCGCTAGGCCTGCAATGGCAGACACCTTACACTGCACTTCTTTCTACTCCTGTGGCAATAAAGGTCACTGGAATAGATTCTTGGATTTATTACACTCAAGTTAAGGCCTGGGAAACTGATGAAATTGACTCTGTTGACCCAGGAGACACCTGAAGCACCAGAGTAAAGAAGTCAGGAACCTCACGATAAAAATCATGAAAGATAAATGCTAATAATTAACCCTCCTAGAATATTCTATACTTACTATGCTCACTTTTGCTCTGTTCCTCACCATAAGGGGTCAGGGACCCTTTCCCAAGGGATTATTCACTCCCCTAAACAGTTATTTCTCTTTTAAAGTTTAACTGTCCCCATACAAGATTAAATATTTTCCACCAGGATGAAACAGCTCTAGCCCGTCACATACTAAACCTCCTTGTAAAATTTGTTTCTTCTTGTTTAGAAACTATCAAACTTACGCAACTAGAGCCTCGGAAGACTGGTTCTCTTTTTACCAGGGACCCCTAGATAGGCCCTTAGATATCTGACTGCCGTTTTCCCCAAAACAATGGCCCTGTCAGCATGAAGCAGTTAAGAGCAGTTGTCATCCCAGTCCTAATGGCAGTTAGATGTACCTCTTCAGAGGGAGGGTTTGATGGCAGTGGCTGCTCCAGATAGTCTGCCACTGCCATCATGCCAGCTGCAGAAGGGAGGCATGGCCAGGCCTCCTGCTCCCTGGAGTAGGCAGGAGCTCCACCCCACTGGGTAGGACTGAAGATGCCAAAGTTGTGGCTGCGGATCCAAGCCTCCCTGTGCTCTTGGGGGTCTGGAAGCAGGCAGGAACCCTGCTCCCCCGCCTGCAGCTGCCACCACCCCAGCCATGGCTGCAGACCTAGGCCTCCTGCTCCACAGAGCAGGCAGGAGCACTGCCACTCCCTGGGCACAGCTGCAACCACCCAAACCATGGCTTTCCTTCTGCCCTTGTAGGCTTGAAAGTGCCTGCTTCCACTGCCTAGTTTCTCTCTGCTGTTGGCACCTGCTCCAATCTTGGAGCAAGGCACGGCTGAGCCCAGGCACCACGGGGAGGCAGTGCAGTTTCTGAGAGGAAGGGTGCAGGTCCCCAGTGAGGTTCCACCTTCAGGCCATGGAGGGCCTGAAGGCTGGGAACTGAGCGGCCAGTCCTATGGACTGAAGTGGGAACTTGCGGTGCCTTTTCTGGGCTTCCCCATGGCTGCTCATGGAACAATAGGTGCACACTTCCTCTCGTCCAAGGCCCATAAAAACCCCAGGCTCAGCCAGAACTGAGCAGACAATGGGAAGACCAACTGCAGAGAGAAGCTACCTTCTCCACTGAGAGCTTCAGAGACCTGCAGACACATCAGGACTACCAGCTGCAGAAAGGAGCAGCCCACTCCAGGGCCTCATCTCTGCTGAAAGCTGAGCATTCAATGGGACAACCTGACGACAGAGAGGAGGTATCCACTGTGGGTCTCCTCTGAGTGGTTCTGACACTCAGTAAAGCTCCTCTTCATCTTGCTCACCCTCCACTTGTCTGTGTATTTCATTCTTTCTTGATGCAGGACAAGAACTCAGGCAAAAATGCCACTGGCCACAGAGGTTTCTGGCCAGAAACTTGACACCTTAAAGATTCTCCTTCTTCAGACCTGAACTTCAAAGGGAGACATTTCAGTTTTCTTTCTTTCCCCAAATATTTGACACCAGTTAACATTAGGCCCGCCCTGGATGATTATTCGCTACTGGCAACCATTCTTATAGTTAAACACTAAGGCTCATTCCTAGTCTAACCACCACACTCAGTGTACTCAGGAAACCAACAGGAAGTAAAGATCAGGACTCAATATACTGTCTAGAGTCCAAAGCAACAGTTATTGACAATCTCATTCTAACAGTGCACCCGATTTATATAGTTGGTTTCTTAATTCTAACATGGAAATCCTAGTAGTCTATCTTAGTTTGAGATGGTTTCTTAATTCTAATGTGGAAATCCTAGTAGTCTATCTTAGTTTGAGATGCTATAACAAAATACCACAGAGTGGGTGGCTTATAGGCAACATAAATTTATTTCTTAACAATTCTGGAGGCTGGAGGTGTGAGATGAGGGTGCCAGAATGGTTGAGTTCTGGCCAGGGCTCTATTCTGGGATGCAGACAGCTGACTTTTTTGTGTCATCACACAGAGGAAAGAGTGTAAGAAAACTCTCTGAAGTCTTTTATATAGAACCCTAATCCCATGCATTAGGCCTCCACTCTCGTGACCTAATTATCTCCTAGAGATCACACATTCCAAACCATCACATTGTGGGTTAGGATTTCAACATACACATTTCAGGAAACAGTGCAAACATTCAGTCCAAGTAAGGAATTAAAATGTAGAGATGCAGATGATTCTAATAGAGCCTAAGATTTTAATTGTAAGACTGAATGTGGTAGGCATGTACTTATCTCTCTCTTTACAAAGTAGTTTAGGAATATGTGTCAGAGGAATCTGAGAGGCTAGAGCAAATCCTAGTTCTTCCCCAAACGTCTCCACATTTTTGATGAGCAGGTTTAAGAGCTAGAACAAAAACCTATTAATAAAATAAATACAACTGGAAACAAAAAACAATATGAAAGTTACAAAGAGCACAAAGAAAACACCTATTCAAACATCTATGACTCAATTAAATTGGTTACTTTGCGCTATGGTCTGAATCTATGTGTTCCCCAAAAGATCATACATTGAACCCTAATTGCAAACGTGGTAAATTTAGAGGTAGAGCCATTGGGAGGTTACAATGGGATTAGTGCATTTATAAAAAGAGACCTGAGAGAGTTTGCCTCTTTTATAACAGCACACATTCAATTATAACCTCCCAAATGTGAGGCTGCAGTGAGAAGGCACCGCCTATGAAAGAGGTGAACAAGCCCTTATCAGACAAAATATCTGCTGAAGTCTTGGAATTCCCAGCCTTTAGAATGGTAAAAAATAAACTTCTTTTGTCCATAAGCCACCCTGTTTATGATATTTTTGAGACAGCAGCCTGAATGGACTAAAACGCTTTGTTCTTGTTAATGTTATCTGACAGTCCCCATAAAAGAAATTCAATAATAATGATGAAAATCAGCCCCCTTAATGGAGTAGGTACCATGTTGAATAAGATCTTTGGCACTTTTCCATGCATTATATTATTCAGTTATGAAAATAATAGTTACAATAAGTGAATGGCTTTTTTTTTACCTTAGAAAGCTAAGCCATACCTGTAGTTCATTTAATGGACTCTATCAGACACATTAACTAAATTTGTTGATCTTCTTGATTGTCTTTGATTTCTAAACCCATTTTAAAGATGCATTCACTTTGTAAAATACAAACTTCCCAAAGCCATACTATTTTTGCTATAGTCTTTAATGCACATGAAGACATTACAAGTTTATATTACTGCCATTTATATGCATATATAAATACCCATATATACAGAGGTAATGTTGGGATATCACAGATCATGGCTCTCTTTCATCGTCTACATAAAAAGGCCCTCAGTTACCTTTAGCAGTTTTTATACATTTAGTTTCATTTTGAAGCAATTTGGCTCAAAAATACTTCTTAATTTATTTGTAATTTTTATTTATTTGGGGTTGGTTTTTAGTCAACATAGCGTTGCTAAAATGTTGGTTATTTATAAGTGTTTTAAAAATGTTTTCCATGAAGAAAGAGTTGTCTGCTTATTAATAAAACTATACAACCTTTTCATGTATTTTATATGTTTTATTCTGAAGCTCAATATTTTAAGTTCAGAATACTTACTGCATATATAAATGCCTAAATAAGTTGTTTTCAAAAATTACTTCTAAAATTGTTAGTTCTGCAAACCAAGATACTGCACAGAGTATTAAATAAAACAATTTGTTTTAGCTTTTCTGTTCAGCATTTTTCTTAAGTTAAACATATTAGATATGGTTTCCCAAGAAAATTACTAACTTTGATTCTTTGGGATTAATTATTTATTCTAGAATGGGTTTTTCAGTCGACCTGTATATAGCAAGGTCATCAAAGAAAAATAAGGATGGACACAACATTTTCCTTTCTCCAGTCCTCAGAGAATCCTTGTCCTGCATGATTTCCTCAAGATAATGGCAAATGGTTCATCAATGACATCTGACATTTTCTTAATTACCCTCAGGGCACATGACATGAAAATGTTCTGATCTGAATTCCTCCAATTTTTCCAGGAAATATGTTCTCATTTCAGCCTCATTCTCATTCCATGCTCCAGGTAACAGGTTTCTTCCAACATTGAAAGTTTTATTGCTGGCTATTATGAGTGTGTCTCCTTACCTGTCAATGTAAGGAAACTTTATCTAATTCTCCTTTTATGTTGCCTAATATATTTACATAGTTTTGTAAAGGGAAGTAATTTCTATGGACTATGTTAAGGACATCTTCTATCATCTATTTCTGGCCTTCGCATACCTAGCCCTACATAAGTGTAGGATTTATTAGACATTTCAGCTTTTTTACCTGACCTTGCATTCTCTGTGTTTTATACTTAGTTTTCTTAGTCAATGATTAACTATTGAGTTTGAAGGCATATTTTCACATTTAATTTAGTGATACGATGCTATTTATCATCAGAATAAATTTTCAGTAAATTGAATTCTAAAATACTTTTTATTATACTCAGACTACAATTCTGCCTGGGCAAAGGTTAATGTCAGAGTTTCATCAGAAACTTTCCCTTCATGGAAATGAAAGTTTTGCATTTGGAAACTAAAAGATATGGGTTTGATTATGTCTCTTTGTAATCTTGGAACAAATTTAATCACCCACTTATTTTGTTTCAGTGTGTACGAAACACGACTAAGAATCCCCGCCCTACCTACTCACAAAGGAAAGTGTATATGAAAGCACTTTGTAGACCACAAAGCTAAGGACAAGTGCAGTATGTTCTTTTTAAGACTACATTCTGTAAAGTACAAATAAGGAGAGGATACTTTCTGAGAAACTGAAATAAAACTATTGAGGTCATGTCTTCCAAATTTAAGAATGTCTGTAGCATTGACAGTTATATCCTCTGGAAACTCTATTGTGCACTTTATTTAATCAGATGTTACAGGGTATAGGAAAGATCCTGCTTTTGTAGCTTGATACTATAAAAATGGATAATCCCTATGTCATTCCCTAAGGGAGTAGGAGGCTATCAAAAGCTCTTCCCACACAACTCTCTCCAGCTGAGTTGATACACACAACTTTCAGTTCAATGTCAAGCTCCCATTGAACTCTGTGTCAGTGGAACAGCTCCTCAAATTTCCTCATAACTTGCATTGCTCGTTTGCTGGCTGATGCTACAGTGTGGCCACTTGTATGCTCACTTCCTATTCCCAGGGCTAAAATTCTGGCACAAATATCAGAAAATCAAAAAATGAAATGTTCACGTCTTTCTGGGAGGCTGTCTGTCTTTAGTACATGACATTTGGCATTACATTTGATTAGGCCAGACAGTGTAGGAAACAAAGGGAAAAAAGTGTTTCATGATTTTTTTAGTATAGCGAATGAGGAGAAGAAATATTATGTTCTGGAATTGATAAATCTAAATTTTAAACAAATTAATATTAATAATTAAAGCGGCTAAAATGAAGTCCTAAGTAAAACTATCACCATTTAGTTTTTATTTTGTTGTTCCAGTGTACAAAATAGTCTTTCCCTTTCCAAGATAATTGCTTGGCATTTAATTACTTTTGGCTAAGTACTAATTTTGGGCTTTGGACAATTTGCTCAACTTATTTAATACTCCATCTTCTAAGCTGTAAAGTAAGAATAGTAATACTCACCTGATACAAATTCTGCAAATAGGAATTGGGAAAAAATTCAGGAAATCATTTTTAATTGAATATAATAAATTATAACTGGTATATGTTTCATCCTCAGCAAGATCTGCAGAATCTTGCAGACAAAAATTGTAGATATTGGGCTGTTCCGTCAAAAAACATAATATATAATCATGGTTCCCAAAACCACTTATATTATACAAGAACAGAATACATAGAAATATATTTACTAAGTGTTGTGGCTCAATTGCTATAACAAGATATTCATCGAAGTTAAGATCAATAAAAACTAGTAGAAATAAAAAGGGTTTCACATAGATTTTCTGGGAGGCATGAGAATGTATAGCTTCTAAGAATGCAGAGGGCTGGACAGAAAAACTCACAGGTAAATACAGTAGCCTTCATGAATGCATAATTGCAAAATAATAAGTCAATATAGGTCAAGGACAATACTAACCTGATATTAAACAAAAAGAAATGCTTGGAACTAAATTTAAATTCCTTGCACAAGTAGAATGAAATCAGTTTGCAGAAACTTTCAAAAGTAGAGACATAAAAATTTAGTGGGATGGGAAATACAAAATACATAAAAGCTTTTGAGCAATGAAATTAAATAAGAAATTTTTTAGACGTTTCCAACTTTTGTAAATGAAATAGTCTAGCAACAATGAGAGGAGAGATTAGATTTGGGAAGGCTAGCTATGGGTAGGTGGTACTTATTTATATTAGGGGTGCCAGTGTTATGTACGCAGGTACTAGTTGGGGAAAGAGAAAAAACGAAGACTAAACTCACAGGAAAACAATAAGATAGCCAAGACCAAGTATCAGCTCTTAGATTGAGAGAAACTGGAGCAAATCACATTGTTATTCTTCCCTGAGAATTCCTCTCACCCTACCATTTCAATACAAGCAATATCTAGTTCAAATCAACATTAGTTAACGACCATGAAAAAGAAAATTACTCACCAAAAAGAGAACCTGATACATAGGTACTGAAATGGAATTGTTTCTTTGTTATGGCAATGATGGCAGAGTTTCTGGACTGATACTAATTTTTTTCAGATATGACTTACCTGATATTTAGCTTCAGCTTGCAAAACTCTTATTGTCTGTCTCTCAGAGTAACTACACAGGATTCAGCAACATGGAGCCTTCAAAAGTTGGGGTCTGAGCTGATTTTGCAAAATTTCTCTCTGCTAGATACACTTCTAAAAGCAGTTGTCAAATCAAACAGGCTGCATTGGCTACAAGCTATTGAAAGCAAAAAGACAAACATAAAATAAATGGTTGACCTGGCTCAGTATTGTAGAGAAGGAAAGCTACTCATGTCAGTCATAGCACCACACAATTCTTCTGGGAACAGATAAAACATGTAAGAGGGGAGAAAGAAAAAACAACGCTCCCCCACCCCCCCCAAAGAAACCTGAAAAAAGGTGTAAAGACCAAAGAAAGAAATAAAACCCAGTGGAAAACAAAAGGCAGGCACAGCACAATAGAAAAGGCCAGATTCATTTTTATATGGAAGAAAATTCAAGCATTTATTTCCCCTTCCTTTCAAGTTGATCACCTTAAGGCCATACCGGTTCACAGAAACAACTCTAAAAGCACAGCAGAGCCACAAGAGCATCTGATGAAGAAAGGAATCAATGAAGACAAGCTGGTTTAACTTTGAAGAATTATTAACCACGAGAAAAGTCAAAATGCTTCAGAAACAAGGAGATGTAAGTCAAAGAGGAGAGTGAGAAAGATTTATTTTTAAATCCAGTTGACATGCCAGTTTACCCAGTCAAGAACTAAGGTAATAGCTTAAAACATCTTGGGAACTTTTCTATGAAGTATGGTAAAACAAGAATAGAAAGGGCTTGCCAGCTCTGCAGGTATTCACATACTTAATGAATTCCTAATTACCCAAAGGCATCTTTTTCACTTTTTCTAATCGGGTGATCTTTGTTCGTTGCTGCTAAAAAATTTAATATCACTTTAAAAGTCATACTGAATCTATTATGGTTAAGATTTGAAAAAGTAATCCTTTCCAATGAGGGGCATCTGTATTTGCTTTCAATGATACATTTTATGCAACTGGACAACTGGCGTTTCTTAGAAAAGAACCTACAGCAAGTTTGATGTATTTAAAAAGAGTTTTGGAAACAATATCATTACAATACAAACCCACCAATATTATAAGTTTATATTGAGCTTATGTATGAATGGCAAAAGTAGATTACATACACCTTTGATTTTATAAAATAAGAAAATGTAAGTACATTACATTACATTTTAAAAATATATATATTACCTACTATTAAATGTAGTACCTTTGTGAAACATAAATAGCTAAGAAGATAGATTGATAGGCACCTGACTCTACTCACAAACACAGAAAAATATGTAAACTATAGTTCCTCCATATCTACAAAGTATTTTCTCCATCTCCTACACTTCCCTTGGAATCCATCACTTCTTCTAGAGTGATCAGGGATGCACATTATCCTAAAGTCATCTACTTCATATTGGTAGAACTTTTGAGTGCTCATCCAGGTTTCCCTTGCCAGTCCAAGACATTGCTCCACCATACTCACATGCCATCCTGTCTCATCTGAATCTCATGTTCATATTTACCACTGCCTATCTCCACTCTCCTACTCAGAATCAACTGTTAACCTCCTATTCACCCCTCTTCAGTTCTGCAGACACATTTCCTGTACTCTTATCTGTCTAATCAGTGTATCATCCTGGGTGATATTATTTTCCACATGGGTGGCCCACGCAGCACCACAGTCATCCACTTGAGTAGAATATTTTACCTCCTCCACACTTAAGCTATACACTTCTCTGTCCACAAACTAAGGATTTGTCATTCCCCTCATACTATTATATCTCTAAAATGATAAACTTATTCATCCCACTCTAACTAAAATGTCACATTATTTTGGCTCCATTAACTCAGTGACTCCCTTTTCAACTTTCCATCTACCTAATAATCTTCTGCAGTCCCATGACAGCACTGCTATCATATTAAATCATTTTTCACCTTTTTAGACTTCTGGCCCTACGATATCCTTATTGATTCTCAGCAGATGATTTGTGCTCTTAATTCAAGGACAGCAAAGAAGTAATTAAATGGAAAAATCTTCAGCTTTCTTCCTTCAAACTAAAATATTAGTTTCCCCCCATCCTGTTGTTTTTTTCTTTTTTCCATGTTCTTTTGTTTGTTGAACTGTGGTCAGGTTTTAGCTTTTTTCATATTGACCCCATTGCTCTATCCAATATTGTTTTGGTTTCAAA
This sequence comes from Mandrillus leucophaeus, assembly GCF_000951045.1. Classification (NCBI taxonomy): domain Eukaryota; kingdom Metazoa; phylum Chordata; class Mammalia; order Primates; family Cercopithecidae; genus Mandrillus; species Mandrillus leucophaeus. The sequence goes on from NW_012098321.1 coordinate 1,108,202, forward strand.
ACATCTTATATTTTCTCTTTCTTCCTATATATTTACTGACATGTTACAATAACCTAACAAGTTAGCTAAACTATTCACTCTATCTGGCGGATCCCAGAATATTTATTTGAATTTATATGTGTATAGTGTCCACAGGGGACTTCAAAAAGTTCATAAAATGGAATTAAAATATGAAAATAGAAAACATAAACTATTTTTGTATTTTACTTTAAGTTCCGGGATACATGTGCAGAATGTGCAGGTTTGTTTCATAGGTACACATGGACCATGGTGGTTTGCTGTACCTATCAACTCATCATCTGGGTTTTAAGCCTTGCATGTATTAGGTATTGGTCCTAATGCTCTCCCTCCCCTTTCCCCCAAACCCCTGACAGGCCCCGGTGTGGGATGTTCTCCTCCCTGTGTCAATGTGTTCTCATTGTTCAACTCCCACTTATGAGCCAGAACATGTGTTGTTTGGTTTTCTGCTCCTGTGTTAGTTTGCTGAGGATAACGGCATTCAGCTTCGTCCATGTCCTTGCAAAGGACATGAACTCATTCTTTCATGGCTGCATAGTATTCTGTGGTGTATATGTGCCGCACTTTCTTTATCCAGTCTGTCATTGATGGGTATTTGGGTTGGTTCCAAGTCTTTGCTATTGTAAATAGTGCTGTGATAAACATACGTGTGCATATGTTTTTATAGTAAGATGATTCATAATCCTTTGGGTATGTACCCAGTAATAGGATTGTTGGGTCAAATGGTATTTCTGGTTCTAGATCCTTGAGAAATTGACACACTGTCTTCCACAATGGTTGAACTAATTTACATTCCCACCAATAGTGTAAAAGCGTTCCTGTTTCTCCACAGCCTTGCCAGCATCTGTTGTTTCCTGACTTTTTAATAATTGCCTTTCTAACTGGTGTGAGATGACATCTCATTCTGGTTTTGATTTGCTTTTCTCTAATGACCAGTGATGATGAGTTTTTTTTTGTTTGTTGGCTGCATGAATGTCTTCTTTTGAGAAGTGTCTGTTCATATACTTCCCCAACTTTTTGATGAGGTTGTGTGTTTTTTCTTGTAAATTTGTTTAAGTTCCTTGTAGATTCTGGATATTAGACCTTTGTCAGATGAGTAGCTTTCAAATGATTTCTCCCATTCTGTAGGTTCCCTTTTCACTCTGATGATAGTTTCTTTCGCTGTGTAGAAGCTCTTTTATTTGATTAGATCCCATTTGTCAATTTTGGCTTTTGTTGCAATTGCTTTGGGGTTTTAGTCATGAAGTCTTTGACCATGCCTATGTCCTGAATGGTATTGCCTAGGTTTTCTTATAGGGTTTTTATGGTTTGGGGCTTTACATTTCAGTCTTTAACACATCTTGAGTTAATGTTTGTATAAGGTGTAAGGAAGGAGTCCAGTTTCAGTTTTCTGTATATGGCTAGCCAGTTTTCCCAGCATCATTTATTAAATAGGGAATTCTTTCCCCATTGCTTGTTTTTGTCAGGTTTGTCAAAGGTCAGATGGTTGTAGATGTGTGGTGGTATTTCTAGGGCCTCCGTTCTGCTCCATTGGTCTATATCTCTGTTTTGATACCAGTACCATGCTGTTTTGATTACTGTAGCCTTGTTGCATAGTTTGGAGTCAGGTGGCATGATGCCTCTAGCTTTGTTCTTTTTGCTTAGCATTGTCTTGGCTATGTGGGCTCTCTTTTGGCTCCATCTGAAATTTAAAGTAGTTTTTTCCAATTCTGTGAAGAAAGTCAATGGTAGCTTGATAGGAATAGCATTGAATCTATAAATTAGTGTGGGCAATATGGCCATTTTCACAATATTGATTCTTCCTATCCACGAGCATGGAATGTTTTTCCATTTGTTTGTGTCCTCTCTTATTTCCTTGAGCAGTGGTTTGTAGTTCTCCTTGAAGAAGTCCTATACATCCCTTGTAAGATGTATTTCTAGGTATTTTATTCTCTTTGTAGCAATTGTGAATGGGAGTTAATTCATGATTTGGCTCTCTGCTTGTCTATTGCTAGTGTACAGGAATGCTTGTGATTTTTGCACATTGATTTTGTATCCTGAGACTTTGCTGAAGTTGCTTATCAGATTAAGGAGTTTTGGGGCTGAAGAGATGGGTTTTTCTAAATATACAATAATGTAGTGTGCAAACAGAGACAATTTGACTTTCTCTCTTGCTATGTGAATATACTTTATTTCTTTCTCCTGCCTGATTACCCTTGCCAGAATTTCCAATACTGTGTTGAATAGGAGTGGTGAGAGAGGGCATCCTTGTCTTGTGCTGGTTTTCAAAAGGAATGTTTCCAGCTTTTGCCCATTCAGTGTGATATTGTCTATGGATTTGTCATAATAGCTCTTACAATTTTGAGATATGTTCCAACAATACCTAGTTTATTGAGAATTTTTAACATGAAGGGATGTCAAATTTTATCAAAGGCCTTTTCTGCATCTATTAAGATAACCATGTGTTTTTTGTCATTGGTCATGTTTATATGATGGATTGCATTTTTTTATTTGTGTATGTTGCACCAGCCTTGCATCCTAGCGATGAAGCCTACTCGATTGTGCTGAATAAGCTTTTTGATGTGCTGCTGAATTCAGTTTGCCAATATTTTATTGACGATTTTCACATTGATGTTCATCAGGGATATTAGCCTGAAATTTTCATTTTTTGTGGTGTCTCTGCCAGGTTTTGGTATCAGGATGATGTTGGCCTTATAAAATGAGTTAGGGAGGATTCCCTATTTTTCTATTGTTTGTAATAGTTTCAGAAGGAATGGTACCAGCTCCTCTTTGTGCCTCTTGTAGAATTCAGCTGTGCATCTGTATGGTCCTTGGCTTTTTTTCATTGGTAGGCTATTAATTACTGCCTCAGTTTCAGAACTTGTTATTGGCGTATTCAGGGATTTGACTTCTTTCTGGTTCACTTATGGGAAGTGTATGTATCCAGAATTTTGTTAATTTCTTCTAGATTTTCTAGTTTATTTGTGGAGAGGTGTTCATAGTACTTTCTGATGATAATTTGTATTTCTGTGAGGTCAGTGGTGATATCCCCTTTATCATTTTTATTGTGTCTATTTGATCTTCTATCTCTTATTCTTTATTCATCTAGCTAGTGGTCCATCTATTTTGCTAATCTTATTTAAAAAAACAGCTCCTGGATTTCTTAAAATAATTTTCACCAACTTCTAGTCACTTTTGTAAGCAATCATACCAGCCATTTAGTCTATTCCTAAAGAACTGAGATTCCTGGAAATTTAACTATATTAATGCAGTTTTTGTTACATTACTAACAAAAAAAGAATGCCATTTGAATACTTTTTCAAGCTTGGAAAACTAAAAGCAGTCAAAAGAAGCCAAATCAAGGCTACATAGTGGATGTCTAATGATTTCTCAACGATACTCTTACAAAATTTCCCGTATTTGATGAGAGGAATGAGCAGGGGCATTGTCACGGTGAAGAAGGACTCTGGTGAAGCTTTCCAAAGTGTCTTTTGCTAAAGCTTCGGTTAACTTTCTCAAAATATTCTCATCCAAAGTAAATGTTATTGTTTCTTGGTTCTCCAGAAAGTCAGCAAGCAAAAAGATTTTGAGCATCCCCCAAATTGTTGCCATGACCTTTGCTTTCGACCAGTCTGCTTTTACTTTGATTACATTACTTTCACCGCTTGTAGCCATTGCTTTGATTGTGTTTTGTCCACAGGATCATACTGGTAAAGAAATGTTTCATCTCCTGTTACAATTATTTTAGTAATTTTTCAGCATTTTTACCTCACTTGCTTAAAATTTCCATTAAAAGCCATACTTTTATCTGCAGCTGATCTGAGCACGATGGTTTGGAATCCATTGAGTAGAAAGTTTGCTCAACTTTAATTTCTCAGTGAGAATTAGGTATGTCAAACCAATTGAGATGTCTGTGGTGTTGGCTATTGTATTTTCTGTACCTTCTGTTACTTGTTTTTCCTCTTCAGCATGGTCATAAACAAGATTCATTTTTTTCCCTTGAAAGTTGACGTATATGGTCTAACTGCAGGCTTCATCTTTAACATCATTTCATCCCTACTTAAAACAAGTTAACCATTTATAAACTGCTGATTTATTTGGGGGCATTGTCTCCATAAAATTTTTGTAAAGCATCAGTGATTTGACCATTCTTCAACCTAAGCTTCATCATAAATTTGATGTTTGTTCATGCTTCAATTTTAGCAGAATTCATGTTGCTTTCATAAGATTCTTTTCAAACTGATGTCTTATCCTTCTTAGTACCCTAAATTACATGCTGTTCAGATATATTTAACAAGTTAACAAGTTAATATGAGTCTATTTTTGTGTGGAAAAAATTGAAATCCATGCATAGTTTCCTCAGAAATTTTCCATGAACATTTTGAAGACCCCTTATATATATATATATGTATGTATATCTATATCACAGCATGTATCTGTGTGTGTTTATACATGTATATTTAATTATATAGTTGTTCCCTTGTTAACATTCAAATAAATCATTTACACTTCATTCTAAGTGTAAATTAAGTCATACCACTTCTTAATAAAGACTTTAGCCAGCATAAAGTCGAAAAGAACATGTTTATACATTTTAGTAGAGTTTTTTGGTACAGTTTTAGTTGTGTGTGTTTATATATGTATATTTAACTATATAGTTGTTCCCTTGTTAACATTCAAATAAATGATTTACACTTCATTCTAAGTGTAAATTAAGCCATACCACTTCTTAATAAAGACTTTAGCTAGCTTAAAGTCGAAAAGAACATGTTTATACATTTTAGTAGAGTTTTTTGGTACAGTTTTAGATTTATGGAAAAGTTGACAAAATAGTAGAGTTCACATAAATGCAACATAGAAGTTATTACTAACATATTATTTTTATGTAGTGTATTTATTACAATTAATGAGCCAATAGTAATAAATTGTTATTAACTAAAGTTCATAGTTTATACAGATTTTCTTAGTTTTTACCTAATGTCCTGTTTCTGCCTCAGCATTCCATCCAGGCTATCACATTGAACTTAGTTTGGTTTAGTCATGTTTTCTTAGGTGCCTTTTGACTGGAACTATACATATATACACATATATATATATATATATATCTTTTTTTCTTTGAGACGGAGTTTTGTACTTATTGCCCAGGCTGGAATGCAATGGCGTGATCTTGGCTCACTGCAACCTCTGCCTCCCGGGTTCAACCAATTCTCCTGCGTCAGCCTCCCGAGTAGCTGTGATTATAGGTATGCGCCACCATGCCCGTATAATTTTGTATTTTTAGTAGAGACGGGGTTTCACCATGTTGGTCAGGCTGGTCTCGAACTACTGACCTCAGGTGATCCACCTACCTCAGCCTCCCAAGGTGCTGGGATTACAGGCATGAGCCACCATGCTTGGCCCACTAGAACAATTTCTTAGATTTTTCTTGTTTTTATGACCTTGACCAACTTTATCACCTGACTGAGGTAGTGTTTGTCAGGTTTTCTCACTATAAAGTTACTCCTCTGCTCTTTTTTTTTCACTCTTTGAAATAAATTATGTAAAGCCCATAAATAAGAAGTGGAGAGTTAGGCTTCTTCTGTGAGGACATAGTATCTAATAAAGACACACTTCAGAGATATTATGGTTTCTGTTCTGGACTCCAAATTGAATATCGCAATAAAGTCACACAAATTTTTTGGTGAATATAAAATTTATGTTTCTCCTACATTGTATTATATTAACTGTATAATAGTATTACATCTAGAAAGATGTACATACCTTAATTTAAAAATTCTTTGTTGCTAATAAATGCTAACATAATCATCTGAGCCTTCAACAAGTCAAAATGTTTTTGCTGGTAGAGGGTTTTGCTTGAATGCTGATGGCTGCTGACTGCTCAGGTTGGAGAAGTGCTGAAGTTTAGGGTGACTGTGGTATTTCTTAAATAAGATGATAATGAAGTTTGTCACATTGATTGGCTCTTCCTTTCACAAAAGATTTCTCTGTAGCATGCAAAGCTGTTTAATAGCACTTATCCACAGAACTTCTTTCAAAATTGGAGTCAACTCTTGCAAACCCTGCTAAGTTTATGTAATATTCTAAACCCTTCATTGCCATTTCAACAGCATTTTCACCAGAAGTAGATTTTACCTCAAGAAACCAGTTTCTTTGCTGATCCATAAAAGACAATGTTTCATCTATTTAAGTTTTATCATGAGGTTACACCAATTCAGTTACCTCTTCAGGTTCCACTTCTACTTCTACTTCTCTTGCTATTTCCATCACATCTGCAGTTACTTCTTTTACTGATGTCTTTAACTCCTCAAAGTCATCCATGAGGGTTGGAATTAACTCATTCTACATTCCTGTTAATGTTAATAGTTTGACCTCCTTTTATAAATTGTGAATGTACCTAACGACATCTAGAATACTGAATCCTTTCCAGAAGGTGTTTTTCTGTTTGTTTTTTCTTTTCCTTTTTTTTTTTTTTTGAGATGGAGTCTCGCTATGCTGTCCAGGCTGGAGTGCAATGGTGCCATCTCGGCTCACTGCAATCTCCACCTCCTGGGTTCAAGCAATTCTCCTGCCTCAGCTTCCCAAGTAGCTGGGATTACAGGCACCTGCCACCACACCTGCCACCACACCTAGCTAATTTTTTTTCTTTTTTTTATTTTTAATAGAGATGAGGTTTCACCATGCTGGCAAAGCTGGTCTCAAACTCCCGACCTCAGGTGATCTGCTCACCTAGGCCTCCCAAAGTTCTGGGATTACAGGTGTAAGCCACTGTGCTTGGCCTGGTTTTCTGTTTACTTTGCCCAGAAATAACAACTTATGGCAGCTAAGCTTTAAAAAACATATTTTTTAAATAAAAAAAATTAAAAATCAAAACTACCTCTTGATTCATATGCTCAAGAATAGATGTTGCATTACCAGTCATGAAAACATTATTCTCCCCGTACCTTTCCATCAGAGCTGTTGGGTGACAAGTTTCATTGTCAAGCGACAGTAACATTTTCAAAGAAAGTTTTCTCCTCTGAGCAGTGGGTCTCAAGAGTGGGCCTAAAATATTCAGTCAATAATGCTGTAAACAGTTGTGCTGTTACCCAGGTTTGGTTGTTCCATTTCTAGAGCACATGCAGGGTAGATTTAGGATTATTCTTAAGGACCTTAAGATTTCAGGGATGGTGAGTGAGTCTTGGATTCAATTTAAAGTCATCAATTGCCTTAGTCCTTAATAAGTGAGTCAGCCTGTCTTTTGAAGCTTTGAAACCAGGCATAGATCTCTCCTCTCTAGCTATGAAAGTCCTAGTGATCATCTTCCAATAGAATTCTGTTTTATCTACATTGATAATCCGTTATTTAGGGTAGGCATTTTCATCAGTGATCTTACATAGATCTTCTGGATGGCTTGTTATGGCTTCTACATTGATACATGCTGCTCAGTCTTCCACTCTGACCTCACAGAAATAGCTTCTTTCCTTAAATCTCATGAGCCTACCTGTGCTAACTTCAAACTTTTCTTCTGCAGTTTTCTCATCTTTTTCAACATTTACAGAATTGAAGAGAGTTAGGGCTTTGTCCTGGATTAGGCTTTGGCTTAAGTAAATGTTATGGTTAGTTTGACCTTCTATCAAGATTACTAAAAGTTTTTCCATATTAGCAATAAGCCTGATTTGTTCCCTTGTCATTTGTGTGTTCACTGGAGTAACATTTTAAATTTCTTCAAGAACTTTTCTTTTGCATTTACAAGTTGATTAACTGTTGAAAAATGGCCTCTCTCTGGGCTTGACTCAGTTTTCTACAATGTCTTCCTCCTAAGCTTAATCATTTCTAGTTTTATATTTAAAGTGAGAGACCTACTATTCTTCTGTTACTTGAAAACTTAGAGGCCATTATAAAATTGTTAATAGGCCTAATTTCTGTATTGTTGTGTCTCAGGAAATGAGGAGTCCTGAGCAGAGGGAGTGATATGGGGAAACAGCTGGTCAGTGGTACAGTCAGAACACACACAACATTTATTGATTAGGTTTATTGTTCTATATGGGCACAGTTCCTGGATTCCCAAAACAGCTACACTCATAACACCAAAAGTTGCTAGCTGATCAAAGATCAACATAACAGATAGAATAATAACAATGTTGAAATACTGTGAGAATAATAAGAATGTTTGAAATATTACGAGAATTACCAGAAATGCAAAGTGAGCACATGTTTTTGGAATAATGGCACTTGCTCAACATGGAATTGACCTAAATCTTTAATTGTAAAAACTGTAACATCTGCAAAATGCAATAAAGTAAGGCAAAACAAAATCAGATATGCTGGTAAATTATTTGGGATTCTTAAGCATGAAAAGTTGGTCTTTCCTCTCTCATTAATTAATTAATTTATGTAACCTTTTATTTATATTATTAAGCCCCATAGATATTTATGTTTTCCTATAGTTTATAATCCATTACTTCTCTATTTTATTGTTCTAATTGTTCCTTTTTTTTTTTTTAAACTATCCGAAGCTCCTTTAGTTGCATCCTATGCCTCTTTGACATTCTCACATTATTGTGTGCCTGATGTTTTTTTTTGTGGGGGAAGATTCCTTATGTTTTAGGCACTACAAGATGCTCCAGGCGCTTCTTGTATATTTCCTGCATGAATCTTAGAATCAGCCATTTCTCTAAAGACCCTGGTTCTTTTCATTTGAGAATGGAATTATCAATCAAGACTTAGGTTGTTGGTGTAGTCATTGCCACTGGATGTTTATTTCTTTTAGGCCCTTTCAGGTGAGAGGGTAAAAGAATTAAATGTGTCCACTCTAGCCTGCATATGCTCACATATCTATAAATATTTCTATATGTAAACATCTGTATCTATATTAAGCTACATATGAATCATTGTCAATGTCTCCAACAATAATCCACGACTATATGGATCATTGCAGCCTCCTCCCTTTGCTTATGTGTGAATTTCCACTCTAATATTGAGAACCGTAGCTCCCACAATCTGCCACTCACTATTTACTTAAGTCTGCTGTTCCGGTGTGCCTGGGTATCAGTATTAGAATTGTCAACCATCGTCCCTGTGGAAATCAACTGACCCTCTATAGTGCAGGGCTTACGTGCTGTTCCTGCTGTCTCTCTTCTGGTCGACTCCATTTATTCCCAGATGAATGAGGTTCTGGCACAATCTTTTTCCCTATTGAGTAGGACTTTGTTACGGAAAATGCTCTGGGTGTATTTTTTTTTTTTTTTTGGACAGAGTCTCAGTCTCTCAGGCTGGAGTGAGCGGCGCCATCTTGGCTCCCTGCAAGCTCCGCCCCCCGGGTTCCCGCCATTCTCCTGCCTCAGCCTCCGGAGGAGCTGGGACCACAGGCGCCGCCACCGCGCCCGGCTCGTTTTGTTTCTGTATTTTTAGTAGAGACGGGGTTTCACCGTGTTAGCCAGGATGGTCTCCATCTCCTGACCCCCTGATCCGCCCGCCTGGCCTCTGAGTGTGTTTTTAAATGGTTCCCCTACTGCTGCCAGAGACAGAATGGTGCTTTTTCCTGGCCCTTCACCTTGACAACCTGATGAGACTCACTGAGATAAGATCCACCAGGTGCGAAGTTTGAGGCCCTCAGGATTTTTTCATTCTCAGCAAATGCCCACACTCAGCCTCCAGCAATTTTAAAAAAATCACCATTTACGTCTTCCAACCACGGAAGCTGTTTTTGGTAAGTAGATCTCAGCTGTGAATCTCCGTATCCTTCTGTGTGGAGACAAAAGTGCCGCCGTCTTGGTGGCCATCCACCACGTGGAGGTTTGACTAGCCCCAGTCCTGGGAATGCCTCTTGGTTTCTACTTTATTTTCTGCCCCTAGTGTAAGAATAAAACAACCTCGATGTGACCGCACAAATTACAGGCTATGATGTTCATCGTGTTCTTGCCTGTACTGAAGGGTTGCCTTTAGTTGTCTTGCTGGAGCACGTATACCCTTTATTTATGGCACAGAAGCCTTGATCCTCGGGAGTCGCCATGCGGAGATCTACATGTCTTACAGCCACTCAAGACCACATTTCTGTCTGGAAGTTCCCTCATTAAATCACCCAACCCCCCACGCTGGATTTGTCTGCTCCGTTATGTGGTTTCTCGTTTCTTTGGCATTTGGGAGCTGCTTTGCATATACGGCCCTTTCCTAGGAAAACCTGTCACTCCAGATTTTGGGGTAGCAGTTTGGCAGTTGATGGGCCAAGAAGTACAGTTGATTTTCAGTTTTTTAACTTTTCTTTTTAATAGGATAGAACGGATGACTCCATGTTCTGACTTTACATATTGATGCTGAAACTAGAAGTTCTTTATGCAATTTTAAGGAAGCACCTATTCTAAGTAGACTCTCCTGACTGATCCAAGCAATCAGCTCTTGGAGAAAAGCCATCTGAAGGGTATTATGAATTCAGTTATTGTATGGACTCATCAGCCATCACCCCAGGCCAACATCAGGGTCATTGATTTTACATGTAGTAATATTGTGATGCCACTGGGAGACACACTAACAAAATCAGTAAAAACTAAAAGAAATAGAGAAGACTGGGAAAAAATAAAATGCATGTCAGTCTGCCAACTTTTAGTCAAGAAACTCATAGTCTTACACATCATTATGTAGCTCCACAGAGTGATTTATATATTTCCATAAGTTAGAATAACTGAGGTATATAATTATAAGCTCAAATTATAAAGATAAAAATGACAAAGCTATTCCAAGTACATTAAATGCAATTAAGCAAAAGTGTGTCTAACATATTTAGAGCAACCACCCTACTTGACACACCTAACACTTAAAACTGGCACTTCAGTTAGTCAACATCTTTTGCGTGGAAAACCACTCATACAGGACACCTCAATCCACCAGGGTTAGGAGTGGCTGAACTGTTTCTGCATGTTTTATTTATGACCGAGGTGGTACAATATGTAATTGTAACAATCAGCAGTCACATTAAAAAAGTATTTTTCTTATTTAGGCAATGTTATTATAGATACATCTCCATCAAATATCTTGGGTACATATTATATATCAATTTAAAATTTGTTAGTAGTCTCTTATTTCCTCTCACTGAGAGTGAAAACAGCGGACTAAAATATTTCCTGATGATAGATTTTCTTTTAGGCACATGAAAAACTATTTTATTGTCAGAGACAGAAGCATCCTTTACTCTTGTTTTTCAAGAGTGGCTGAAAAACAATTTTTTTGCATTGCAATGTATCTTATAAGTATTTGCCTAAAAACAATTTGGAACAGTTAACTCACTCTTTTCCTGCGAAGGCACTTCTAATAGGCACTAGCAGCGCTTTATGAAGCTGATTATGTATTCTCACTGGAAGAATCTTATGACTGACTAATGGTTCTTGGTGGCCAATAATTGATCAAAAGATTCTTGCAAATTGCATACCAACGAGGCATTTTAGTATAACAGACACAATTTACAGAACTTATTATAGTTCAACTTTATGCTACTTTGCCTTAAAGTCTGCCTGTTCTACTTCAGGGTCTGGGAAAATGAGTGATATTATCAAAATCATACTTGTAAGAGTTGGTTCTTAGTGCTGCTGAGTGTGTTAGATTAGAGTGGCAGAAGCTGTTGCTGGAGAAGTCAGAAAGGAAATACTTTACAAACATTTAGATTCAGGTTGAGTTTGGCTGGATGAGAGTTCTGGTATGGCCAAAGCAGTGCAGAATAATGGCAGTTATGTTAAAAATTAAGGAGAAAGTTTTAGCAAGAGTTGGAGACACTGAAAGTCAAAGGAAAGAAAATAATACTTACTTACTTTCTTATAGAGTAGAAACAGCCTTGATTCTGAGTTTGGGGAAAGTTTTATGCCAGAATAAATGTTATTGTCTGTCTGAATTAGAGAACACGAATATTTTCTAAAATAATGACTGCTTCAGGATGGAGAGATATTGTATGTATAATAAGATGTCCAGCTGAATTTGTGTGTATGTTGTCCAGTAATTGCAATTAAAGTCCAATGCTGAGGACAAATGTCTTAAAAGGCTCTCATTCCAAAGAAGCTACCAGCAGTTGGCATCAGCCACTGTCTCACATGGCTCATTGAGATGTAATAGAAATAGCTCTATTATTAAGTGAACCCATAAGCCTCTTCCTAGGAAAAGAGAAAAAAAAAGTAAAGTGTGGTTGATTATTGGAGATGTTGGCATTATATGAGGTATAATATTTTTTCCTTCATGTAAATTTTTTTATGCAGAACCAAGTAAAAGACTGTCCAAGAATGTCATTTGCAGAAATTAGAAGGCTTAGATAAATGACGATGGTAGGGTTGTCAGAAAAAATAGAAAAAAGTCTAGTTAAATATCCATTTCAGATAAATAACTAATTTTCATCTTTTTGAGACAGAGTCTCTCTCTGTCACCCAGTTTGGAGTGCAATGGCGCAATCTCGACTTACTGCAACCTCCGCCTGCTGGGTTTAAGCAATTCTCATGCCTAAGTCTCCCTAGTAGCTGGGATTACAGGCGTGTGCCACCATGCCTGGCTAATTTGTGTATCTTTAATAGAGACAGGGTTTCACCATGTTGGCCAGGATGGTCTCCAACTCAGGAGATCCCCCTGCCTTGGCCTCCCAGAGTGCTGGGATTATAAGCGTGAGCCACCGGGCCCAGCCTAAATAACTAAATTTTTATATCACAAACATGTTCTCTGCAATATTTGAGATGACATTAACATAAAATATAGTTATTCAGCTGAACTTAACATTGAACTGGAAAGTCTGAGTTTTTATTGGCTACATAGGGCAAGCCAGGCATCTTTTTTCCTGGCTCAGTAGTTGCTGAGTGATAGCACATTTAGTTTGATTCTGTTGCTACCGCCTGCCTCAAGCATAGTGAGGGAGTTTTAGAAAATGTGCTCTAGAAGGCTTAATGTACGTGGTACACAATTAAGATATCTCAATGAACCAGTTGCATGCTTTAGAGATTTTTGTTATGAGGTAGATTGTCTTGGTATTAAGAAAAAAAAGAGTATGCCTGCCAAAAGATCTCAAAGAGTAACAGAAACTCAGAGCAAGACTCCTCAAACACAATGCACCAAGGAATAAGCTGAGGATCTTGGTAACAAGAAGAATTTGACAAAGAAAGTCTGGAGTGAGGCCTGAAATTCTACATTTCTAATAAGCTCCATGTTAATGTCAAGGTCAAAGCCCCACTTTTTACACTTTGAGAAGGAATGCACTGGAGCATTCTGAAAATTGAGTCAGTCCACGATTTGACTCTCAAAATCTCGGGTCCACAAACTTGGTCTTCACAGTGTGGTCAGAGATTTTGGTGATCTAGAAGTATAAACCTAAATTTAATCAATCATATAAAGCTAGTAAAAGAGTCCAGAGTGCTGTTCCATAAGTTACCTGCTTTCTCTATATTAAAGACTAACACAGTATATGTCACCTCTCTACTTAAAGTTCCTGATGCTGTCCATTCCTCTCAGAGTAAAAGCCCGTGTCCTCCTGATGGCATCTGAGACTGCACAGTCTGCCTGTCTTTCACCATCCTAATCTTACCTGCTCTGAAAACCCCTACTCCCACTCACTCCCTCCTGTCCTAGGGCGTTAGCTTCTCTGATGCTCGTAGAACACACCAGGCACTCTCCTGATCCTGTCTCTTATACACATCAGAACACACCAGGCACTCTCCTGATCCTCAGCCTTGTTTCCCCATC
>NW_012098321.1:1122228-1127443 GCF_000951045.1 Mandrillus leucophaeus
GTGCCCATCACCACGCCCGGCTAATTTTTTGTATTTTTAGTAGAGACGGGTTTTAACTATTTTGGCCAGGCTGGTCTCGAACTCTTGGCCTCATGATCTGCCTGCCTCAGCCTCCCAAAGTGCTGGCATTACAGGCGTAAGCCACCGTGCCCAGCCTGTACCACTTATTTTCTAACATAACATATACTTCACTTATTTGTCCTATCCATTGTGTATTTCCTATGTCCTCATGCTAAAATGCAAACTGCGTAAAGTCAAAGGTGTATTACTGGTGCTTTGAACAGCATCTGGCTCATAGTAAGCTCTTACCACATGTGTTTCTATTTGTGTTTAATTAACTTATTTGTAAGGAAGAATAATTAAATGAAAAGTTACTTGACAGTTAAATAAGGGAGAAGGAAGGTGGGAAGTCATAAAATATATTTAATCCACAAAGTAGTAAAATCTAACAAAGCATCCCTGTGTCTTATTATATTTCTAGGAATCTGATTGTTCCACTGGAGTCAACTTCCTTTTTTTTTTATTAATAAGTGCTAGAAATTCTCTTCCAAATATTTTTTCTTTTTATTCCTCTTGATGTTTATTTCCATTTTGTTAAATCAACATTTTTAAAGTTAGTACCACCTATTTAGCTGTGGTTTGGAAGAATTCCATGATTTTCTGAAGGGTACACAATTATTTGATATTATCCAATATTTGCTGATGTTATGATTCACATTCTTGGAAATGTAGGGACTTGTTGGTCTCAAATAAAATGTTTTGTTGTGTGCATACAGTGTCTGAAAAGATGGGATATTTAAAAGAACAAATGGTAAAACTGGAAGACATAGAACTATTATTTATATAATACAATTATTGTAGAGATGGGGGAAAACAATAGTAAGAGTCTGGAGTAGACAGAGACAATCCATACAGTAAATTATGTGTCACCCTATTTCGATTAAACCATATGTAGAATTCTGTTAATTCCAATTATTTGGAATAGCTGACATTTAAAACACAAGAAAAAGAGCTAGCTGAGGAGAATAATATTGGTTAAAACAATTGAGGAAATAGGGATGGAATACAGATTTTCATGACAGGAAAAGTGATATTAATTGAATAAAAATTTATCAAGCACATACTATGTCCCAGGTATATGATGTGGAGTGTATTAATATGATACCTAAAATTTTTTTTAAAAAATATTAAAAATATGAGAGTACCACAATATAAAAATAAAGTCTCTATAAGCCTAAATTCTATGACAAGGAAATAATATGTGACATTTTGACTATTTTCCCCAAATGATTTTATGAATTTTTGTAATTAAATATTTTAAATAATTTATTTTACTATATATCCATCAATATTCTCTTTACTAAACTGTTTGTTAATTTTTAATATGCACCCAAAGCAACAATAAAATTTTCACTAAAGCTTTAGCAATAAAATTACCTGAAATGATTAAAATGCTTTCCATGATACTTTTAAAACTCAAGGTAAACTCTACTATGTATTTATACATTACTTAAAATTTGAAGGATAGACTTGAGATCAAATTTGTATTATTATTATTCCAATTTTGCCTATAAATGTGTGCTCATCTCTAAAAGCTACTCCATTGAATAATTTCATAACGGTCTACCATACAGACACTTGATCTTCTAGTGAACAATTTGAAATGTAGAGTCATGTGTTAAAAATTGCATCTTTTCTTCTTAAATTTTGAAATGACAGAAGTTATCATTATGTTGGAAAAATCAATATTCCATTCTACTCAAGTGAATTAATCTTTTGTATTTGTAATTATAAAATAATCTATAATAATTAGTTTTATATTTATGATATAAAATTTTAATATTGTAATATCTATAATATATTAATATGTCAATATGTAATATATGTGATGTTTATAATATCATAAGGAACTTTGTGGCTCCATATAATGTTCTAAAGAACTGATTATTACCCTTTGTACCACAGATGTTAAAACAAGTTATTTGCCTGGACCAGATTTCAATATCTGATCCACAATTCTTGTTTTACAATAGAAAGATATTATCATAAAGTCATCAGCTACCACCTCTTCACTTCCAGCCACAGCTAGCTGGATTAGAGGAGAAAAACTGATCCAAAAGCTAGCCATCTCCTTGTTACTTCACAAGTAAAGATATGGTGAATCAATCAGATTCCCTTACCCAGGGACTCACATTCAAAATCTAAGGAAGAATTGCCCAGTTAGAAGTATGAAGAGAAAATAAAATACATAGAGACATAATTGGTTAGACAGTGATACAGAATGACCCTGTTAATGGAAAAGCAGGGTCTGTGATCAAGCAGAGTAAGTCAATTCATGGTGTGTAAATGAAACAGACATGTACGTTGTAATGACTATCATACTATTAATTAAAGACTAGAGCAAAGACTGGTAAACCTCTCCATCTAGAGCTGCTTGAGCCATTGTGACTCCAGAACCACCTTCTTGTTCCACGTTTTCTTTGGCCTACCCCATTATATATCCTGTTTTTATAAATGTTCATAAGAGTAAGTACTCTCATAGACTGGCATGTCATTATATTATCCTCCTGCTTGATTTAGTGGGTGTCTTCTCTTTGAAACCAAATAGTTTTGTTTAACCTATCCCTTTTAAATGTTGTAGTTGGCCAAATGATGCCCCTCTCCAAATATATATATGTATATATATCAACTATGGAAACTATTCAATGTGAACTCATTTGGATAAAGTGTCTTTAAAAATGTAATTACGTTAAAGATCTTGAGATGAGATTATCATGCATTATGCTGGTTGGCCTCCAAATCCATTGACAGGTATATTTTTTAGAGACAGAAAATAAAACATAGACACAGGGAAGAAGGCTAGGTGAAGATGGAAGATACTGAAGTGGTGCAGGTATAGGAAACATTTGGTGCCACTGGAAACTGGAAGGTGCAAGGAATAATTCTTTCCCAAAGCATTCGGAGGAATTCAGCTTTGCTGACTATGTAAGTTTTGGACCTGGAGCCTCCAGAATTGTAAGAGAATAAATTTCTGCCATGAGCCAATGAAATTGTGATAGTTTGTTACAGCAGCTCTGGAAGACTAATACAAACACCTCCACAAGAAGTTAAGACAGAAATTTTTATTAAATATGTTTTAAATATATAAACAGTCTCTATTTCCTCAAATAGAATATTGCGGATATAATGTAGACCATCTTTTTAAAACTCTGAATAGACTTTATAAACTTTAGTTTTATATTTTGCAATGACAGTGATATTTTCTGTGACCATAAATGTGTATAGAGCTATTTGTTTCTAACAGCAAATGACCTTAAGTGCTAAGTCATTTGGAATTATTACTGCTTCTTTTTAGCATTTTTTAGTCTATTCATCTATTATGTAATTGTCAACATTTTATTTTTCACTTGTTAAACGTATTCTAACATAACATTTTAACATTGGAATTTATTATTTATATTAATGCTTATATTTTATAGAAATGAAGTACTTTCCAAAATTACTACAGGGTGTAATACAGATATTTTAAAGTTATTATTTAATTTTATTGGGTGCTTGAAGAGAGGCAAAAACATTAAGTTTTGGCTATAAGACTTTGAAAGTTATTTAGCATTTCTCCCTCAGTTTCTTTATTTGTGAAATGGAAATATGGTTACGTATAACATAGAGTTGTGAAAATTAAATGAATTAATAAATATAAGCACTTAGATCAGTGCAGTTTTATATTAAACATTCAATAAATGTTTTCACATATTATTATTGTTCGGCCAGTCAAACTTACTCTTAGCTGTCAATTGTTACTAATTTTGATTTTGTATACTAAGCTGTACTCTCATTTTCTAAAACAAAATTTACTTGCTTCTGATCTATGCGTTGAAAAAAAATTATGTTTCTTCTCTATATATTTTAAATATGATATGTAGTTTCAGAGTCATGACCCAATGAGAAGGAGATTTTCCTTTAGTGGCCTATTTTTTAGGACTTGCTTAGTACATGGGTTTTTTTCTGAGTCATTTCATTGGTATACGTCTTTCTGAGTCATAGCCTAACAAAACTAGTTAATTTCCCTAACATCTTCCCTATGATACATAATCTTAGACAAAAACATCACTAGACTGCTTCTTCTCCAAACTAAAAATACAGAATTTACTTTCAACTCCTGTGTGTCCCTCAAAATGATACCCAACCTGTTACCAATTTACTTCATTTCCAGCTTCAAACCCCTTACTTCTAGATTCATTCCTACTTCTGCTTTCATTGTACTTTCTGTAGGATGAGATATGGAAATAGCCATCTAACTGGCTTATTAATCATTTGCCTTCTCTAAAGTGAGTGTGTGTGTGTGCGTGTGTGTGTGTTTGTGTGCATGAGACTACATAGAAACAATGTAGATATATTCCTCATATTCATGCATGATACCTTTATACAGATGGCATCTCTGGCCATATTCCAAATCTATTTTTCCATAAGGGTTTTCATGCCTGGATTCTCAAAAAACTTAACAGTGAACAACCGCGATGACACAATAAAGATTATGTAAATCACCCTTCACTCTTTTCAGCTCTTATTTAAAGTAATATAGCCACTAGCATCAATCAAGTTCCTGCTACAGGACTGGGTCAAGCGTTGGAGGAGGAAAGTCCTTTATTTTCCTTTTTAGATATTACACTCTTATAATTCTTTCCTACATTAAAATTATATTACATAAAATGACAGTCACCTAAAATTTCTATAGTTGAACAACGATTTGGATAAAATAGGCATTGATGGAAAGAATATACTTTAGGAAGAATTTTTAACATCATTTCTGAGTTGATACAGTTACAGTTCATAGGGATACAGTATTATTTCTGAATAACACAGAGGTGGCTAGTCTCAAGTGATAAAGAGAATACATTTCAAAAATTTGTTTCTGTATCATTTATATATTCATCAACTGCATATGTATATGTATAGTTTATACACACACACACACACACAAACACAGAGATAGTTTGGAATACCTATCCCTGTCAGATAATTTGTTCATTCCTGACCTCCTCTGGCACCGAGGTGGATTTTAGCAAAATAGTCATGAACATTATATCATGAAAGACTACTAGATTTAGCAAGAGAAATCTCAATGCCTTTGGGTAGTCACAGACGATTATCCTGTAAGGGTAGAGGATTAGCACATGCGGCAGGATAGGAGGATCAACAAAGAGAAATGTCTGGG